>NW_006159530.1:1913679-1947309 GCF_000334495.1 Tupaia belangeri chinensis | reverse complement strand
CATCCCTGCCATCATTCCTTTTATCTGCTTAATAGCAAGAGGGTGAAACCTGCCTCTCTGAGCTCAGTCCTTCACCAGAATAAAGGCACTTACACGCTATTAGACCAGCAGCACCCAGTGGAGTGGATGATGGCCTCCCACAGTTTGGCCTATTACAGTCTCAGAGAACACAGAGCCTCAGAGAGGAACGTGAGACCCAATGACTGTCCCACAAATCCTGAGATGTTTGAAAAGGACACGTACGTTGTTTATTTGTAAAATGGCATGTTCCATTAAAATGTATTTAACTGAGTAAGCATACAGAGTGGTAGATGATTTGTGTACCTATACATGTGTTACTCAATCCAAGATATAGAATCAGTTTCTTCCGCTTCAACATCACCCTCTCTAAAAGGAATAATCTGTCCATGTAATCTAGTATTTCTGGTCAGTTGGTTTACTCTCTCTCATAGGTGTAAGAGCCAAATCAGCATTGACTTTGGAACAGTCTATAGATCTAGACAAGCTAGACATAGAGATGTGAATACGCAGAGAAAGCATTTGTCTGCATCACAATAGATCCTCCTCTTTCCAAGGAAAGAAATATGTACTGCAAACAAGAGAAATTTGATTAGGTCTAAAACAAACTTTTCAACTCTAAGTGTCAGGCTTTCTCAAAGATTGGGAGGTGCTCACCCAATTGATCTTTCAGTTTTTGAGGCTCATAGGATATTACAGATGAAATAACACAAAGCAGAATTATAAAAACTGTGATGCATTTATATTTAACATTTCACATACTTTAACACCAAACATATAGTATCTGCATGTAGAATTGTAGCTATTCATCCAAGAGGCTTTCGATAAGGTCACAGGAAATATGCATTATGAAAAAAATCAGGCATGGACTTCAAAAAATATTTACACCAAAATAAATTTATATGTTAATTTCCTTTATCCAAGAATTTTTGAAATCCCCTTATACACTTGAACCTGAAAGCTGAGCCAGATAACTTCCCCTCCTCTTTAGCTCACTCCATGAGAGACTCTGCTGAAAACTATTGTACCTTTTAAAAATTTTATTTATTTTTAGGGTTTTTTTTCCCCCATACGGTGTGTGCTCACCAGAGAAAGACAGAGAGGAAGAGAGGAAAAGTGAAGAAACACCCATCAAGGTGGATGGCTTTGTTGCAACACTTTCCATTCCATTCTCCTCTCAGGATTTTGGGCACGCATGCACATGTGCCTGATAATGTTTTACAGGTCACCTCATCCAGGACTTGAACCCTTGGAGTTGGCCATGTGGGATCCAGCACCTTAATCACTGCACCACCAACTGGCTCAATAAAAATATTTTTAAGATACAAAAAAAAAAAAAATCTCATTGAAAGCATCATGGAGCTGTTAAATCAGTAGGAACCAGTGTGGCAAATATCCTAGAGTGAAAGAAAGCTCATCGGCTTATGCCCAACATTGTCCTTGCCAGTTTCCCTTGGAATATTTGCCTAATTTTGGCTGAATGTAGAAAACTGAGAAGCAAGCCAGCTCTGTGGCCTAATGTTTAAGGGAGCCAGATCCCATGTGGATGACTACATGGTTGAAGTCCCTGACCCAGCAGGTTGAAAAACATGCCAAGTACATGTATGTGCATGCCTCAAATGGCAACAGGTTGGATAAATGGAAGAGAAGAGATTGTGGCATGATGCCCCACTGGGGGTACTTTCTCTGTCTGGTGAGCACACATGCCCTCTAGTAAATTTGAAAAGAAAGGAGTGAAGCACATGAGCAGGCCGAAGAGCTGCTCAGAAGGCAGCTGCTGAGAGGCAGAGAGGTAGGAGAGCTTTCCACAGTAGAAAACAAAATGTAAGCTCTTGGCTCTCACGGTGTCCAGACTTGAGGGGCCAAAAATCTCTGCAAGTAGAGGCATGGGAAACAGTGAGTCTGTCCCTGATCACCGGGGATCCCTGAGGAATTGATGGTAGAGGTCAAAATGTCAAATAAAAAGTGACAAAAAATCATGATAAAGTTTGGGGGAGTGTACTTTGCAGACAAAATATGGAGTTCAAAGTACATTCCTGAATAGAAACACACTAAAAAATACCACAGGCTCTCATTTGGGATCCCTGTAGTGCTACATTCTAGAAGTAGAAGTGAGTTGTGGGTTGACTGCTGTTAAACAATAAGAAACACTAGTTTCTTGGGGCAGCAGCTGGCATGATGATTAAGTTGTATTCCCATAGGGCAGCTTGAGAGTCACACCAGGCGTATGTGTATGCATGCCTAAAATCCTGGAAGGAGAACGGAGGAGAAAGGATTGTGGTATGGCCATCTGCTCTAGGGAGCGTTAAAGTATATTGGCTTAAGAAAGCCTTTGTGCGACCAGCAGATGGCATAACGGTTACATCATTGAACTCCCATATGGCTTGACCACAGTTCAAGTCCTGGACCCAGTGGCTTGAAACTCATGAGGGGTGTGTATGCTGTGTGCCCAAAATCTTGAGAGAGAATGGAGGAGAGGAGATTGTGGCATGGTCATCCTCCATGGGGGTGATTTCTTGCTTTCCGTCTCTCTGTTTCTATCTCTCTGGAGAGCACACTCACCCTATAGCAAAAATTTCTCTCTCTTTCTCTCTCAAAAAAAAAAAAAAAGGAAAAGGAAAAAGAAAAAGAAAGCCTTCCTACTCCTGCTTCTGTTAGCAAACTACAAGCTCACTTAGAAACTGCTTCCTTAGTAAAGTTGCTAGGTTACAGCCAATCACAGCAGCTAAGCTTCAGTCAATCATGGGCATCCCACCCTTTAAACTATGTTAACACACACAAATTTCAAGATGTAACCAATCGAATTGTTTCTCTACTTCATTCCTTCACTTTCCTTTTTATTCATCACTTTCTCTTTCCGGAACTTAAACACAGCGTGACCAGGAGACTACCCAGAGTTGCTTGGAAGCCATTCCAGGAAGCTGCCTGATTCGAATTGTGTTCATTTTTGCTCAGTTAGACACCCCTAAATTAAATTGAAGTTTTTCCTCTTAATGGGTCATTTCTCACTCTTCTGCTCTCTGTCTCTCCCTGGCCAAAACTTCAAAACAAAACTCAAATTTCTCCTACAACACACTGACAACACAGATCACGTCTGATATCCCAAAAGGGGTGGGGATTTCTCCCTATCACCAAGCAAGCAATCATTTCTACAGAGGTCTCCAGCTGGGCATCCTCCAGTTCAATTTGACTGTGACACTATCTACCTAGAGGTAGCTTCAGATCACACAAGTCCAAAGGCTTCCCCCACTCAGACACCAGTCACAAATCCTGGTCTCCAAAACTTCCAAATGACTGGAGAGAAGTTGGGGTTCCCACGACCCTCTTCTCAGGTTCAGTTAATATGTGAGAGTAAACTAAGAGAAACTCTTATTGATTAATTATAAAGGATATTTTAAAAGATGCAGATAAACAGCCAGATGAAGAGATATATAGGATGAGGTCTGGAACGATCCCATGGAATTGGAGTGTGCCACCCTCCTGGCACGTGGGTGGGCTCTTGTTCACCTTCCTGTAAGCTTCACTGTTCCAGAAGTTTTTCAAACCTTGTCCTTTGGGTTTTTTTTTTTTTTTTTGAGGCTTTATTGCATTGGCATGACTGGCACATGAATAACCAGATAGAAATGTCACTGGGCCAAAGGGTGTGGTCTGATGTAATGGACTGAGTGGGGAGACCCAGCAAGACCCAGCAAGACTCAGAATCTCCCTCACCTCTCTGTGCAGCTTTCCTTCTTCACAGGCATGGGACAGGACCCCCTCTGGAATGAGGGTCTTAATTTTTTCACGGCCAGTCCTACAGCTTGCCCTGGTGAACTTCAGCAACCATTGACAAAAGGCCACATGGTTACAAGCCAGGAACTGTGGAAGAGAACCCAAGTACTTATAGATAGCATCATGTCACAGCTACAAATTAAGGAAATTGGAACTCAGGATTTCTACATCTCCTCAGGATGAAAAAATTGAGCATAATACCCTAGCAATGAGAACAAGCTACAGAAACTACAGAACCACAACTTCTTGCAGCCTTGTTAGGGAGCTAAAGTCATGGAGCAACAAAGTTGCCTGAATCCCAGGGAGAGATAGATTCTCCAAAGACGAATGGAATATACTGTGTGTGTCGCTTGTGGCAGAGCCTGAGAGGAAGGGATGGCTGAACTGCTGGAGTCTACTGTGTTGGTCTAGAATAGCCAATGACTTCAGATACGATGAGGGTTTATACTCGCTCAGACACTATGAGAGTGTATACTCACTCAGGTGCCTTGGGAGTTTATACTCACTCAGATATCATGAGAGTTTATACTCACTCAGGTGCCATGGGAGTTTATACCTCACTCAGATATCATGGGAGTTTATACTCACTCAGGTGCCATGGGAGTTTATACTCACTCAGGTGCCATGGGAGTTTATACTCACTCAGATATCATGGGAGTTTATACTCACTCAGGTGCCATGAGAGTTTATACTCACTCGGGTGCCATGGAAGTTTATACTTGCTCAGATACCATAGGAATTTATATTCACTCAGATACCATGGGAATTTATATTCACTTGGGTGCCATGGAGTTTATACTTGTTTGGGTGCCATGGGAGTTTATACTCACTCACATGCCGTGGGAGTTTACACTCACCCAGTACCATGGGAGTTCATACTCTCTCAGATATCACGGGAGTCCATATGCACTCACTCTTTTCTATGGGCCTCTAATGAGTGCTCACTACAAAATCTGTGGAGGGGCAGCACATCAAAGATAGGACCCAGAGTGGTGCATGCCCACAGGAACCCAACGGCTGTCACTTCAGAGCGTTCCCTGTGCTAAATTCTTTTTCAGGGGAAGAACAGTACTTAAGCTTCTGGGGGAGAGATGGCAAATGGTCCATAAACACATGAAATGGTGGTCCATACTATTACTAATTTGGAAAATGCAAATTAAAACCACACTGAAATATCACTACACACCCACTTGCATGGCTAATATCAGAAAGGTTCACCATAGCAAGTATTAACAGAAGTGCACCAATAGAACTCTTACAGGTTATAGATTGCCATGGGAGTTTATACTCACTCACATGCCGTGGGAGTTTACACTCACCCAGTACCATGGGAGTTCATACTCTCTCAGATATCACGGGAGTCCATATGCACTCACTCTTTTCTATGGGCCTCTAATGAGTGCTCACTACAAAATCTGTGGAGGGGCAGCACATCAAAGATAGGACCCAGAGTGGTGCATGCCCACAGGAACCCAACGGCTGTCACTTCAGAGCGTTCCCTGTGCTAAATTCTTTTTCAGGGGAAGAACAGTACTTAAGCTTCTGGGGGAGAGATGGCAAATGGTCCATAAACACATGAAATGGTGGTCCATACTATTACTAATTTGGAAAATGCAAATTAAAACCACACTGAAATATCACTACACACCCACTTGCATGGCTAATATCAGAAAGGTTCACCATAGCAAGTATTAACAGAAGTGCACCAATAGAACTCTTACAGGTTATAGATATATCTGGCTCTATTACATACTGTCAAGCAACACTAATAGTACCATTTTCAAAAACTCTATCTGATAGGACTGTATATAACAGAACTCCATTCTACTCTGACTTAACATTTTACTTCTAGGTAAATATCCAAGAGAAATGCATTCACCAAAAGCTCAAACTGCCCAATTCATAATGGCCAAAAACTAGACTAATACAAATTTCTATCAACTTTAGAACAACCCGAGGGTACTTTAAAAAGTTCATGGAAAGGGGCCAGCACATTGTGTAGTAGTTATATCACTGGACTCCCACATGGCCAACCACAGTTCGAGTCTTAGACCCTGTGGCTTCAAAATCACACCAGGTACATGTGCGTGCATGCCCATGATCCCAGAAGGAGATTGGAGAAGGGGTTGCAGCATCGCTATCCCTCCTGGGAGATGATTTCTCACTTTCCCTCTCACTGTCTTTGTTTCTCTCTCTTTCGCCAGTGAGCACATGTGCCCTAAAGGCAAAATCCTCTTAAAAACCAAAAAGAGTTCATGGAGGGCCGGCAGGTGGTACAGAGGTTAAGATGGCTGGATCCCACATGGTCAACTGTGCAACTTGAGTCCTGGACCTGGCACTGGGTGCATGTGTGTGTGTGTGTGTTCCCAAACTCTCAGGAGAAGGAAGAGATTGCATCCTGGCCACGCACCCTGGGGATGGGAGTGTATGATTTCTCATTTTTTGTCTCTCTCTTTTTTTTCTCCATGGTGAGGATACACACCTTATAACAAGACTAAAAAAAAAAAAAGTTCATTAAAAAATAAAATTAGGGAACCAGCAGTTAGTGTAATGGCTATGTCACTGGACTCCCATGTAGTCGACCGCGGTTCACATCCCGGACCCGGTGGCTTAGAACTCACGCCAGGCGCATGTGCGTGCGTGCCCAAGATCCCAAGAGGAGAATGGAGGAAAAGGGATTGTGGCATGACCATTCGTTCCTGGGGGATGATTTCTCGCTTTCTGTCTCTATGTCTCTCTCTGTCTGTCTGGCGAGTGCACGCACCCTATAGCGAAAACCTCTCCAAAAATAAAAAAAATTTTAAAAATTAAATTAAATTAAAGTTTGAACTTATTATGGTAGAAAAGAATTTGAAATCCATGTATAGTTTTTTCATAATATACATTTTTTATAAACATTTTTAAGAACCTCAGATAATCCTACATAGAATGATATATAGCAATACAAATAAATAAGTCATTGTTATCTGCAACGTCATGAATAAATCTCATAAACATAATGTTGATTAAAGAAGTCACACAACATAGTACATATTGTATTTACCTGAAGTGCAAAAACAGACAAATTCATGGTCAGTGATTGAAGTCATTTTGCACTTGGGGATGGGCACGCCATCAGGCAACAGCTAGGAGGGTGACTTCGGGGGTGCAGGTGCTCGCTATTTCCTGGTCTGAGAGGGAGCTACACAGGAATTTACTTTGTAGACATCAACTGAGCTATAACTTTAAAGCATGTATGCACTTCTCTGTTATTCATCTTACTTCAAAAAATTTTACACAAAAGTCTTTTTAAGCTGAAAACAGTATTTGCAGTTTTGCAATATTGATAATACATGACCTCTTCAACTTTAGCAGAGTAAAATCATACTTCTACCATGTAGCAGGCACTATTCTAACTGCTTTGCGAATAGTAACACATTCGGACCCTGTAGCAACCCTATAACTTATTATTATCCCCATTTTACAGATGAGGAGACTGAGAGGTAGATAGACTGGGCAACTTTCCTAAGTATTGGCAGCTAGCAGTGCCTGGCCCATCGCAGAAATACAGAGCAGGACCTTGGAACTCAGAAGTTCTTGCTCTTAATTAGTGCTGAATGCTGCAGGAAGGAGGTGTATCTTTTTATTTCCTTTCTGGTTGAAATAGATGTGCTAACTTATGCATTCTTTTTTTTTTTTTTTGAGAGGTTTTTCGCTATAGGGCGCATGCGCTCACCAGACAGACAGACAGATACATAGAGACAGAAAGCGAGAAATCACCCCCCAGGGGGAATGATCACGCCGCAATCCCTTCTCCATTCTCCTCTCGGGATCTTGGGCACGTACGCACACGTGCCCGGCGTGAGTTTTAAGCCACCGGGTCCTGGACACGAACCGCGGTTGACTACGTGGGAGTCCAGCGACATAGCCATTACGCTAACCGCTGGTTCCCACTTATGCATTCTTTAAAGCCACCTTATGTTTGTCTGCATTTATTGGATTGTTGGAAAAGTCCTGACGTATATTTTTTATGCAAAAATGTGTCATGACTTTCCTGACAACCCGATGGGTTATAAGATTATTAATATTATTAATGGCTCCGTTTGTTTATTATTCTCCTTCCTAATATTTTGCATGTTTTGAAATAATTGATGAATAATAAGCAAATAATAAGCAAATAATTTCAGAAAAGCCATCTATCTTAAAGCAGGGATGCAGATGTAGGATTTTCAACTCTCTCCTAGTTCTATGGTTTTATGAATCAAGTTTCAGAGTTATTCCTAGGGTAAATGAGGTGAGTGTAGCCTGAAGTCATTAGCTCATTCATTCATTCAACAAGCAGCATTTGAATATCTGCTATGTTCCAGGCACTGTTGTAGGTATAGGGGGATTTTACATAGGTTGACCAGGGAAGGTTTCTCTAGAGAAGCAACATCTGAGTTGAAGAACTGAATAAAGTGAGGAATTAAAAACTACAGATGTGATTAATAAATTGAGATGGTTTTAAAAAGAGAGCTATGACAGAGATAGATAGATCTGGATTTAAACTGGTTTGGGCCTACCACAGAAACCAGGGAGTGCACAAAATTCAGAGGTAGGAAAACCTGTGCTGTTTGAGGAAAATAATGCCCCAGAGTGCTCGGAGTGGAAAGGGATAGAAAGTGATAGGCAGAATGAAGTGGGAGAAGCTGTCAGAGGACGAATCTGTAGGCGGCATTAACTCTGTTAAACCAGAAACTTTATCCCACATGTGACATGAAGTTGCCAGAAGCCCTTGAGCAGGAAGGAGGATGATCACATTTTTAATTCCAAAGATCACTCTGGAAATCATGTAGACTTTGTATCACAGGAAAGAGACAGAAGGCTAATCGTGATGGTTGTAATGATCATACAACACCCATGTGTGGATATTTGAATATCTAAACTTTGGTTCAACCCCTCTCCATACTGTGCTGTTGGTCTAGTCTCACTCTGTGATCTGAGATTCTATTTTTTTTTCTGTGAGAGGATAGGTTTTCCTTCACACAACAGTGAAATAATGTTGACTCATTCCTTCACACTGGCATCAGGAGCCTGGCTCTACTAGTTGCCCAGGACTGTAGTAACAAAATACCACACACCGGATGGCTGGAACCATAGAACAGTGTCCTCGCAGGGCTCTGGGGTTCTAGAGTTCAAAATCCAGGTATTGGGAGGTTTTCTTCTGAAGGCTGTGTAGGAGGGATCTGTCCCAAGCCCTTTCTTTGGCTTATAGTTAGTCATCTTTTCTCTGTATCTTCCTCTCATCCATCCTTTATGTGTGAGTCTTTTCCTGTGGTGTCTTTATTTATTTATTTATTTATTTATTTATTTATTTTTGAGAGGTTCTTGCTATAAGGCGCATGAGCTCACCAGAAAGACAGAGACAGAGAGACAGAAAGCGAAAAATCACCCCCAAGGGGGTATGGCCATACCACAATCCCTTCTCCTCCATTCTCCTCTCAGGATATTGGGCATGCACACACATGTGCCCAGCATGAGTTTAAGCCACCTGGTTTGGGACTTGAACTGCGGTCGACTGCATGGGAGTCCAGTGACATAGCCGTTATGCCAATTGCTGGTCCCATGTGGTGTCCTTCTTATAAAGACACCAGTCATATTGGCCTAGTGCCCACCTTTGTGACTTAATTTCATCTTCACTAATTGCATCTGTAACAACCCTATTTTCAAATAAGGTCATAGTCTGAGGTACTGAGGGTTATGCCTTCAACATATGCATGGGGCAAGGGTAAAATTCCACCCACAGCATTCACAATAGACAAAGGATGGAGACCGAAGGGAAGAAAGACTTCATGAAAGACCCCTTCAACGGAATGTACCTTATGTTCATGCACAAGGATTGGGATAGCGAAAGCTACCCTTAATGTAGTTATAGTAACTTCTGTAACTTGAACACTCTGTGTTGGGCAGGCCCTGTGCAGTGTTTGACGTTTACTGTCTTATAGTCTACACCCACTTCCTATGGGATAGATCTTCCTGTCTACATTTGACAGATGAGAAAATGAAAAGTCAGAGAATGTTAATATGTCAAAAATAAATACTTTGGACAAAATAAAATGTCCATTCTTGGTCATACTATTTAATAAAATACAAATTCTTGGACACACTATTTTTTTCCTTAAGTTCTTCTTTAATTAAAATGGTATATAGCAATTACAACAAAAAGTATTACCACTAGGTAGAAATATGAAAAGATGTATATCAAGTAATAACAAGCAAAGAAAAATAATAAAAAGTATATATGTACTGTAATAATATCTATGCAAAGAATTGTATATTTGTGTATATGTTTACATATTTATGTACACACACACACACACACACACACACACATGCAATGAGAGAAATCAGAGACTCAGATAGCCTGAGGGCATTTTTATGCTGGGATTGGAGTATAATTTTCTTTTTCATGTGATAAATATTAATATTAACATTTGAAAGTGAAATTAATTAGAAATTAATGTCTTAATCTGCTTTCCATACTAATTAGAATTAAGATTTAAATGGCAGCATGCATCTCCTCAGTGTACTCATACAAGCCTTCAAGGATATAAGGTATGCTTAATCTCAGTATCAAAATAATTCACAAAGTTATGGTTTTCCCTTTCCCTTGACTTCAAGGGCTTCACGGGAAAATGTAAAGGGCTTTAAGGGCTGCCTGCTCTATAAATATTGGAGATCAAGTATCATGACTGAAGTAAGCCTCAGTCCACATCTAATTAGATTTGGCAGGAGCTCGGCCAGCCATCTGGCTGGGATTATACTCCTGCAAAGCCAGCTGAAGTGTTAGCTCAGAGGGCTGCACACTATAGCAAAAATCTCTCAAAAAAAAAAAAAATCCTCTTCTAAAACTGAGGGCAAATCTCATAAGTTTCAGTTTCAGATTTTACATTTTTAGTGATAAAACATGAGATGAAAGGAGATTATCATTTATATAAGATGGCAACACAAAGAATTAGGAAGTATAATTACAAATTATCCCTTACAGATTGGTACAGTAAGTGGTGCATAATCAGTCTAGAATTTAAACACACAGACACATACACACACACACACACACACACACACACATGCAATGAGAGAAATCAGAGACTCAGATAGCCTGAGGGCATTTTTATGCTGGGATTGGAGTATAATTTTCTTTTTCATGTGATAAATATTAATATTAACATTTGAAAGTGAAATTAATTAGAAATTAATGTCTTAATCTGCTTTCCATACTAATTAGAATTAAGATTTAAATGGCAGCATGCATCTCCTCAGTGTACTCATACAAGCCTTCAAGGATATAAGGTATGCTTAATCTCAGTATCAAAATAATTCACAAAGTTATGGTTTTCCCTTTCCCTTGACTTCAAGGGCTTCACGGGAAAATGTAAAGGGCTTTAAGGGCTGCCTGCTCTATAAATATTGGAGATCAAGTATCATGACTGAAGTAAGCCTCAGTCCACATCTAATTAGATTTGGCAGGAGCTCGGCCAGCCATCTGGCTGGGATTATACTCCTGCAAAGCCAGCTGAAGTGTTAGCTCAGAGGGCTGCACAGGGCGCTCATTTCATCTCTTCATCTACCAGGAGACGTCAAAAAGTTCATGGAAATTGAATTAAAGTATGAGTTTGCTTTGGTGCAAAATACTTTTTGAAAGCCATGCATGTTTTTTTCAATAACACACATTTTCCGTGAACTCTTTGAAGATTCTGGGTACCTCTGCCCTTTCCTCATTTGCCCGTTATGGAGAGAGAGTCTGCAAAGAGAAGCAGAGCTTTTTGGAGGACCCCTTGAGGGCTATCTGGAGCTCTTCCACCAACTGAATATTCATGGCATTTCCTGAATATTAATATTTGTGACAATTCTCTGAATGTGAGTCTGAAGTGTGACTATGAAAGACTTACAGACGTTAACTATTATTTTGCGAGCTATTGCCTATGAGATCAAATCTGAATACTGCGGGTGGTGCTGCTAAGTGAGTCTCTGGCAGGAGGCCTCATGAAACCCTCTGGGTCTGATTCATCTCCCTTATTGGCATGTGCTGGTTAGAGTTGATAATGATGTCTCTAAAAATTGGGTCACAAAACAACCATTGCAGTTATTCTGACCACATCATAGTAAGAGAGAATCTAGTGAGTGCTAATTTCTCTTCTCTCACCAAGTCGTGTTAACCCAATCAACAAATGTGTCTATAGCCTGCAAGGAGTCTCTCTGGTCAACACATTATTCTTTGATTCTGAGCTGCCTTTGGATTTACCTGTTTCTGAAGATCTCTAATATAAATTTTTCAGAAAGATAAGCGTGTTCTGAAATGATGTCTTCTCAGCATTATAGTTGTCCAATTAGCAAGATGTGAGACCCAATGAAAAATACAGATCTGTTAGGGTTGGTTCATGGCCTAATGGTTAAGGGAGCCAGATCCTACATGGTTAACACTGCTGGTGGAGTTCTGGACCCAGTGGCTTGAAAGAAAATGCTGGAGGCATCTGCATGTGTGTCCAAAAATTCCAAAAGGGTGAAGAAATGGAGGAGAAAAGATTGCAACATAATCACGACCCATGGGGCGGGGGGACTTTCTTCCCCTCGCTCTCTCTCTCTCTCTCTCTTTCTGTCTCACTATTTCTCTCTGGTAAGTGCACAAGCTTTCTGGCATTTTTGTTTTGTTTTGTTTTGTTTTAGAGAAGAAATAGATCTGATAGTTAAGGGGTAGAACGTAATGTAAAGGATCAGACTACTGTATTCCTTTCATGGAGAAAGGAGGAAGACTATCACAGTCTCTCATTGGAGATTCCTTAAGAATATATGCTCATATGTTCTGTTTCTGAGTGTAACACAGCAAGCACCCAGCACAATGAACTTGGAGGACTGAAATATTGAAGTCCCCATGCCTACCCTATAATAGGACACTGGGTTTAAAGGACTTCATTGTGCCTTGCATTATTCTATTATATTATTCTTCAGACTGGCATTCTTTGATTACTTAATTTTCATATTTGGCCTCTACTATTTTCTGTTCTTATTAAATATCCATATATTGATGTCTTCCTTGAATTTTATGTAGATTTTCTTTCCTTTTTTTAGAGACGTTTTTGTTTAGTTTTTGCTATAAGGTGCATGTGCTCTCCAGTGAGACAGAAATTATCCCTCATGGGGGATGGCCACACTGTAATCCCTTCTCCTCCATTCTTCTCTCAGGACTTCGGGCATGCACACACATGCAGCCAGCATGAGTTTCAAGCCTCCTGGGCCGGGCCTCGATCGCAGTTGGTCATGTGGGAGTCCAGTGACATAGCCATTATGACATTTGCTGGCCTCAAGTTTTATGTATATTTTCAACCATGAGATATCTAGACTCATATAACAACAATTTGATGCTTTCCAGGAGCTGAAAAACAGCTTGAGTTCACTGACTTGCCTTTTCATAACATTTATGTGTGCCTGAGATTTGCAGGGAGTTTTCTGCACTGCAATGTTTCTTTCAATACCCTGGAGGAGAGGACCTGTGGTAGTTGTACATTTTTCAAAATTTTAACTAGAGTTTTATTTCAGGTTTTCAGACCTAATAGAAGGTTATTTTCCCTTTAAGAGGCAATAATCTTTTTTTTTTTGCAATAATCATTTTTGATACTTGTAACTGCATCTCTTTAAATTTTATATTCAAAAAGAAATCTCATAATCTGAAATCATTCATCATAGCTAATGCTATACTTTATTGAGCATTTCCAATATGCCAGGCATTGTTCAATCTACTCTAATACAGGAGTACTTGAAAAAGTTTGTGGAAAATGAAGTGCAAGTACAAGTTTATTTTGGTGGAAAACATCTTTGAAATGGATTCATGGTTTTGCTCATAATATGCGATAAACTTTTTGAAGACTCCCTAGCACATATTTATACATCTAATCTTTCTGAATCTGGGATAGAGAGTGGCTCAATAAATAAGTCACTGTGATACAGCCGTTGTCATCAAAGTTGGGATTTAAATCCTGATTCTTTAAATGCAATGCTCTGTTTTTCACTGCTGCACGACATCAACCTTCAGCTATTTCAGGAGCCCCGATGCTCTATCTGGTTATAAACTCCATTTTTGCAATGAGCATTTGTCCTGGTGTGTGACATTTATATGGGGTATGACCTGGTCCTGTCTGCTCACACAGAAAGGGTGAGATTAGAAAGACTGTGCTCATGGCTGCACAGAGATCTGGTTGAAAATGCTTATGTCTGGTGTCACATAGATTTTGTTGACTTTGGAATTAAGAGTTGGTGTGCTAGAGAATACATGAAGCTCCTGATTGTCATGGTGCCTCTCTCCAGTTTTAAAAACATTTTAATTTTAAAACACAGATGTTTTTGTGGGAATGGAAACTTTACAACAGTTTCTAAGATGAATCATGAAACTTCAAAGAGATGTCTTGCTTTTGACCTCATGCATTCCGACCCTCCAGGGTTTCCATTCACTTTCCCTGCAGTTAGGAGAGTGGAAAAGTTCGACACACTGTTTGATCTATTTTAAAGTCTCTGCCATTGCGCAGGGACATTTGCCTCTTAGGAACTAGTCAATTTCTTAAGAGAAAATAGAGTATTTATGAAAAGAAAGCCTGCAAGTCAATTGCATACAATTAGCACCTTTTCAAAAGCTTTTCACTAGGCTATAGTTTTGTCAAAGGACACCTCCATCCATTGCACCTGGAACAATCTGTTTAAATCTCAAACTCAGCCTGAAACAAACATTTCATGCCAAGAAGTTTTTACCCCAGGCAGAGAAATGAACACCTGATCTAGTACTCACATGTACAGGACAATCACCTGGGACAAGAGATGTGCTGGCAGTCACAGTGAGTTCTTCTTTCTGGTGGCCATTAGCAGGCGTTATGCAGGAAGCTGTGCAGATGAGAACTCTCTGGAAGGTAAAGCTCTTACTCCTGAGTCACGGGGAACGGGATAGGAAGCAGCAGAAAGTTGAAGTCTCAAAAATCACACAGACCCCCTTTCATTCTGGGCAACCAGTTAGTTATTTATCCCTCAGGGAGAAACATAGACTCTCTGAACCTCACTTCATTTATCTGTAAAATGGGGATGATAATCGTAAAGCACTTGGAAATATGAAAGAGGTAGATGTATGTAAAGTGCATAGATTAGAGCTGAGCTTATAATCAGTTTTTTATTTATTTATTTATTTAATTTTATTTATTATTTTCTAATTTGATGAGAGAAGGAGAGAGAGGAAGAGAGAAAGAGAGAGAGAGCGCAAGCCGCCAGGTCTCAGACTTGAACCGTGGTCAACCATGTGGGAGTCCAGAACCTTAACCACCACACCACCTGCTGGCCCCAACTTATAATCAGTTTTAAAAACATACAGCCATTGGGAACCAGCAGTTAGCATAATGGCTATGTCGCTGGACTCCCATGTAGTTGACCGTGGTTCGTGTTCTGGACCCGGTGGCTTAAAACTCACGCCGGGCGCGTGTGCGTGCATGCCTAAGATCCCGAGAGGAGAATGGAGGAGAAGGGATTGCGGCATGGCCATCCCCCCTGGGGGATGATTTCTCGCTTTCTGTCTCTCTGTCTCTGTCTGTCTGGCGAGCGCACGCGCCCTATAGTGAAAACCTCTCAAAAAAAAAAAAAAATACAGCCATCATCATCATCGTTAGTGAGTAGAGACAGGAAAACATCCCCAGGCACTTGCTCAGTTTCTACTCACTCTCCTCCTTTGTGTCTGGTACAGAGAGAGTAAACCATCTTTAGCACAACAGCTTGCCCCGTCACAGCCTTGTCCAGGCCTCTGAGGCAGATTCCCCGGCCCAGGAGACTCATTCGAACACTCACACTTCGGCTTTAAGGCCTAGCAGTCACATCGTCTTCCAATGCTTCCATCTCTTTTCTTACTTCTCCTACTCGATCTCAGCATTTTACCCTACTCTATTTTTCTTTCTGTCTTTGTATATATGCCTCTGAGAACACAGGAGTAAGCAAATTCAGTTTCTTCTACATATTCACTCAACACTCTGTGTTAGAAGACTTCTGTGACCACATGTGGGGCATTTTTGACCCACATGGCAAGCAAACAATCAATACTGCGGCAGGTACCAGGTGAGTGTCCTCCAATTCAAATCAATCCTGATGCTGTTTAACTAGAGAGAGTGTCAGATCTCACAGTTTGAAGGCTCAGTCCCCACTTTGAATGCCAGCATCAAGTTTGGGGCTCTGATAATTCCAAAGAACTGGCTACAAATCAGGATTCCCACAATCGCTTCAGATGCATTTGTCCACAATCCTGGTGGATGAATTTGCTAGTGTGGCTCATAGAACTCAAAGAAATTCTTACTTATGGTTACCAGTCGATTATAAAGGATATTTTACAGGTTACAAGTGAACAGCCAGATGAAAAGATACAGAAGTCAATATCTGGAAGGATCCTAAGTGCAGGAATTGACGATGTAGATTTCCTCTTCCAGAGTCATCCTTTAATGCCAGACATTTGAGTTTCCTTAGGTAGAGCTCAGGGAATTATAGGTATTTCCATTTTAGCGTGATTGTGTTCTCCAGAGACCTGACCCTGCCTGCTCATGTTGGGAGGACTAGTATTTGGGACTGAGCCGAAGAGAGCCCGGGGCGGGGGTGAGGAGGTGGGGAACTAATCTAAATCAGTCCAAGTTGAAGATCTTGAAATGCTGACGGGATGGAAAGGCTAGAGACCATAACCCACCTCTAGTAGGTGAGATGAAAGGTGATAGGAAGAACAGAAAGAAACCAGTCTTTTTCCTTCTCTCTCTCTTTAGACATCCTATTGTACTTCTTTTCCTCCCTTTTTATCTGTCTCCTGGAATGACCAGGGAATCATAGCCTGCCTGTTAACAAATGTTCTCTTCTGAAATTCTGAGATACTGTAATTCGCTTTCTTAAGTATTTGTAAAAGGAAAATAAGTACACCAGTTGACATTTTACCACTCTCGTTATTACTGTATGATTCAAGGTCTCTGTCCAGAGCTTCTAATCTCAGCAGGATTTACCTTAGTGCTGAGCAAGTGTTCACTGAGGTCTAGGAGCGGCTTGTCTGATTATGCTTTTCTAATTAACATCTCTTCCAGTATAAACTCTTGATGACTTCATCCTGGGAGTGCTTGCTAAGACCCTGGGGTCTATAGGTTAGACTGATTCTTAATGAGACTCTCATATTCTGGTCCTTCCTGCTTCTCCCTCTTCACCCTCACTTAATCCCACTGTATTCCCTCCACCCTGACATACCCATGTGTACACACACGTGCACGCACATGTATCACCTGTGAAATTGCATTGTGCACTCTCCTGGTTGTTAGTATTCAGAGAAGAGACATAGCCACATGGCTGCAGTCTGGAATGAGTAGAGAAAGAAAGAAGAAAATGTTTGAGGAAACTTTTAAGGAACAAGAGTCAACAAAGAGAGTTAAGGTTGGGAAGTGGAGGTCAGAAGCTTGAGGGCCTTTATTGCTGGGATGGGGGTTTGACCTAGGGAGTGAGGCAGAGAGACACGCACTGCAATTATATTCAGGAAACAAGTCTTCTCTGAGACGGAAGTTGCCAGTTGTTTCAGTACATCCATTCTCCTCCTCTCCCAAGGACGAAGGCTCTTGACCTTTAGCTGCACACATGACCATTCTGAGTACAGATTATGTTCTCCTGCCCCATTGCCCAAGGGGTGTCCATGTGACCAAGCTCTGGACACCACGATGGGAATGGAAATGATTGGGGCAACTTCTAGGCCCTACCTCTAAAAGCAAGGGCTGAGGTCCAGCCACAGCAGTGCAGATGGGAGGGCACCACTGTACATGGCTGGGGTCACATGAAGGTCCCTAGTTCAGTTCCTGAACCAGCCTAAACAAGCTGGGTATTGGTTGTGCACTCCTATAGTCCTAGTTAACTGGGAGGCTGGAGCAGGAGGATCATACTATGGTGAGACTTTATTTTAAAAAAGGAAAGAAAGAGAGAAAGAAAGAAAGAAAGAAAGAACACTATCTCCCTCTCTTTTTCATTGAAAAAAGAGAAAAGAAGAAGGAAAAGGAAAAGAAAGGCCTGTGTTTTTGCTTTCTCTCCCTGGAATGGAATGGAGTGAGAATGTGGCAGAGGACTGTCATGGACCATGTAGACAAGAGCTATATACCCCAAGCTCTCTTTCTCCAGAAAGAAGAGCTA
Source organism: Tupaia belangeri chinensis (assembly GCF_000334495.1). Taxonomy (NCBI): domain Eukaryota; kingdom Metazoa; phylum Chordata; class Mammalia; order Scandentia; family Tupaiidae; genus Tupaia; species Tupaia belangeri. Next base: position 1,929,345 of record NW_006159530.1, on the reverse strand, counting down.
GCTGAACTAGCTCAAATGTTTGCACATGAAAGAATTAAAACTGTCTTGATTAAATCACTGTAATTTTACATCTTTGTCTTATACAAATGAATCTATTCCCTAATTAATACCCTTTTCTATCTCACAAGAAGAAAACATTGTGAAAATAATAACATCTAAATTAATTTTAAAATGGGATTTTTAAAATTTGTTTTTGTTTGTTCTAATTGCCAGAGGACATGTACTCTTGCCATAGAGAGAAGGGAGGTAGGGGGGATAGGTAGAAGCACCACCCAATGGTGTGTGGTCATGTCATAATTTCTTCTCCACCATTTCTCTATCCTGTCAGGTTTTGAACATGCACACACACTTACCAGGTGCTGGAACTAGGGTTCAAACTGTTGTCAGTCATATAGGATCCCTTAACCACTAGGTTATAGGGCTTGTTCTGCTTCTTAAGACAGGCTCTCACCAAATTGTGGTCCTTCTGACTTAGCTTCCTGGAGTCTCTGGGATTACAGAGCCAGGCCACCACTCCCAGCTTTACAGAGAGATTGTATACCTCAGACCATTATCTCAGACTTACTACTATCATATTTTGGAAATGTCTTGGTATGTATTAGTTTAATGAGTAAACCTCAACATCTTTACTCCTGCCAGGTCTTCAGGGATCAGTGGATGCCAAAGCTTCAGATAAGGAAAACGCTGCTTTTCCAATAGAGAGAAGAACCTAGAGTTCTTGAAGAATAACAGACAAAGAATAAAACAGGAACAAAGATGGGAAAGACAAACAGAAAGGCAGCATTGGTTATTGGGACTTTCAATATTTTTCAGCCATCTTCAATAAAGGACAATAAACTCAAAGATGCCTGATTTAGGTGAATTTTTTTAGGTATGCATGTCCAGAGATAGAGTCTTGTGTCTAGTCTAACAAAGCAAACAGAAACTACAGGAAAAGCAGGCAGAAAGCAGAAAAAAAATGAGTGTATAAGCCCATAAGTATTTATAGAAACCTGGGCGATTCAGCAATCTGTGGATAAAAGTAGCATTATCTAGAACTCTCAGGACGGACCATCGCATCAGACAAATAGGTCACCATGTAAGTGCCCAGTATCACTGATGAAAACAAGAAACGCAGGTTAGATGTAGTTCCAAAGAAACGTGATTTTGTGAAGTCCAGACAGAACTGTCTCAGACAGATGAAACTGACAAACCGACGCTTGAATGAGAGTGTCTACAGAGCAGGTTCTGTCTTAACCTGGTAGGCACTTTGGACCAGACGCTTTGCTGTTGTGGGGGCTGTCCACAACAGATATTGCCAAGTGTCCCCTTTAAGATCAAGTCACCCATAGCTAGAACCACTGTTATCCAGATTAATAGGTCACCAATATGGAGGTCTTTGTTAAAGGCGGGGTCAGATGGGCTCATTGGAAGAGACAAGAGGAAAAGGCAACAGACATAATGTTGAGAATCCCCATCTTTTGCAGCCAAATGAGAAGAACCACATCAAAAAGTCAGATTCTATATTACTTACAGACGATTCCATGCAATTTGCTTACTTGCCTAAGACTATCTTTAGCTGGAGAAGGAAAAACAGGTAACAGTGCTGGAGAGAAGCAACATAGTATCACTGATTAAGTAGAAGGGATAAATGGAGGATGTACCCTGCCTGCTCGCTCCACCTTACATATCTATAAATGGTCTTTCTAGAATCTCATCTCCCAAGCCTACATGAGGTCTTCCTGACAACCACTTGAATACCCCTCTCTGTAATAGGGAAATTATTCCACGTTACAACAAATCTAGATCCAGGGGAGGAGAAAACAAGTCTGTGTTATTTATCCTTGTATTAGTAACACCTAGTACATGCCTGCTAAATGACAGATGCTCAAAAAGTATTTGTCGTTCAGCCCAGCTCCATGGCACAGCGGTAGTGTGCTGCTCAAGAGAAAGTGAATGCCACATGGCAAGCCTGGTGTGAATCCCTGGCCCACTCAGTTGAAACACAGCAGGTATGCCGGCAAGTACCCAGGATCTGAAAGGCTGGAGGGCGGGAGGAATGGGGTCGTGGCATGACCAGACCTTTTATGGGATGCTCACCTCCCTCCACACATGGGCTCTACCATCGTGAATAAAGACAACAATATTTATTGAGTGAATGAGTACATCAACAAGCAAACTAACCTATGAGATGGATTTTATCACCTGTGTTTTACAGGTAAGAAAACAGGACACATATAGGTTAAGTGATTTTCTTACAGATTAAGGTCATATGACTAGTCAGTAGCAAAGCATGACTGAGATCCAAGCTTTTCTGATTCTAAATTCTATGTCCTTTCTATGGTACTTCATGTGTGCCTCGTTTGTATCATGCCACAATGCCACTTGGGCATCTTCAGGATCTCTGCATTGCCTGACTTCAAGAGACACAATTCGCATAGAATATAGTGTGAGTGGTGTTTTTGGAAATGCGTGACACAGGACTCCTGGGCTTCTCACTTCTAACTCTCACAAGGCGCTCTTCCAGTTCTGAGAAACTGAATTGTGTCAAGTACTACTCTGCTACCTAAATATGATTCACTTTCCAATTAGAATTCTGTCTGGATACGCAGCTGAGTCCTTTCGCATATTCTCCTCCCTTAAACGTCCCCCTAACTGAAAATTGGATTCAGAAGTAAAAAAAAAAAAAAAAAAAAAAAAAAAGGAAGTACAGGCAGTTTCTGTTTTCTAGTAGGCTATGTTCCCAAAGGTTATTGAAATGAATTGTTTAAAATTTACAACATCTCTTTTCATTTTAAAAAATAACATTAAAATTGTTATGAAGTTTTCCTTGATTTGATTGTCAAAAATAAATGAATCAATAAATAAAATGGAAAAAAATTGTTATAAAGAGTAGATGGGGCTAGCAGGTGGCTTGGTGCTTAAGGCGCTGGACTCCTACATGACTGACCACAGTTCAAGTCCCAGAACCGGTGGCTTGAAACTCAGGCCAGGTTCATGTATGTGTGCCTAAAATTTCAGAAGGAGAATGGAGGAGAAGGGATTGTAGCATGGCCATTCCCCCTGGGGGGAGGATTTCTCACCTTCTGTTTCTCTGTCTGGCCAGCACATGTGCCCTATTGCAAAAATTTTACATATAATAAGAATAGATAGGTTTTCAGATTAGATCACTCACTGTAGGTCATTTAACACAAAATGAACTTCAATATAAGTAGCCTTTGACCAGGCTCCTAGGGTTTGGAGTAAAGTTTCCTAAGTGAGTAAACATTCAGAAAAACCTTAAACAAGATGTTTGAAAACTTCCTACTTTGGAACCAGCAGTTAGCGTAATGGCTATGTCGCTGGACTCCCACGTAGTCGACCACGGTTCGCGTCCCAGACCCGGTGGCTTAAAACTCATGCCAGGCACGTGTGCGTGCGTGCCCAAGATCCCAAGAGGAGAATGGAGGAGAAGGAGTGACCATCCCCCCTGGGGGGTGATTTCTTGCTTTCTGTCTCTCTGTCTGTCTGTCTCGCGAGAGCACGCGCCCTATAGCGAAAATCTCTCAAAACAAACAAACAAACGAACAAAAAACTTCGCACTTCATTCTGTCTAAAGAATTAGAATAAATCTCATTGAGCTGTACTCAGTGTCAGAAGTACAGCTTACCACCAACTTCTCTCAGACTCACATCATAATTTTTCATAGATATTCTACAAAATGTAATTGCCTTAACCCAAAAGTTCAATACTGCATATTGATATTTATTGTTTAAGATTACATTTTGCAACAAAATTGCCGTGGACATTTGATAAAAAGGCACACTGATTCATGATCACCCTTCTGCAGACTTACCGTCTCACTTGTACGTCTAAGAGGCATCCAGAAAACATAACAAGGTCAACATAAAACTCAATTTCCTCTTAAACCCATGCACACCCTGGCCAAACCTCCTTTCTTCTTAAAAATCTTCCTCTTTTTCACAAAATGCCGCAATATCCACTTTGGTCGTTCAAGCCCAAAATAGAAAATTCAGGATTATTTGCTTTTCCCCAATATCACCCACATTTCACATCCAAATTATAAAACAGTTTTGTTTGTTCAGCCTTTAACATCTATCTTTCATCTGCCTCTCTTCATGCTCACCGTTACCGACACTGATACCATTACTTTCCCTGCCTAACTCCCTCAGTTGCCTGTCTATCCTCCATACATCAGCCAGTATGGAAAAGCTCAGACTTCAGAGTAGAGATAATTGGCTTTGGATCCAGCTCCGCCCTTTACTATTAATAGTTTTTCCCAAACAGTTGCAGTGGTACAGTGGTAATGCAATGCTCTGTGATGCTGAGCACACATGGGAAGGCTTCAGGTTCACATCCAGACGTTTCCCTATACCTACCCATGATACTGGTGGGCTGAGGATAGGGCTCAATCGTGGCATGAAAACCCTGTTGGAGGGGAACCAGCAGTTGGCGTAATGGCTGTGTCGCTGGACTCCCACGTAGTCGACCGCGGTTCGCGTCCTGGATCCGGTGGCTTAAAACTCACGCCGGGCACGTGTGCGTGCGTGCCCAAGATCCCGAGAGGAGAATGGAGGAGAAGGGATTGCGGCGTGACCATCCCCCCTGGGGGGGGTGATTTCTCGCTTTCTGTCTCTATGTCTCTGTCTGTCTGGCGAGCGCACGCGCCCTACAGTGAAAATCTCTCAAAAACAAACAAACAAACAAAAAAACCCTGTTGGAGGTCCCTTGCTCGCTCTCTCTCTCTCATAAGAAATAAATAAACTTTAACAAGAAAATATACATTTCTATATAGCCTTTCTCAGATTTTCTTGGCATTTCCTATTGTTTCAGTTGAACCTCAGAAAATGATTGTTTCTCATTGGACCCTGTTGGTCACTGGACCTTCTGCTTTGCAAAACCACCTGGGTGGTGTCCTAATTCTCATTAGGAGCAGTGGCCTTCAGGTCCTAGGCTACTCAAGTGTAAGTGATTTACCAATCCTTTTAAAATACGTTACTTCGAGTCAAGCATGCCATTGCACTCCAAACACAGAATCAATAGAATCATCTTTTAAATTCTGTCTGCCGGGTTATAATCCATTTTTAGGTCTTCTTTTGAGGATAACCTGATGAAGAAAAACTTTACACTTCAGTCATGCACAAAGCACTTGTTCAGTCAGTCATCCTGCAGCAGAGGTCTTGGTGGCACCCATGTATGCAGTGGCTGCTCCACTCAAAGGAGTGATATGGGGTGTGCTGTGTGATTTACACACACACACACATGCACACACACACACACACACACACACCAGATGCTGATCATTAGCACAGCATGTACATGGGTCTATAGCAAGTATATGTGGAAGCTTTAAGGCCTCAGGCTGCTGAAGACTTAAAGCAAAACAAGGAGCTTTCTCAAACCTTTAAGCTCATGAGCTAATTGCTTTCTATGTCCCTGCCTGCCATTCTCTGCTCCTCTGTCATAGCAAGATGTTCATAGTCTGAGATAGTCGAGAAAAGAGAATGGATCTTTTCTTAGCTTGTACAATTACTTTTGTATTTCACCCTCTAATACACTCTGTCTGTGGCAGCCTAAAACCACAATCTCTAAGGATGGGGAGTTGATTTAGTTGATTCCATTACTAATATAAGGAAATACCTGAAACTGGATGATTTATAAGAACAGAGGTTTTTTCAGTGCATGGTTTGGGGGTTGAAGGTCCAGGGGCCACATCTGGTGAGTTTTCCTCTGAGTGCAGAGGCTATACAGGGCATCGCATAGTGAGAGAAAAGGGGAGTGTTTCTCTATTCATGTCTGTGTCTGTCTGTCCTTATAAACTCACCAGGAATCAATACGGGGCTCCATCCTATGCACCTAACCACTTTCAAAGGCCACACCTTTCAGTACCATAATCAGATTAAGCTTCCCTCCTGATACCTTCACAACTAAATATCAACACGTGAATTTGTGGAGAGACCCACACCATAGCAGGCAGGGAATATGAATTCATAATAAGTTCCCCAAATGGCTCAGTGCAGTCAAGTTTAGGACCACGGCTTTTGAGCATACCTAAGGACTGCCTTTGATGTTCTTCTGAAAGACTTGAAACTTTGAGTTCATCACCCTTCTCTCTATCCTGTCCCACTCTCCACAAAGAGAAAATGAAGGCACGTTCGCTTTGCTGGGAGCTCCTATGGGCGTGTCCCGTAGAACAAGAGCAACTGCCGCTAAGTCCAGACAAGAAAATGTGAGACATGGGAAAGCAATGGGAGGAAAAGTGTGAACAAATTTGGCAGTGGAGAGAGAAATGGAGTCTGTGGAAAAGTCATAAACAGTTCTGCTTCCTTAAAGAGTGAAATTCACCTACCAGTCGGCAGCACACTTCATCTGTATGGTAATAACCCAAAGAGGTCTTTAGACGCATGAGTTTTACCAGAAATGTAGCTGCACAGTATGGTAGTTGCCTAGAAAACACTTCCTAAAATCAAAAATAGCTCATTTTTAAAAAATTATCTATTTCTAAATAAATAGAGAGACAAAGAGCTCTCCAACAGTATCTAGACATCATGAACCACCCCCAGCTTCAGCCGGCCCAGATCATAGGCACACATGTGTCTGGCATACTCAGAGAGTTCTCCGAATGAGAACCTGGAACCTTTACATGTGGCTCAGCCTCACAGAGCATCAGGTTTTACTGAAAAATGGCTTGATTTTTAATGGACTTTTTTCTTTTTCATTAAGCAGACTTTAATTGAACAACAACTATTTGCATGGGGAAGCTCCCAGAATGGCTTCTAAGAACTCAGAACGGCCACATGGTGGGGGAACATTTTTGTACTAGAAAGGGAAAGTGGCATTCCAAATTCGGAAGTGAGGGGATGAGGTAGAGAAATAACTGGATTGGCTACAGCCTGATGTTCGCCTGCATGAACACAGTGAAGGGTGGGCTGCCTGTGATTGAAGAGTAGCTGTTGTGACTGGCCGTGACGTAGCTACTCACAAAGGAAGCAGATTTCCAAGTGAGGTTGTGGTTCACTTAGAGCAACTCAGGCAGGAGTATGGAGCTCTTCTCAGGCCAATATAGTTCAACGCTTCCCCCCTTTCGGGTAGCCTCTCAATTATGAGATATTGACCAAAATTTAGGCCTTGACACCACCCTCTGTCACCATCATAAATGACATATTTTGTCTCAGCATAGAATTCCCAGGTTTCCCCTGGTCTCAGCATGGGATCCACAAGCCTCAGCATCATATCAGTTGAACATTTTTATTTATTTATTTTTTTTTTCCCAATCTGATTGAAGCAAGACCATTTAATATTTGATGGATGGCTGCCTATAAAACATTTAGGACTTGAGAAGATACAGCACACCGGGAGATTAATATAATGACTATTAAGTCATCCAAAGCTCAAACTGTACTCCTTAATAAGAGTTCCTAGGACAAACAGGTTGAGATCACACAGGCAATTCTACAGTATTTGGGTCTAGTTGGTCCTTGTTCAGGCTGCAATGCTGAATGGACTGTTTGAGCACTGCGTTCAAATATTTGGCATCAAATATGAAAGGATTTCAAAAAGTTTGTGGAAGATGTGTATTATAAAGAAAAGATGGATAGTGGTCTAGTGATTAAGGGAGCCAGATCCCATATGGGGTCTCTCCCATTTGAGAGCGTTTTAGAGCTCTACCTTGGTTGCTTGAAAAATATGCTGGACATCTGAGAAAGTGTATGTGCCCCCAATCTCAATAGGTTGGAGAAATGGAGAGAAGGGGTGGTGCATGCCCACGTATCACTGAGGCGCGTTTTCTCCTTTCCCTCTCTCTCTTGGCAAGCACAAAAACCCTCTAGAAAATAAGATAGAGAAAAACTATGCATAAATTTTAAATATTTTTACACCCAAATAAACTCATACGTTAATCCCATTTTCAAAGTCCCCACATATTTAGATATATGAAGTTTTTAAAATGTGAAAATTAATTTCATATGTACCACTTTGAGATCAGCCTCAATAATAGACACATCTAAAACTTTCACCACCAGTGACATGAGGAAGAGCATTTTTACACAGGAGGGACAAAGAAGGAACGTATGTGAGTTTGCAGTGTTACCTACTTTTACTGTTAGGCACAGGGAATCATCCAGACTTACGCAGACTAGGAGCAAGACACAAAAGAGAAATTCCTTAATATTCAATTGGAACTTCCAATGTAGTTACAGATGGTCTATGAACATCGAAACGGTCCCTAATGCAAGTAGAAGATGACATTGATCCTCAGAAGTTTCACTGGGGACCGTCAAGGTATCTTGATCTCCCAGTATTATTGAACTACAAAGTAAGTAAATGGTGGGAAAGTTAAGTAAAAAATAAGAAGACCAATCAAAATAGTCTTCCACGTCACATTTAGAGGTTTGGACAATGATAGGCAAAGGGAAGCCATTGATGAGGGGTCAGCAGGGAATGACAGTTCAGATTCGTGCCTTGGCTAATCACTTGGGGTGCAGTGTAGAAGATATCTACTCTCAATTCATCAGAAAAACACTTGGGTCATAAGAATGTAGGGCTGAATCATGGCACAGTGGTAACACATGACACTCTGTGAGGCCAACACACAAGGAAAGGCTCAAGGTTCACATTCAGGGACCTTCCTGAACATGCTGAGCACACGCGTGTGCCCATGGTCTGGGACTGGCTGAGGCCTTGCTCAGGGTTCTCTCGCCCACCCTTGCTTAATCTCCCTCACTCATCAAATAAGTACATAAACTTTAAAAAGAAGCATCATTAGAGTCTATTTGCTGTTTAATGAGAGGTATAATCTGCATGCGCACTGTGAAGGTAAAATCTATTAGGTTATATAGCACTGGGTAATTTGTTGACAATGATTAGCACAAGGAGTCTATGATAGAGGTCGGCATGGTTATCTCCATTTAGCAGAGAAGAAGGCAAACCCTTAAGAGATTACTGACTCACCCAAGACTATGTAAACAACGAGGCCCAAAGTCAGGTGTATGGACCAGGGCTCTTCACGGCTGATCTTGTACTCTTTCTTATTTTTTTAATGTTTGACTCGTGTGTATTTTTAAATCCATTATGACAGCATGCATTTTTTCATTATGCTTAGACCATTTAATTGTTGATACGAATGGGTTTCTGTTTTCCATTTTATTATTTATTTTCTGTTTGGTTCTTTCTTATTCCCCTGTTTTCCCTTTCCTACCTTATTCCATGTAACTTGAGCTCTGTTAGTATTTCATTTTAATTGATCAATAGGGCTTTGACATTTCTTTGCATAATTTTTTAGCAGTTATTCTAGGGATTACATACATGCTTTTCACAGTCTACTTAAAATCAGTATTTTTTTTCCTCCTGAAACTTTTTTTTAATTAATTAATTCACATTCATGCCCTAAGCATCGTCACAGCATACAAAATAGTGCAGCCTTCTAATAAAGCCAACTAAATTCTTGACATTTACAGGCTCAGAAGATGGATGAGGAATCATTTTGCTTTTATCAGAGGAAAAAACAATGGGCTGATAATACTTTGAGTATTCCTGGCTCCATAGACAGAATGACCAGGGTCCACGAGCTTCCACATCTTGGTATATGTTTTTCCTGGCTGGCGGAGCTTCCTCCCTCTCCTATTTTCCTATCCTTCTTTCACCACCACATCACCAAGTTGTCACTTCTTCCAGGAAGCTTTTCTAGGTTTCCAGGGCAAAAAACATGTTCTTTCTCTGCATTCTAATCAGCCTCAGGGGCAAGCCTGTTAAGGCACCTACGCCATGCTGTGAATGCTTATTTGCTGTTCTGTAAACTGTGAGCTCTGGGCGGTGAGCTTCCAAGGGTAGAAATGTACCTCTTTTACTTCTATAGCCCCAATTTCAGCACAGGGAATGGCACCTGTAAGTACTCAAAAAGATTGGTGTGCTTTTGCTGAATAACACTTGCCAAAGGGAATGCACGAAGCCTCCCAAGGTTAGAAATGAAGTCTATTCCTCACGGAAAGAATCCCTGCACCGTGCACCAATCCAATCTGTACTAAGCTCTAATCTCCTGGGCATGATCTATCACCAGAGCAACTGTCTGAAAACGCTCTTTCCTTATCTCACGGAGCCACAGTAAAAGCTAGTTTACTTTAAGCAAATGGCATTTTTTTTCTCCTTCTATTTTTTGTCTCACTATTTTTTTTCCCTTCTATTTACTTATCTACTGGCAGCAAGGAAAGAAAAATGACTCTGATCTTTATTTAGATATTTGATATACAACAGGTTTAGATAGGGATAGCTATAAAGTGCTAGCCAGGCACCGTTTGAATATCAAAAACCCGATTGTTCTATTTTAGAATCCGTTATGGCAGAGGAAAAAAAGGGGGAAAAAGATGTATAGACAGGCTTAATGGTTCATCTTTTTTTTTTTTTCCAGAGAGATTTTTGCTATAGGGTGCATGTGCCCACCAAAGAGACAGAGAGACAGAAAATGAGAAATTGCCCCCCCCCCCATGGGGATGGCCACAATCCCATCTCCTCCATTCTCCTCTCGGGATCTTGGGCATGCACACACACACAGCATGAGCTTTAAGCCTCCAGGTCTGGGATGAAAACTGTGGTTGGCCACATGGGAGTCCAGTGACATAACCATTAATACCAGCTGCTGGTTCCAAGATTCAACTCTTTAATGATTTCCAAGGCAATGTTTGAGTTCATGATTAGCATTAGAAACTTAAAAAAAAAAATGTGTCTGACACCGAAAACCCTGGAAACTAGCAGCATCTTTAGAATTTAGTGCAACCAGCCTTGGTTGAACCCTGGTTCTTGCTTGATGACTGGCTATGTGAGCCTTGGCCAGGTGCAGGCTGCTCTGTGCCTCAGTTTTGTCATCTGTGAAAGGAGTAATGAAGGCTAGGTAAGACATTGATGAATCCAATTCTATCACTTCTACCAGAAGTCTCCCAGTATGTCCATAGAGTTTTCATTTTGGGGGTTTTCTTCAGTGAGTTATATGGTAGAATTTTATGTCGAGTCTGTTTGCTGCCTATTCTTACTTGGTGTGATGGTTAATTTGGGGCATCAACTTCACTGGACAAAGGACTACCTAGAAACCTGGAAAGGCATTGTTCTGGTGTGTTCGTGGGGTGTTCCCAGAGGAGGCTAACCTGTGAGTAGAATGGGTGGGCACCGGCCAATTGACTGGTGTCCATAAACAGCAAATGCAGAAAGTGAGTTGGAATCTTCTAGTTGGAATCCTCTAGGAGAGAGTACACTTCTTTTGCCGTACTGAACATTTAAACTCAAGGCATAACTGCCTTTGGATTGCAGGATTTATACCAGTGCCCACGTCCCACTCTGACCCCAGATCAGGGTTCCTAGGCTTTCAGCCTGCCACTGAGAATTGAACTGTGTGCTGCATCTGAGGCCTTCTGGGGAGAGCAGCCAGTCTGAAAACATGTGATTAAAACATGTGGCCTATAGACACATGTGAATATGTGCGTCCGTAAGCTACCCTAGCAGGGCTATTGAGAAACATCTACATACAAAAGCAGTACCTGCCTGTTGTCAATGGTTGTCTTCCTGTTTTTGCTGATACCCAATACCCTGATACTGCCCAGTATCAGGCTAAAGGAAGTCACATGTGTTTATCAAATTGTCCCCACAAAAAGATCAGAGGAATTATATGGTGCCAGTCATTTTCATATCCTCAAACAATTTACATCCAAAAACAACTGGCTCTGCATTCCGATTCTCCTCCCTTATTCTCTTTGCATTCCTCTTCCTTCTTCCCCATTCCTTTTACATCCCATTTTCCCCCTCCCCCATTTTCTGCCCTTTAAAAGAATAAACCTGAGGCTGGTTCTGGTCGCAACTTCTCCATCAGAGAAGCTGTGCCCACCCGATCCTCGCTTTTCTATACTTGTGTGTCTTTGTGTGTTTATTATTGCATCTATTTCTAGTCCACAGCCTTCCCCACTCAGAGAAACGTGTTCATGCCGAGCTGGCCCTGGCAAAGTGGCGCCCAATGTGGGGCCTGAGTAGTCAGGCAAGTAGACACTCCTTGCAGCCGGCCAAATATTATTGAATAAGATAAGAATCATATAAAATAAAGAGTGAAAGAAAAAAAGAGCTAGAGTAGAAAGAAAAACTAGAGTAAAAGAGATACCAGAGTAGAAGAGATACCAGAGTGGAAAAAAGAGATACCAGAATAAGGACATAGAGTAAAATAAGGAGATTATAGAACAAGAAAAGGAGTGGATTCTATTATTACTGAGTATAAAACATAGAGACACAATTGTCTAAAAAGAAAATGTATGTTCAAATGTTATCTTACATGTTAAAAGTTAGGGGTGATAAAGTTAGTATCAAGCAGTTACATCAGTTCCTAATTTTTGTGCAAAAAGCATGCCGTTGTTTCCCAGAACAAGGAACAATTTATGAGGAGACTTGGAACAGGGTCAAAAAACAAATCAAAAAACAATACACAACAGAGGGTCCTAACAAGATTCCCATCTTTACTTTCTCCCTGTGGAATTTAATTAAGGAGTGCTTAAAACAAAACCCTCCAAAAAAACCTAAGTTGGTTCAATAACTCCACCAAATAACACTCCAGAGAGTTATGCCTCCCACTTACCTATCAGAATCTATAACCAAAAAAAAAAAAAATACAGAGGTAATACCTACTAAAAAAATGACAGTCTTTTAAAGTTAGACAGACTCAAGACTACAAATTCCAAAACAGTTACAGAGTTACTGCCCTTAGGCCTAGTGCTCCCCTACTATGGCCCACTGCTTCCCAGTCAAAACCTACATATACATCAAATGGCGCTAGGGCAGAAAGAACAACTCCCATTTTAACACCCCTCCAAAGAACTTCACATTGCTGGCAGACAGAGGAAAGGATACATTAAAATTTAAATTGTGCCCTGTTATAAATGCTCCTAATCCTAACAATCCAAAACAAAATGAACATGAGCCAATATCATTTAACGCTCTAAAAAAATTAAAAATGGCTTATACACCACAATATGGTCCCAGGACACCTTATACAATTACAGTGTTAGAGACAGCTACGCAATCTGCGTTTACCCCTAATAATTAACAAATGCTAGGCAAGGCATGCATATCGAGAAAAAATTATCTTTGCAAAAATCTAACTGACTTAAAAAAGCCCAAAAACAGGCAAATAAAAATCAAGAACATAAAATACCCATCACATTTGAAATGTTAACTGGAACAAAAAAACAAGCCAATACTAGCACACAAATAAAATATACTCCATGAACATGTCAACAAATTAGCATAATATACTTAAATTGCTGGAAAAGGCTTCCTCATCAGGATCAAGGGACAAATCGTTTAATCAATATATAACAAAGACCTAGTAAATTATATCAGAATTTTATTTCCCACTTGTCACAGGCCATATCACAAATAATCCTAATCAAAAGGCAAGACAAATTTTGTTAAAACAATTAGCCTTTAAAAATACTAATGCCTCTTCTGAAACAACTACTACTCCAATAAAGAAAGAAGGAACAATAAATAATATTCATGCCAAACTAATCCCAACACCTTCAAACTTGAACTGAAAACACTGCCAGCATCCCAGGGTCTCCAGCTTGCACATGGCCTATTATGGGACTTTTCACTCTCCATAACTGCATAAGCCAATTCTCCCGATGAATCTCCTCTCATCAATCTACAAGGGGAGATCAAGAAGTTCACAGAGGGAACAGCAGTTAGAGTAATGGCTATGTCGTTGAACTCCCATGTAGTCTAAGGCAGTTTGAGTCCCGGACCCGGTGGCTTAAACTCACACTGGGCGCATGTGCGTGCATGCCCAAGATCCCAAGAGGAGAATGGAGGAGAAGGGACTGCAGCGTGGCCATCCCCCCCTTGGGGGTGATTTCTTGCTTTCTATCTCTCTGGCTCTCTCTGTCTTTCTGGCGAGCATATGCGCCCTATAGCAAAAACCTCTCAAAAAAAAAAAAAAAAAGTTCATAGAAACATGCAATAAAAGTATAAGCTTAGGGGACCAGCAGATGGCATAACAGTTATGTTGCTGGATTCTCACAGTCAACCACAGTTTGAGTTCTGGATCTGGTGGCTTAAAGCTCATGCCAGGCGATATGGGCCTAAAATCCCAAGAGGAGAATGGAGGAGAAGGGATTGTGGCGTGGCCATCCCTCCCAGGGGGTGATTTCTTGCTTTCTGTCTCTCTGTCTCTCCGGTGACAGCATGTGCCCTATAGCAAAAGTATCTCTCTCAAAATAAATAAATACATAAATAAATAATAGCTTATTCTGGTACAAAACCATTTTGAAGCTCATGCATATTTTTTTCATAATATACATTTTCCACGAACTTTTCAGATTCCTGGTATGTACATACCCTATTAGTTCTACTGAATGCTGACTAAAACACCGGAATGGTGTATTAGTACAGAAAGGGCATCAGCCATTATTTTGGGGGTATGGGCCTGACAAGTTTCAATATGAATATGTTTATGTCAATCTTTGCTCTTTTTTCTTCATAAAACTGAACATTCATAATTGACAGATAATTTATTCTGTGTACAACTACTTCCTAATCATGAATGAGGCACAGTTTTAAATCTATCTTTTGAAATTGTAAGTCAAATTGATTATTGCTTAGGAAGAAGGATTTTTGTTGGATCTAGCTGTGTTGGAACACAGGAAGTGCCACCCCTCGCGAGTCTAGAAGCTGCATGGGAGGTCCGGGTTCAGCTTCTGGATCAACTCGAATGTGTACTGTGATTCTGGCTCGCTGGGACACTGCGGCAGGCAGATCGCAGTACAGCGAGACCCTGTCTAGACTTCCCATCTCTGTATCGCTTCTTTTCCTCTCTCTCTCATAAAGGAAAAAAAAAAAAAAAGAAAAAAAAAAAAAAAAGAAAAAAAAAAAAAAAAGAAAAAAAAAAAAAAAAGAAAAAAAAAAAAAAAAGAAAAAAAAAAAAAAAAGAAAAAAAAAAAAAAAAGAAAAAAAAAAAAAAAAGAAAAAAAAAAAAAAAAGAAAAAAAAAAAAAAAAGAAAAAAAAAAAAAAAAGAAAAAAAAAAAAAAAAGAAAAAAAAAAAAAAAAGAAAAAAAAAAAAAAAAGAAAAAAAAAAAAAAAAGAAAAAAAAAAAAAAAAGAAAAAAAAAAAAAAAAGAAAAAAAAAAAAAAAAGAAAAAAAAAAAAAAAAGAAAAAAAAAAAAAAAAGAAAAAAAAAAAAAAAAGAAAAAAAAAAAAAAAAGAAAAAAAAAAAAAAAAGAAAAAAAAAAAAAAAAGAGAGAGAGAGACACACTTTGAAATCCTTGTCTCTTAGCACATTTGAAATATTTCATTTTAAAAATAGATTTGATTTGTGACATTTGATTTTCACACAATTCTGAAGAAACACATGAAATGCAGTCTAACACTGACTTGATAGAATCCTTGCAATTTTCTTTTCCGAACGACAAATAGATTTCCCGTAAAGTCTTCCAGAGCTGAATAGAGAGTAGCTCACAAGTGTTCCTTTATGTCTATCTCTTATTATTCAATAATCTTCCTTGACCTCCGCTAGCATCAGAATAAAGTCCAACTTTGCGACTTCCCCTCTACAATCTGTCTCAACCTACTTTCCAGATAAGCCCTCCAGTAATGTCTCCCCTTCCACAAAATTGAGCTATTCTGTGTTCCCTACCTTCCTCGCACACCCTGTGTATCCTACCTCGC
>NW_006159530.1:1891193-1913660 GCF_000334495.1 Tupaia belangeri chinensis | reverse complement strand
CCCTCCTGCTTCTTGTCCTAACTGCAGACCTTCAGGTGACATAGCGTACAAGACCACTGCTAGCCCGCTTCCTGGGGAACACAACAGGCTATCAACGGATGATAGGCCATAATTCCCTCATCCATTCACCCGCAGGCCATTCATTTATGACTCTCTGACTATGCCGGTTAAGCTAGGCTCTGGTAACACTTAGGGCCAATAAGAACAGAATAGGCAGGTAATTTGTAGGTACAGTACGAAATGAAAAAGATCAGGTTCTTTGATAGAAAATTATTTAGATTTTCAAGACAGTGACAACAGTGCATTGTAAGCACAGGGCCTGAGAGCATGAAGCGCTTTGCAACTTTGCAGGCTGCGTAAGCGGGAAGCCAGCTCCGGGTACTACACAGACCTCGTGAGCGTCCCTCACCCAAGGACACTCTTCACTAGGTGGGGACAGGCAGAGAAGCAGAGCCCCGTACTTTGTAGTATGAAAGTGCTGTGACGTGGTAAGCACGGGTGCTGTGGCAGCTTGGGATGGAGCACTGAGCCCATGCTAGGGTAAGGGCGGAGAGTGGGGGGAAGCGGAGAAAACCATACAGAAAAGGACAGTGCCCCCACAGTTTTGCAGTTTACATTAGTTGCGGAGGCATGAAATAGCGCAGTAGCAGCAAGGTAACTGAAGATATGAAACAGCCCAGTGCAAAGGACAGGAGTGGAAAGAAGCACGTTTCAGTTCTGATCCTTAAGGCAAATATTTAAAACTTTTTGGAATCACAAGTCACACTAAAATAATGCACATTTTGGACCAACAGTTGGTATGGTGATTGAGGCCCTCGACCCTCACACGGCTGACTACGGTTGGAGTCCCAGCCCCTGTGTTTTGCTTTCTCATTTTCTTTCTCTCTTTCTCTCTGGTGAGCACACATGTCCTATAGGAAACTGAAAAATAATAATCATAAAATTAAATAAATAATTATTGTTTTTAAAAAAGAAATGCACATTTTCACCTAGTGCAGATTTTAAAACCTAAATCACACACACACACACACACACACACACACACAATACTTTTAGCCTGTGCAGTTTCATTTCTCTTTATTTTTAGTTTTTTGCCATAGGATGTGTGTGTTCACTGGAGAATGAGAGGAGAGAGAGAAAATGAGAACTCACTCTACAGGGTTAATGGACATGCCACCACAATCCTTTCTCCACTCTCCTCTTGAGACTGTGGGCATGCATGCCCATGTACCCAGTGTGTTTCATAAACTGCTGGATTCAAGACTCAAACTGCAGAGTCGGCTACCTGGATCCAGTGCCCCAACCGCCAGGCTACCTGCTGGCCCCTCCTTCATATTCTTAAATAAGCTTACAACCCACAGTCTAAGAGCCCTGCTGTAAGAATTCTCAATGTCCCTTCCCGGCATGCCTCTCTAATCCCTTCTGAACTCCTGGGTGCATCTCTCGTTTGGCATTTTTCTCTCCAGGGTCTTCCACCTGCTATGTGTCTCCTGTTAGTCCATAAGTGGAAGGCAGCTTCAAATGCTTGGCACATGGTAAGGTCCAATAAATGCTTCTTAAGTGGCAGTGCAGGCAATCCATCCTCTCTCCGTCCCCACATCTCACACCGTTCTTAGGACCACCAATACATTGTCTTGCTCTCATTTCCCACCAGTGTAATCAACCTTTTTTTGCTTAAGTATTAAACAAGTGTCCTTGGGCTCAAGTTAATAGACCCTTTCCTTGGTACACTGGATGACTGGTATCAAATCGGTAGGCCACTTCTTCCCATTTCTTGTCTATTAATCTAATATCAACTGTAGCTTACATAGAGTTATAAGACTTCATACCCCCAAAGCAGTCTTTATAATAGGCCCTCTTTAATTAAAGAGTGATTTCTCCTGACTTTGGAGGTTTTTAAATATTTCTTTTTTTTTTTTTTTAGAGGTTTTTGCTATAGGGCATATGCGCTCGCCAGAAAGACAGAGAGAGACAAAGAGATAGAAAACGAGAAATCACCCCCTAGGGGGGATGGCCACACCACAATCCCTTCTCCTCCATTCTCCTCTCGGGATCTTAGGCACGCAAGCACACGCACCTGGCATGTTTTAAGCCACTGGATCTGGGACTTGAACCATGGTTGACTACATGGGAGTCCAGCGACATAGCCATTACGCCAACTGCTGGTCCCGGTTTTTAAATATTTCAATGAAGAATTTAACCCTATTTCTTTCATGGCCAGCAAGTTCTAAGAACATTCACATACTTTCATTATAAGATCATTAAATCGGGGCTGGCAGGTGACATGGTGGTTAAGGGCACTGGACTCTCACACAACTGACCATGGTTCAAGAACCGGACCTGGTGGCTTGCTTTCTCACTTTCCCTCTCTCTCTCTCTTTCTTCCTCTCTCTCTCTCTCTCTCACATTCTTGTTCTCACTCTGTCTCTCTCAGGTCAAATTAAAATAATAATAATAATAAGTAAATAAATAAATAAAGTTAAATAAAATAATTCTTTAGAAAAATCAGTAAGTCAATTTGTGAGCCAAGTATGGTTATCATCATTAGTTTCCATTTTGTAAGTTAACACAGACGTAAGTGTGTCTTAGCCAGAGGTCATGCTCTCTTCATGATGCTAATCAAATGGAAATAGTGACTTTTTTCATTGCCAGAGGGCTTGAGTTCTCGCCAGAAAGAGATGAGAGTGAAGAGGGACAGGGGAGAAGGCACTCCCTCCTCCAATGGGGCGTGGTCATGTTAAAGCCCCTTCTCCATTTCTTCATGCTGTCAGGATTTGGGGCACACACACACACACACACACACACACACATATGCACATACAATTATGTGCCTGGTGTGTTTCTCACGCTGCTGGGGCTGGGGTTTGACCTGAGGTCGACCACATGGGATCTGACTTCTTTAACTACTAGCCCATGGGCTGGCCCAAAATGGCAACAGATTTTCATCTATCAAGTCATATTTGGCTGATGAAGACCAGCCCAGCACAGCAGCTAGCTATGTGCTCCTGAGCAAGAGAGTCCATTTTCCCAAGGAAGTCTGCGGCAAGCCGCAGCTACCTTCTCTTTCAGGTCGCCATGAGGCCCAACTTGCAGCCTGTCTAGCTAGCTTGGGATTAATAGGTAGCCATCCTTTTTCCACCACCCACGGTTACTTTGTGGAGTTGGTCTGTTTTAGTTCCCTTGGTAACAGGAGCAAGAAAGTGCAGTTGGTCCTCCATTTCCATGGGTTCAGTATCTACAGATTGAATCAACTGCACATCCAAAATATTCAAAAACATAAAATGAAAGTAAAAGGAATATGACAATAAAAATGAATACCAAGTTAACAAATACAGTATAACAACTATTTACACTGCATTTACATCATATCAGGTATCAGAAGTGAGCCAGACACGATTCAATGTCTGTTGGAGAATGTGCATAGATTACATGCAAAGACTACAGCGTCTTATGCAAGGGGTCTTCACAAAGTTCAAGAATTAAGTAGCAGGAAAAAGTTCTGCATGGATTTCGAAAAAAATTTTGCAGCAAAATAAACTCGTTCTTCAATTCTATTCTTCTATGGCCTTTTTAAAATAATTATTTTATTTAATTATTTATTTTATTATTTTAATTTGACCAGAGAGGGACAGAGTTGAGACAGAGAGATAGAGAGAGGGAAGGTGAGATGTTATATGTAAAATTGCTTTGTAAGCTATAAAAGCAACACTCCCAGAAAGAGTCT
Organism: Tupaia belangeri chinensis; assembly: GCF_000334495.1. Taxonomy (NCBI): domain Eukaryota; kingdom Metazoa; phylum Chordata; class Mammalia; order Scandentia; family Tupaiidae; genus Tupaia; species Tupaia belangeri. The sequence goes on along the minus strand of NW_006159530.1, from coordinate 1,909,936 downwards.
TGACTTATTTTTGTGTCTTGATATTGAAAGATAACATGGGGAAGCAGCCGGTTCAATTCCATTTTGGGAAGCTGAGGCTCAGAAAGGAAGCTGGTTAACACATCACAGTGGTCCATGGCTAAGCCAGGGCTGCAGCCCAGACCTTCTGTTTATAGAACAGGACAAGGTGTCCCACCATGCACATCTGCTCTGGGTATTTCTGATATGTAGCTCCCACTCTCCAGACCACACCTTTTTCTATTAACCCAAGGACACTTTTTTAAAATTGTGTGGGATTCAGACGCCTTTAAATTCATGGGGCTCCGATAATAAGATAACACGATGTTAGTAAGGACACTCCTGAGCTTCCAGGAGAATGTCTATGTCTAGTGCTCCGTATATCCAGACTTACGTGATCCATGTCTTCTCCAGGCATTGTCTAGTTCTGGTGGGGCCTCAGGGTCCTCCCTGCCAACGCTGTTCGTATGCTAACAATTCTGTATCTCTTCCCGGAAGCCAGGGCCCTGCCTCAGAAGATACCAGCTCCAGTTCAGAAACCAATTTAGGACCATGATTGCCACCAGTCTTACAATCTGGGAAGACCAAACACAGCTTCTTCCAGTCACGATTCCCTCCACAGACTACTTAAACCAAGCCCATGGAATCTGCAGTGACACTAGGAGCCCAAGCTGGTTTCAAGAACATGCAACCTGTCTCTGTCCTCACCAGGGCCCCATGCTTGGTTTAATTCTGTGCTGTTGCCTTCTTAAAATCCTCGATATCTTTTTAAAAAAAAAACAAAGAAACAAACAAGGAGTCCTGCATTTCTATTTTGCATTGGACTCCTCAAACTATGCAGGCGTTTCTTCACGGACCTAAAGCTACCACGTATTCTGAAACTTCCACACACAACCTCTGGCTTTTCCCTCTTTTCTCTGCCCAGGAGGACAGGTGAGGGCACCTCCCGATAAATCCTTGATGTGTGTGGGTTGGGGCAGGATGGGGACAGTCACAAAACGTTCTCACATTCCCTTTCTTCCATGACTTAGAAACCTTCAGACAAATGGGTTTCTATAATGGGATATATGCAGAAAGGGCACCAAGTATTCATCTTGGACCAAATATAAATTATGAATGTTGCATTTTCTAAATAATTCATCGCATTCAGGGCAGCTCATGGATTCTAATTCAGACAGAGCGCATGGGTGTCTGCTACTCGTATCATCTTTGACATGAATTTCTTTCTTTTATTTATTTTTTATCATTAGCATTTCTTTACTAAAGTTCCAGGTATAAACATCGTCAATTTATTCATTCCTCAAATATCTGTGCCTAGAAAATATTCTTCTGGGTTTCTAGAGATAAAGCAATGAGCCAAAGACACAAAGTTATTAATTTTTTTTTTTTGGAGAGGTTTCTGCTATAGCGCGTGTGCGCTCACCAGGAAGACAGAGACAGAGAGACAGAAAGTGAGAAATCAACCCCCCCAGGGGGATGGCCACGCTGCAATCCCTTCTCCTCCATTCTCCTCTCGGGATCTCGGGCATGCACGCACACGTACCCGGTGTGATTTAAGCTACTGCGTCTGGGACTCGAACCACGGTCGACTACGTGGAAGTCCAGCAACATAGCCATTACACTAACTGCTGGTCCCATGACACAAAGTTATTAACAAAATTGATTATATAAGGGCCTTTTGCTAGGCATTCAAGAATGTAAAGTTTAAACAGGCTTGACATCTGTCTTTAAAGGACATATAGTCTAAGAGAAAAAAAAAGAGGTAAAAATAATGCAAGATATATCAATCAGTTTGTAAGCACAGAATAGAGATGCAAATCAGAGATAGTAGGGATAGGTTTCAGGGGAGGGAGAGAGAAAGTGACTAACCTGTTTCATAATTGGATAAACAAATTATTGAGCACATGGGCCCTGTAGCAAAGTTTAATAAAAGAAAAGAGAAAAACGACCAATCCCTTTGCACAAGTTTGATATTGAAAGTCTAGACAGCTTATACAGAAAGCTGATTAAAACTGAAAACCGGCCCAGCCTAGGTTACATAGTCCATACTGTACTAGATTGTCACATGGCTGACCACTTGTTTGGATTCCCAGGTTGGCCTGAAAACATGCTGGTGTATGTGCACACAGGTGCCTAGGACCCTGACAAGCTGGAGAGTTAGGAAGAGGATTGTAGCATGATGAGACCCAGCCTAGCGTGCTATTCTCTTGCTCTGTCTCTCTCTCATGCATGCATGTGCTATCATAAAAGCTCCAAATCAAAGCTCCAAATATTGAACTTGCAAATAAGAAATTAAGTCATGAAATCTACCTTGGTATATATTTAGGTTGAAAATGCTGCTGTCCAAAGACCATCAGTTATGCAGGAGAAAAATTACACCAGGACTGGGACTCAGACCACAGTCGGCCATGTGGGAGTCCAACACCTTCACCATACAACCTGCTGGCCCTGGTTTCTGCTTTGCATTACCTATAAAAGATTGAGATTAAGATTCCTATTCAGGGGACCAGCAGTTAGCTATGTCACTGAACTCCCATGTAGCTGACCGCGGTTTGAGTCCTGGACCTGGTGGCTTAAACTCACGCCGGGTGTGCGTGCGTGCATGCCCAAGATCCCGAGAGAAGAATGGAGAAGTGATTGTGGCATGGCCATCCCCCCTGGGGGGTGATTTCTCGCTTTCTGTCTCTCTGTCTCTCTCTGGCGAGCGCACGCACCCTATAGCAAAAACCTCTCAAAAAAAAAAAAAAAAAGAAAAAGACTCCTATTCCGGACAAATTGATACAAGTAGCTCTCAATTTAAAGGTGTACCTTCCCACCTTTCATGAAGCTGTCAATAACCACCAGAAAACAAACCCGAAATAGTTACGTTGGCCTCGGTGGTCATTTTGTCACTGTCATTTTTTTTTTTTTTATTGGAATAGGAGTCCTAGAGCCCAGGCCGTCAAAGGTGCACCTTCAAACTGAGTGCTTCTGGAGTCAGTTTCCCCTGAACAGGAATTTTAAACCTAATAATGCCTTACTATATAGTAGCTTGGTTTTGCTATTTAGCTCCTATAAACTTCATTTGTATTATCAAAAGTTCTCATTTGTAGTAGCAAAAAGTGCTTGTAAACTCGCACGTGCTTTCTTAGTATTACTGTCACCATTATGAACTAGAACCCTACAAAAAATAGTTCTAGAAAGTTTTAAGGGCATAGGAGTAGATGAGAACTACACACACGCGTGCACACACACACACCCACACATGCCAAGGTCAAAGGGTAGAGGCCAGTCTCAAAAAGATCAAGAAAAATCCAGGACTTATTTCCGAAGGAAATAAAGAGTCTGTGCTCTTCAGAAGGTGCTCTCACTACTACAGCTTGAGAGGCAGTGGTCAGAAATGTCAGAAGAGAGGGGTGACACTGAAGGAGATCACAGTGGGGTCACTAGAGGACAGCTCACAGCTCACACGGGGAACCTTCTGCCGGGATGGTGCTCAGGCTCAGAAGCAACACTGCATTGCAAGTGACAAAGACTTTTAACAGAAATTGATTTAGTGTGAAAGAAAAGCTCCATCTGGCAGCCAGAAAACACAGCACTATGAAAGGTGTTGCTCACAGAGATAAGGACATTCCGTGTGCCCTAGGCCTGCAGGGGAGGCAAGAACATGGGCAAGAACATTAAATAGGAAAGAGGTTACTAAAGGCAGTGGTTACAACCAAACCCATTAAACCCTGAAGTAAGTCTTAGTAATGTTAGAGGTTTTCGTTAGAAATGTTCATGTCTTTCTAAACATGAGCAAAGGAAAGCTTTTCCTGAGTTTTACTTTTTAATTATCTTGTAAATGCACACACAGCAACAATACCTACTAGCAAATCAGTTCTTGAAGCAAGTGCTACTGAATTGTTTTCTCTTTTTTCCTCCCTTTCACTTGTTGAGATAGTCTGACTTTTCCACTGCAACTAAGTAAACTCCCATTAATAATGCTTTTCTTTGGGGGGACCAGCAGGTGGCATGGTGGTCAAGGTGCTAGACTCCCACATGGCCCACCATAGTTTTAAATCCAGGACCTGATGGCTTGCTTTCTTGCTTTCCTCTCTCTCTTTCTCTCTCTCGCTCTCTCTCTCTCTCTCATGAGTGTATATGTCCTGTAGCAAAATTAAAATTAATAATAATAAAATAAAATAAATAATTTTAAATAATAATTTTTTTTTCAGGGAGCTGTATCTTCCACCATTCTAGAATCTGAAATGAGCTAACTCCTGACACTCATCTTCTCATCTTCCATTAGGCCTTCAACAAGCACAAGTAAACAAACTCAAAATAATTCCGTGGGCTTTGGTGGTCATTTTGTCACTGTCCTTTTTCGCACTGGAATAGAAAACCTAGAGTCTGGGTTTTGTTCTGCTCATTGTAGACACACAAAGAGGACTCTAGAGAGAGCCAACTCTAAAAATACTTTCTTTTTCCAGTTTAAAAATAATATTGGCTATGGAGGTGTGTGTGTTTGCCAGAGGTAATGAAGGGAAGAGAGAGAGAGAGAGAGAGAGCATCTCCAGGGGGAATAGACATGTGCAATCCCCTCTCCTCCATTCTCCTCTCTTGATTTTTGGCACACATGAACGTGTGCTCGTGTGTTTTTCAAGCTGCTAGGTCCAAGACTTGAACCAAACAGTTGGCCATGGGGAATCCAGCTCCCTTAACCACCACACAACCAGTTAGCCCTGAAAACTGTTTATAAATTTGCTAAACTGTGTCCTGGGTTTGCCTCATGAATACACACCTTAAACAACCTTTTCCGTAAACATTATTTGAGTCATTGTGTGTGTGCCCCAAAGAGATACAGAGGATTTGACCCAAGAGGACCAGAGTTTAACTGCCTCATGTAACAAGACACTTTCTGATTTTTTTAAAAGCATCTTCCCACTTATGAGTGAATCAGTCATTTCAAAGAGAATTTGGCAACTGCCCCATCACTATTTTGGGTTAGTGCCCTTCTTTCCTGTCTGACTCACCTTTCTGAGGCAAGTCTACCCTTTACAGAAAACAGTGTGGCCTATGGAAAGAACAGGCTTTACAATCAGCTCTCAGCCAGGTCTTCCTCCCAGCATTTGTAAAGCATTGCCTTTGGGCAGGTTATTAATTTCTTGGCCTTAATTTTTTTTTTTTGAGAGAGATTTTACTATAGGGCACATGCACTCACTGGAGGGATAGAGACAGAGAGACAGCAAGAGAGCAATCATCCCCCAGGGGGGATGGCCACACCACAATTCCTTCTCCTCCATTCTCCTCTCAGGATCTTGGGCATCCATGGTGTGAGTTAAGCCACCAGATCTGGGACTTGAACTGTGGTCAACTACGTGGGAGTCCAGCAACATAGCCATTACACCATCTACTGGTCCCCTTAATTTTTCTTATTTGTGAAATGGAAATGAAAGAAATTTTATCAGTTTTCTGGAAGATTCCAAAAAAAGAGAGTTGGTAGCTTCTAGTTAAAACTACCAACTATGTTTGGTATAGTGAACAAGAGTTTTAGCCTGCAAATTGATATATGTTCAAAGAAAAATTAATTTTTCTGTAACTCAACTTAAAATATACAAATGCATCCCTAATCTGCTGAGAGGCAGAAACTTAAATTGAATCAATTAGGTGGCCAGCATCACCCTCCAGCTTCCTCAGTATGTCTGATTTCCAGGAGAGATTAGGTAGAGCTGAGCAGTGGGTCTGGGGACAACTCAGAGGGGACGAGGGGATGGGAAGAAGAGCACTGGTCTGGGCAGGCACATGACTTGCTGGTTGTGTTCCTAACAGGTTTTTGATTCCACGTAGGGCACTGCCAACTCACCCTCCTTTTCAATTCAGGATCCTCTAGGACTGGGGTCCTCCCGGGCGACTCTGGTATCTCTGGGGTGGATGTGCTGTTGCTCCCATGACATGCGAGCTATGGAAAGCAAGCAGAGCTCCCCATAGTCCTGCACCAAATCCATGAGTTTGTTTGTTTGTTTGTTTGTGGTAGGGTGTGAGCATTCCCTAGAGAGAGATAATGAGAGGAAAAGTGAAAAATCATCCCCTGGAGGATATGACCACACTGCAATCCTTTCTCTTCCATTCTCTTCTCCTCTTGGGATTTTTGAGCATGCACCTACACACACCCAGCATGATGTTCAGGTCGCAGAGGCTGGGACTCAGATTGCAGTCAGCCATGTGGGAGTGCACCTCCTTGACCACCGCGCCACTGGCCAGTCTCCCAAAGTCACGTTTGTCTCTGACTTGGTTTTCTGCTCCTGCACCGTGATGAGCAGTGGACATTTTTAGAGCCTCTAGAGCTCATACACCCGATGTTCTACACGGCTCCTTCTGTTCTGGAGTCTTCCTCATTGATCTGCATCCAAGAACGCAGCCACGCTTCCTCCCTGCAGCTGGGTTCTCCAAATTTACCTTAGGATCAGCAGTGCCTTCTTGCTTCTGTTTTCTTTTTATTCTGTGACTTTTGCTTCCTTCCTTCCAGCCCACAGTCTTTTCTACTCCAACAAACCTCATATTTGAGAGCATGAGAAATAGATCTGACTCATCTCATCCTGTCTGGGCTATGTATCCTCTCACAGCCTAGGCTTCCGAAATTCAAGCTTTTCTTTGCTTCTAGCACAGTATTTGTCAATTCTCATGATTGAACTATGCAAATGAGAGAGGAATGAAAGGATCATTTAAAATATTAGAAGAAAAAATGTGTTATGTGTAAATAATTATTATTTTAATAGTAAAGGATAACTATTAATGGATGCTTTCCAGAGTTCCTAATAAGAAACCACATATAGATAAGCTCAGGCCTTGGCAAAAAGAAAATGAGAAAAAGAAGTTGCTTGACTAAAAAGTGGGCAAAGATACTGAATAGACATTTCTCGAAAGAAAATGTACAAATGGCTAACTGTACGTGAACCAAAAACAATAGGTCAGCAGCGCTAATTACCTAGGAAATGTAATTTAAAAACCACAATGAGACATCATCTCACCCCAGGTAGGTTATTACTATCAAAACGTAACAAATGTTGGGACCAGCAGTTAGCGTAATGGCTATGTTGCTGGACTCCCATGTAGTCGCAGTTCGAGTCCCGGACCCGGTGGCTTAAACTCACGCTGGGCACGTGTGCATGCATGCCAAAGATCCCGAGAGGAGAATGGAGGAGAAGGGATTGCAGCATGGCCATCCCCCCTGGGGGGTGATTTCTCGCTTTCTATCTCTCTGTCTCTCTCTGTCTTTCTGGTGATTGCATGAGCCCTATAGCAAAAACCTCTCTCTTTCAAAAAAAAAAAAGTAACAAATGTTGGTAAGAATGTGGAGGAAAGGGAATCCCTAAAAACTTAGTGGAAATGTAAATTAATATAGCTGTTATGGAAAACAGTACAGAGGTTTCTCCAAACATTTAAAATAGAGCTTCCATATGATCCAGTGATCCTGTTACTGGGTGTCTACCCAAAGGACATGAAACCAGCATGTGGGCAAGATACCTGACTGCCATGTTCACTGCAGCACTATGCCCTAACGCCAACATTTGGAATCGCCCTAAATCGACAATAAAAGAATGGTTAACAAACATGTAGCACACACACGATGGAATTTCTCTTAGCCATAAAAAAGAATGAAATTCAATGAAGACAACATGGTGGACACTGTGTTAAGAGTAATAAGCCAGACTCAGAAAGATATATACTGCACTCGCCCAGAAGTGGAATCCAAGAAAGCTGATCTAATAGAAGTAGAGAATAGAGCAGTGGATACTAGTGAGTGGGGAAGGACAAGAGTGGGGAGAGAAGAGGATGCGGAAAGTACAAAATTATAATTAGAAAAGACAAATAAGTCCTGGTGGTCTATTGAACAGTTACCAATGGTGTATCAACTATTTCAAAACAGCTAGAAGAGGGAACCAGTAGTTAGCGTAATGGCTATGTCGCTGGACTCTCACGTAGTCGACTGCGGTTCGTGTCCTGGACCCGGTGGCTTAAAACTCACGCCGGGCACGTGTGCATGCGTGCCAAAGATCCCGAGAGGAGAATGAAGGAGAAGGGATTGCGGCGTGACCATCCCCCCTGGGGGGGTGATTTCTCACTTTCTGTCTCTATGTCTCTCTCTGTCTGTCTGGCGAGCGCACGCGCCCTACAGTGAAAATCTCTCCGGAAAAAAAAAAAAAAAAAAACAGCTAGAAGAGAAGTTTTGGACTGTTCTCACTGCAAAGGAATGCTACATATATGAGGTGATGAATGTGCTAATTCATCTAATTCGATCATTACTCAAAGTATATGTATATCAAAACATCACATTGTACCCTCCAAGTATGTGCAATTATTATGTAGCAATTAAAATGTAAAAAGTAAATAAGAGGAACCAGCACATGGCATAATGTTTACATTGCTGGACTCCCATGTAGTCGATTGCGGTTCAAGTCCCGGACCTAGCTGCTTAAAACTCAAACCGGGCACGTGTGCATGCATGCCCAAAATCCTGAAAGGATAATGGAAGAGAAGGGATTGTAGTATGGCTATCCCCCGCTGGGGGGTTGATTTCTTGCTTTCTGTCTCTTTGTCTCTCTCTGTCTCGTGGTGACCAAATATGCCCTATAGTGAAACTGTCTTTTAAAAAAAGATTTTTTTCCAGCTGGTGGTGTTGTGGTTAAAGTGACTAGATCCTACATGGTCAACTGCTGTGCTTCAAGTCCCAGACTTACACGGCAACTTGGAAAATATGTCAGGCATGTGTGTGTGCATGCCCCAAATCCTGGAAGGAGAATGGAGAAGGGACTGTGGCATGACCATCTCTCCTGGTGGGGAAGGGTGATTTCTCACTGTTTCAGGGGGAAGGGCCTGACCATGATGTTTACCAATTCCAAAGAACATGCTTAGAGGTCCAGCAGAGAAAGACATGAGTTCACTTACTAGGGAAGCTCCACTGACAGCCGCCTTGGTCCGCGCCATCAGTGAACATAGGCTTGGGTTGTAGACGGTAAGAACAAAGCATGCATAAATCAAGTAAGGATACCTGTTGTTTAGGGGTTTCAATATCCAATCAGCTGTCCAAGTAGTAGAATCAGCCCTAGCCACAGGCTAGTTCCATGAGAGGAGGGAGTGGTCATGAGGGGCTTGCAAAGTCCATCTGGGCCAGCAGCTGGATCTCAGAGGGACAGGGCAAAGAGAGAGGGGTAAGAGAGCTCAGTGTGTGGAGTTTACCCTCACTCCACTTAACATTGACCCTCGCACCATCCTCCCAGTCTTCAGGAGTAGTTCAGTCAGTTCCCTGGAGTGGGCGTGTAAGTCAAATGTTGCAGCCATGTTCCACAAATACAATAGAGAGCACAAGTTCCAAGTAACAGTGAGAAAATTACAGGGTGATTTGCATGGCATATTCTCCAGGGCATTTCAGACGTTGCTGCTGATGGGAACTTGAAGCCCAGCAGGTGGATTTGTGTGCTTGCATAAGGGGCTGGCCCATTGAGGGTCTGTATTCCTGGCTCCTAGGTTTAAGGATCTTAAGATAGGGGACAGCAGGTGGTGTAGTGGTTAAGGCATTGGACTCCCACATGCCTAACCACTGTTCAAGTCCTGGACCTGGTGGCTTGAAATCATGCCAGGCGTATCTGTACACATGCCCAAAATTCCAAGAGGAGAATGAAGGAGAAGGGATTGTGGCATGGCCATTCCCCCTGGGGAGGTGGGATTTCTCACTTTCCCTCTCCTAGTCTAGTCTCTCTGTCTCTCCTCTTCAATGAGCACATGAGCACCTATGTCCAAAACCTTTAAAAAAAAAAGATGATAAGACAAATGATTAGTGGCACAAGCAAAGATAATTCTCTATTATCAGGTAATATATAAGCAACATTCCTATCATGGGACAGTAGGGTGACACTCTGGGGAGACCTCCCCTGCTTAGTAGACTGTCCAATCAGGTCCAGGAGCACTTTGATCCATGACATGGAAAGTGAGAGAAGGAGTCCTAAACTGCTACACGGTAATTATTAATGTGCCCCATAATAGTAACTGGGCTGGCTGTGGCATTTGATAGTTTTGGTCCATTCACTTCTAATTTGAGAGCAAATGTCTGGGTTGTGGGTTGACCCCTCCTGCAAGGGCCTAGGAAGAATACCAATGGGTTCAGACTGAACGTCCCAGGGCCAGTGGAGGATGTTATCCCCATTTGTATGTCCTGAGGGCTGGCAGCAGCAAGTCCCTCCCAGCTAGGTTTAGTGTGGCTTTCTAGGTAATAATCAGCAGCAATGTGGGAGTGGCCCAAGGCTGAGAAAACATATCCAGTGGTGTGGGGTGTCCTGATCCTGGCCTCTCATTCAGAACACCTGGTGCAGCTGTGTGGTCCACCCCTGGAAAGGGTGTTGATCTGACTTCTGAGCTTCCTGCAGATTCCATTGTACTGTTCCATGAGCCCAGCTCCTGTGGGTGATAAGGGAAGTGAAAGGGCCAGTCAATATACATTTGTTCAGCCCATTATTGTATCTGATGTCCACTGAAATGTGTTCCTTGATCACTTTTGATGACTCCTGGTGTCCCACAACTGCAAATAGCCGCAGCCCCTGTGTAGAAGGGCATTGCGTGCCCCGCCCACTTGGGAGGGCACTCTGAAGGGGAAAGTGGCCAGACACATGGTAAATAGCCGTGGTCCTAGTCTTGCTAATCTCATAAACGTCTTGCCCCATGTTCTGCCCCCATGGAGGTCTGTTCATAGTGTTCCATTGTTGTTGGTGCCGCTGTGGCATCCACAGGGTATGTCTGCTGAAGACAGCCCAGCTGTTTGTGCAGAGAACTAAGGGCCCTTTTCCTTTAGCAGTCACAATCCATGCAACTTTGAGCTCTGCCCTTTGGCTACTCTACCTCTCAACATCCTCTCTCCAAATGGTGTATGCGGATGACTGTAGCTAGAGCTCTCCAGCAGGAGCCATCCATATACCAGGCAACATCTAACACTGGAGGCATTCCCACCTTGATGGGTGAAGGATTGAGAGCAGGAGCCTCGATTAGAGGGACATCAGTGTTCATAAACATCACAGACCCTAAAAGCTGTTGCAGTGCAGGGCTAGTAGATAACTTACTGCCTTGTTGCAGATAGGCCTACTATTAGTGAGAGACGTTGTCTGGGCAGCTGAGCTTCTTGGTTTGTGGGACTGGACATGTATCCACACTGTGATGAGGAGGGCTGTCCGTACTATGACAGGCTAGTCTAGTCACAGGCTCAGTAGCTATCAAATCTTGCTAAACAGCATTTACCTGTTGTTCAGTAGGGCTCATTGTGTCTTGGCTCCCTTCCAAGTCTGTGACCAAAACCCAATGGGGAGTCAAGTTTTCCCTTGCCGCTGCCAAAGTTCCCAGGCATACCCCTCCTGGGTGACATTAACATCCAATCCACAGGGGAGTGACTGATTTAAATGCTCAGTGCCTGCACAGCACCCACCACCATGCTTTTAGCTGTGCTGAATGCATGTTGGCAGTCACCCATCCAATTGCATTGAGCCCCGTTTTTGGTAAGCTCATATAAAGGATTGATTAATTTTGCTAAGTGGGGGATAAACACCCACCAGTAACCCAATAAGCCTAAAAATTCCTGCCGCTACTTAGGAATAGCAAGGTGGAGAAAGCTTAGATTTAATCGATTACAGGCGACAGCATCACCTTGGTCTTACTTGACCAAGCGACTCCCAAGCATTTGACAGCTAAGCCTGGTCCTTGTACTTGGTTTGGTTTATAGCCATCCTTGAGCTAATGAATGATCCATGAGCTAAAGAGCACCTTTTTCCAGGTCTGGAAGAGAGTCAGAGGTTAATATAATATGATTGATATAATGAAATAAAGACGCTCTATTTGGCTTACTCCATTTTTCCAAGTCTTGGGCAATCATGCCATGGCAAAATGTTGGGCTGTGGAGATAGCTCTGAGGAAGGGTAGTGGAAATTCGTTGACATCCTTACCAGGAGAAAGCCAATTGGTCCTGACAGTCTGCATGAATATTTTTTTTGAGTTTTTTTTTTTTTTTTTTTTTTTGCTATTGGGTGCGTGCACTCACCAGACAGAGAGACAGAGAGACGGAAAGCGGGAAATCACCCCCCAGGGGAGATGACCACGCTGCAATCCCTTCTCCTCCATTCTCCTCTCGGGATCTTGGGCACGCATGCACATGCGCCTGGCATGAGTTTAAGCCACTGGATCCGGGACTCGAACTGCAGTCAACTACATGGGAGTCCAGTGACATAGCCACTACGCTAACTGCTGGTCCCAGTCTACATGAATATTAACACTGAAGAAGGCATTAGCTAGTCAGCCACAAAATGGTAAGTACCCAATTGTAACCACAGCTGGCTGAGAACGTCAGTGATGTTAGAGACACAACATGCACAGGTGGCCCCACTTTTTCAATTTTCTGTAATCTCCTATCATTCTCCGGGTATCATCTGGTTTCTTTACTGGCCACACAGGGGAGTTGTAGGGGCTGTGTGTGGGGTGAATAATACTAACTTTAGCCAATTCTTGCATCATTTCTCTGACCTCTTTATACCCACCAGGTAGCTGATACTGTTTGTCATTACCTGGCATGGGGAGGGGCAGGCAGGTGGAGGGCATTCATTATGTCCCTGTATAGTGACCTTTACAACACATGCCCTGAAGTGGGACTCCTCAACACTGGTTCATAAGCATAGCCCTTGTACTACATCAACACCTAGCGTATCGTCTTTTATGGGGGTATGTTCACTCTGTCTGAGCACAGAAGGAGTCACCCAATCCCTAATATTAAGCATTATTTTTCTTACTTTGATTGTATTTCCTCCATAATAGTCAATTACAGTTAGAGGTCCCTCAGATTTGCTAGGGTTACCATAAATATGTGTATATTTAGCTCCTGCGCCAACCAACGCTAGTACTCTCATGATGCTCAATATGCTGCAAATGCCACGTGTGTCCTTCTAGCCACAAGAAGGCTCGTATGTGTGCCTGGACTTGGCCTCCCCCCATGCTGACAGCCAGGTTCAGTAAGGTGGACCTGTTTCCTCAGCAGGAGGGGCACTGGAATCCATATGTTCATTGTCCCAGCAGGAGGAATTATCCCAGAAGACATCTTGAGTTCAGAGGAGAGGGGTATTACCGATATTGTTTGGAGTCCATTTTAGAACTTGCACTTTTGTCAGGTAGGGGCCATAATCTTTTTTCTTTTGGCAATTGTTGTCACAGTCCCACTAAGACCACATTAGGCTCTTTGTCTAATTTTTTTTTTAAGAGAGATTTTTGCTATGGGATGCATGCACTTGCTAGAGAGACAGAGAGACAGAAAGTGAGAAATTACCCCCTAGAGGAGATAGCCATGTTGCAATCCCTTCTCCTCCATTCTCCTCGCAGGATTTTAGGTGCATGCGTACACAGGTCCAGTGTTAGTTTTAAGCCGCTGGGTCTGGGGTTCAAACCAAGGTCAACTAGGTGGGAGTCCAGCGACATAACCATTATACCACCTGCTGGTTTCATACTTGTCTCTTTTTGTGTGAACTACTCCAGCCTTTATTAGATCTACCCACATCCGTTTGCGGGTGACTTCAGTAGGCCCCACGTTTTCATCCCCTGTTTTTGTTTCTTTGATTCTTTAACTTTACTTCACACCTTTTAAATTCCCTTCTTTTGTCTGTTATTTCAGTCTCCCCTAAGCCAGCAATTGCTCAGACAATTGACCAGCGATTACAGCCACCCACCATAAGGCAAAGACTGAGATGAGAGTGCCGTAATAGGAAGAAGGAGCTGACTGAAATACCGTGTTTTTCATAACAGCAGTAAAGTCCATACAACCTGGCCCCCTAAAAGGGTTGGTATAGATGGTGAGGTGCATTCCCCGTTCCCAGATAAGGGCGCTGAATATGGCAGATCACCTTCATTGGGCCAGACAAGATGGCAGGCTATGGTAATTCAGGCTAATATGGTGGCATTTCATCCTCCACTGAGGCACCATGAATGCACTGCCTTGGTGAAGAGTGACTAGTAATAGAAGACATCTTTCACTTCTCCTCACTGCAAAGAAGGATTCTATCTGCACCTGCGTTCCATATTCACAGGAGCTACCCAGCCATCCTCTCATGATCCTTCTGGCTAAGTTTTGTTGCTAGCTCAACTAACTCAACTGACATATATGGTCAAGCTATGGCGTATAGCAATCATTGGGGTGGTGGCAAGTCCTGGGGGTCAGCTCCCTCAGGTTGTGGCTGCAGGGTTTTTAGTTTCTGCACTACTATAGGTCTAGCTTGTGCGCCTTCCTCAGTATCCTCTGTTTTCTCAATAAAAGCCCTTCCTCTAGGAGCCAAAGTCTTCAGTGGGGTCCCACCTTTGGGGATTCTGGTCTGATTGTGAACTGCAGCAAGGGCTTGTGCTAGCAGCATTTTGCACCCTTCTACTTTTGCAAAGTGGCAGGCTAATTCCTGTAGTCATTCAGTTGTTTGCTCGAGGTAGCGATTTAGTAGGCTCTAGTCTCAGCCTGTGTGACTTGTGCATCTTGCTCTGGTTGGGCCCCTTCCCTCAGGTGCTTTGCTTCTGCACAGGCAACTAGTCCTTGCTCTGTGGCCTAGCGCAGAGCACAAAGAAGTGGCCAGCAAACTATGGCAGCAAGAGCCTTGACTTTCTTTGTTTTCTAAAGGTTTCCCCTCTCATCTACCGCCCTGAGAAGCTGTACAGTCCTCTAGGCATTTTTAGGGCAGCCCCATAGTCTAAAACAGGGTGCTCTTTGGAATTCTTCTAACTGCACCAAATGTTTCAAAGGGACCCAAATCTAGGGAGGCCTTCCCACAATGTTTTCCGATTCCAAGGAGCAGCTTGAAGGTCCAGCAGAGAAAGATACGTGTTTACTTACTAGGGAAACTTCACTGATGGCTGGGTGGAAAATGCCCCATGCAGTCAGTGAAATCAGGCTCAGGTTATGTATGTTAAGAACAAAGCAAGCATAAATAAATAAAGACATACATCGTTTAGAGGTTTCAATATCCAATCGGCTTATCAAGACAATCATGAGGGCATGTCCTGCTTAGTGTCTGGGGTATAGTGCCTCTAGTCTTGTGATTTTCTTTAAGAATTATTTATTTTATTTATTATTATTATTTTATAATTTGACTAGAAAGAGACAGAGAGATAGCGAAAGGGAAAATGAGAACGCAAGCTGCCAGGTCCAGGACCTGAACCATGGTCAGTCATGTGGAAATCCAGTACCTTAACCACTATGCCACCTGCCAGTCCTAGTCTTATGATGTTAATTGTGGGAGAGGTGTGGGCCATACCTCTGAACAGCCCTGGCTATGGGCCAGTTCCATGAAATAAGGGAATGGTCACAAGGGGCTCATGAGGTCGAGCTGGGGCAGCAGCCAAAGCTCAGAGGAATAGGGGGAAGAGGGAAGGGGGAGGACAACTCAGTGCATGGGGTTTACCCTCACTCACTTTCACTTTCTCTCTGTCTGTCTCTGTCTGTCTCTCTCCAAACAACGCATGTGCTCTACAACAAAGGAAAAAAAAAGAAGTGTCTTTCCCTCCATGAAGTGGATAGATCAGTGAGGCTAAGGGAAAGGGAAGGAAAGCACTAGTCTGGGCACCCTGCTTGGAAAAATCTTACCTGTCTGACAATATGTGTTACCAATGGCTTGATTTCCCTGGTATTGGTTAGTTCAAAAATCTACACTGGCTATTGACCTTTTAATTTAACATGAGGTATCCTTCTAGGGCTAGACCTAGACCATATATGACAAGGAATGCTGGTCATTGCTGAGGGCCCGGGTGAATTATGCAGAAATTACTCTCATACCCTCCTATGCTGGACATGTTCCCCATTTACATACTGTCCACTGGATTGTCTTTGCCTCGCTCTTCCCTCTATTCACCCACCTGCCTCCCTCCTCCAGCAGGAGCACCGGAATTTTCTGCTCCTGGTTTTATAATGGGTGAAGTTTCCTCAAGCAGATGTTGCAAGTCTTTCTAGAGCCATCTTCTTGACTGAGCCCCCAGTCATCTTCTTTCTAGACTTGGTTCTTGAGCTGTCCTTAGGCAGAATTTCAAATCCTGATCCACACTCTTCGCTGGCCTGGACCTATCAGGCCAGAGCCCCGTCTTGACGTAGCAAAGTGATAAGAGTTGCTACAACATAGCAGATAATCCTCAACTTTAGAGTAATTTGTTTATTTCATATCTCCCCAGTAAAACTGTACAAACTCCCAGTTCCACAACATTCTTCTTTTATTGCCTTTCTCCAAAATTCTAGGACCTGTTTCTGCCTATTGAAATTGTCGGTAACGTCATTTCTGTCTTTCACACTTACAGATTTCTCCTTCCAATAAACTGTTTCGCTACTAACTCCACTCATCCTGCTTCTGTTAATAACTCCATTTGGGAGAACTTAAATGTAAAAGAAAGACGATGGACTTTAGAGTCAGATAAATCTGGGTTTGAACTTACTGCATCCTCAAACTATGATTATCAGCAAGCTACTAACCCTCTCTTTTATCAACAAAATACTGATCATAATATCTATTGCATAAAATTGTGAAGAAATTCACGAATCACACCCACCCTGGCCTTGCTGCTGCCTGTTGTCTGTAACAGACAGTGTGATACTCTGAGAATTAGCATCTTCTTGGCAAGAATAGACTTGTATAGCAGGAAGGGTACCGAAGTCCTCTGTTCTAGTCCCAGCTCTCTTTCAATTTGTTTCTCTTTCTTTGTTTGAATAAATTCCTTTTTTAATGTTTAGGTTTTGGGTTTTTTTTTCCCCTTTTGCGAGAGAAAGAGAAAGAAAGACAAGCAACCCCAACAAGGCCTCACACATGATCTTCTCCCAAAGCCCTCCAGCCAGGCGGTACTATAGGCATGTGCCCTTGCCCTCAGCATGTGCAGGTCAAGTCAAACCAAACCCTGAGCATTGTGCTACCACTGTTCCACCTCAGCCGGCCATGGACAAATCCCTTCTGTTAAAGGGATGGGTGATGGAGACAATTTTCCCGTGCATTCCTGATGTTTCCTTCCATGCACAGAGTGTGAGAGCCATAGCCCTCTTTCTTCCTTTCCTCCCACCAGTTCTGCCCTGCTTCTGCAAGCTCTTCCCTTCAAGAGGGATGGTCCCCCAGTTTAGTGGAGCTGAGTTAATCTTCCAAAGGTTCAATATTGTGATATCCTAGAAAAGGTCATCTAATTACGGGCTATTCCCTGTCAAAGTGGTCAGGACCTTAATTAGATGGTCAGTAAAATTAGGAATGGGAGAGTTAACTATTTCTCACTATTTATTTTTTCTTACCTTCCCATTTCTCCTCTATCCTCTCCCTTCACTCTTTCTCACTTGCTCTGTTTGTTTTCTTCTCTCTCTCTCTCTTCGCTCATGTGTGACAATTGCACTTGACAACTGAAAGATATGAAAATTTTAACTTAAATATCTCAATATCGAGTTTTTAGAAAATTTTATGAAAAGACATCGGCTCTGACCCCCAGACCAACCACTCGTGGCCAGACAGGTTGTACATATTTTTAATGACAGCTTTCAAAGTAGCAGTGTTTCAAGGTGGAGTCAGGTATCTTCCGGAGAAGATAAAGTTCTAGACATAAAACTCTTATAAAGGGTTTAGAAAGAAGATTTTTGGAGGCCATGGTGAGTTGTTCCTTTTCTTTTCTTTTCAAAGTTTATTTATTTGTTTCTTCCATAAGACAGAGAGAGAGAACCCCCCACAAGGTTTGACACTGCAATCCACCCCGAGCTTCATCCAGCGCCCGATCATCCTGATCATGGGTACACATGTGCCCTGTGTACTCAGGGAGGTCTCTGGACATAAGCTGGAAACCCTCACGCAGGTCAGCATCTCAGAGTGTTCTATGTTACTGCTGCAGCACTGACAGGCCTTGCGGTGGGGTCTGGATGGCTGAATCCTATTATGGCTGACCCCTCTGCCACACTCGTGCGTTTGCAGCTGAGCACATTTGAACACAGGGAATTAAAACACAATTCAAGAGAAGAAGCCACGGGCCTTCAGGACAAGGTTCCACATGGCTACAGTGAACTAGATTTTTAAGGGAATGAAGATTTTCTACTAATAATTCAGCCTCCAACAAACGAGCTAGCGGTAGGGAGCCCCCTTCTGCACCCCCAGCCTTCTCTCTCTGTCTCTCGGTTCCTGTCTCTCCCTGCTTCTATCTTCCCTTTTTTTTTTTTGTGGTAATTTTTCCTTTTTACCCTTTTTTATAAAAAAGGCCCAGTTTTTCTCTGGCTCTTAGTTCCACCTTTTTTCTTGTTAATTTTCGCTCTGCTCCTCCCATCCAGGCAGAAGAAGCCACGGGCCTTCAGGACAAGGTTCCACATGGCTACAGTGAACTAGATTTTCAAGGGAATGAAGATTTTCTACTAATAATTCAGCCTCCAACAAACGAGCTAGCGGCAGAAGAAGCCATGGGCCTTCAGGACAAGGTTCCACATGGCTACAGTGAACTAGATTTTCAAGGGAATGAAGATTTTCTACTAATAATTCAGCCTCCAACAAACGAGCTAGCGGTAGGGAGCCCCCCTCTGCACCCCAGCCTTCTCTCTCTGTCTCTCGGTTCCTGTCTCTATGTTGTGATTTTTTTGTTTTAAAAAAAGAACAGTAATTACAAATTTTTAATTTTTTCAATTTTTTGTCTTTTTTTCTCTTTTTGTTGTTGTTTTTCTCTGTTTCGTTTTCCTTTTTCTTGTCTCTCTACCCTCCAATATCCTTTCAATGTGTTTTTAGACAGATCTAAGAGCA
>NW_006159530.1:1847272-1889796 GCF_000334495.1 Tupaia belangeri chinensis | reverse complement strand
TCTAGGAACTAGAATTGGAAATTTATTTTTTTTGTAATGTGCATGATTGAGTCACTATGCAGTGTGTACTGGATGGGAGATCGCATTTTGTGTGCTGTGATGATGCTTAGGGAAGGAATGTAAATTGAGTTACAAAAAAAAAGTTTCAGGAAAAAATATATATATATTCAATGACTGCAGTAGGATATGTAGACTCAGTTAGGTGCTACTTTATAGGATGCATAAAGTTAGACTTGTGCTCATGGAAATGTGTGTGTCACCTGTGTTTGTTATGAGGGTATTTGGATTGATTAGGGTCTTTGGTGATTCAATAAAATGTGGGGGGAAAACGGTATAGAAAGCAAACATAGATAACAGAGACAGTGTGGGAGGAGAGCAGGAGGTGGCAGAGGGTAAGAGACAGGGAACCAAGGATGGGGGGAAAAAAGCAAAATGTACAGAAAACAAGAAATGGAAGGTCATTTGCTAAGAATAACATGTTTGTTGATGTGCTTGACTGAGACAATATACAGTGTACTCTGGATGGAAAATCTCATTTTGTAATGATGTACAGTGAATGAATGCAAATAAATAAATTGGAAAAAAATAGAATAATAGTAATAATAATTGGGGAAATCATAGAAAAGATATTGAATGTTGAAGCGGGGAGATTAATGTCTCTGTATTGACTGACATGCATGGCATTCCCTTTTGAAAAAGCAATATAATAAACTGTAAAGTTATGTGTAATCCAATGTAATATAAACAAGATTATGATGATAATAAAAATAAAAAAAGAAAACACAATTCAACATAAAACTCTGGTTTCATTCATAAGCAGTGAAAGACTGACTCCTCTAATGCAAACGTTCCTGGCCAAGTTGTGCCGGAGTTGTGGCTAAGTGAAAAGACCTAAATGAAGCCCCTTTTTCCTTCCTGTGAAAACTCTGCTGACTCTACTCCTGAGCCCCAGAGAGTGCTGAGTGAGACTCTTGCCACAGGATGAATGGACACTCTAACACAGCTTACAACACTGTAAGAAAATGGCAAGGTATGCAGAGTGTGTTTGCCCCCAGTGCTTTGTAAAGAGGCATTGTTATTATTTCTATTTACAGGAATATAAACCAAGGCACAAACATTTTAAGTAACTTGTCCAGGAAAATATAGTTTGGAAGCTGTAAAGCAAAGACTTGAACATGGTAACTCCAGCTCTAGCGCTTTGAGTTTATATATTTTCAATAGAGGACATATTATAATGTCCCAAATAATACAATACAGATTGTATTAAGTTTCTAGGCAGAAGTTAGAATTTTTTTTTCTATTTTTTTGAGAGGTTTTTGCTATAGGGCACGTGTGCTCGCCAGACAGGCAGAGAAAGACAGAGACAGAAAGTGAGAAATCACCCCCCAGGGGTGATGGCCACGCCACAATCCCTTCTCCTCCATTCTCCTCCCGGGATCTTGGGCACGCACGCACATTCGCCCGACGTGAGTTTAAGCCATCGGGTCCGGGACTCAGACTGCAGTTGACTACACAGGGGTCCAGCGATATAGCCATTACGCTAACTGCTGGTCCCAGAAGTTAGAATTTGAAATAAATTTCCTTCCATGATTAATAAAACTCCAAAAAAAAAGTCTAAATATATTACCTCCTTCATTTCTCACTCTGCTCAGTTTTAGCCATGAGTATAAATGTCTCATGTCTTCCCTTTATTCCCCTGAAGCTTCCCTCACGCTTTACTTGACCTCGTCCCCTTGGTAAGTCCGGCATGCCTCCTGTCTCTGCACCCACCACTGTTCTGGATGTGGACAGTTGGACAATTCCACATCCACCGCAAAAGGCTTAAACTGAATGCATCCCAAATGCTCTTGGGGCAAAGGAGGGCTGCTTCTCTTCTTTGAATCTCCCTTGAATATCGCAGTGTGTACTGGATGGGAGATCGCATTTTGTGTGCTGTGATGATGCTTAGGGAAGGAATGTAAATTGAGTTACAAAAAAAAAGTTTCAGGAAAAAATATATATATATTCAATGACTGCAGTAGGATATGTAGACTCAGTTAGGTGCTACTTTATAGGATGCATAAAGTTAGACTTGTGCTCATGGAAATGTGTGTGTCACCTGTGTTTGTTATGAGGGTATTTGGATTGATTAGGGTCTTTGGTGATTCAATAAAATGTGGGGGGAAAACGGTATAGAAAGCAAACATAGATAACAGAGACAGTGTGGGAGGAGAGCAGGAGGTGGCAGAGGGTAAGAGACAGGGAACCAAGGATGGGGGGAAAAAAGCAAAATGTACAGAAAACAAGAAATGGAAGGTCATTTGCTAAGAATAACATGTTTGTTGATGTGCTTGACTGAGACAATATACAGTGTACTCTGGATGGAAAATCTCATTTTGTAATGATGTACAGTGAATGAATGCAAATAAATAAATTGGAAAAAAATAGAATAATAGTAATAATAATTGGGGAAATCATAGAAAAGATATTGAATGTTGAAGCGGGGAGATTAATGTCTCTGTATTGACTGACATGCATGGCATTCCCTTTTGAAAAAGCAATATAATAAACTGTAAAGTTATGTGTAATCCAATGTAATATAAACAAGATTATGATGATAATAAAAATAAAAAAAGAAAACACAATTCAACATAAAACTCTGGTTTCATTCATAAGCAGTGAAAGACTGACTCCTCTAATGCAAACGTTCCTGGCCAAGTTGTGCCGGAGTTGTGGCTAAGTGAAAAGACCTAAATGAAGCCCCTTTTTCCTTCCTGTGAAAACTCTGCTGACTCTACTCCTGAGCCCCAGAGAGTGCTGAGTGAGACTCTTGCCACAGGATGAATGGACACTCTAACACAGCTTACAACACTGTAAGAAAATGGCAAGGTATGCAGAGTGTGTTTGCCCCCAGTGCTTTGTAAAGAGGCATTGTTATTATTTCTATTTACAGGAATATAAACCAAGGCACAAACATTTTAAGTAACTTGTCCAGGAAAATATAGTTTGGAAGCTGTAAAGCAAAGACTTGAACATGGTAACTCCAGCTCTAGCGCTTTGAGTTTATATATTTTCAATAGAGGACATATTATAATGTCCCAAATAATACAATACAGATTGTATTAAGTTTCTAGGCAGAAGTTAGAATTTTTTTTTCTATTTTTTTGAGAGGTTTTTGCTATAGGGCACGTGTGCTCGCCAGACAGGCAGAGAAAGACAGAGACAGAAAGTGAGAAATCACCCCCCAGGGGTGATGGCCACGCCACAATCCCTTCTCCTCCATTCTCCTCCCGGGATCTTGGGCACGCACGCACATTCGCCCGACGTGAGTTTAAGCCATCGGGTCCGGGACTCAGACTGCAGTTGACTACACAGGGGTCCAGCGATATAGCCATTACGCTAACTGCTGGTCCCAGAAGTTAGAATTTGAAATAAATTTCCTTCCATGATTAATAAAACTCCAAAAAAAAAGTCTAAATATATTACCTCCTTCATTTCTCACTCTGCTCAGTTTTAGCCATGAGTATAAATGTCTCATGTCTTCCCTTTATTCCCCTGAAGCTTCCCTCACGCTTTACTTGACCTCGTCCCCTTGGTAATGTCTGCATGCCTCCTGTCTCTGCACCCACCACTGTTCTGGATGTGGACAGTTGGACAATTCCACATCCACCGCAAAAGGCTTAAACTGAATGCATCCCAAATGCTCTTGGGGCAAAGGAGGGCTGCTTCTCTTCTTTGAATCTCCCTTGAATATCTCCCTCCTTCCACTGCAGAGTTGTGGGTGAAATATTTCTGCTTTTAAGATGCTCATCCACTGTTCCCTCGGTCATAATACATAAGCCATTACACTCCTCCATCCTCCATGGGAGAACGGCTCCAAATGAGCATTTAGCTGCCAGGAAACAATAACATTCACGTCATCAGAAAGATTAGGAGAAAGAAGAAGGGTGAATTATGATATTGGCGCCCCTGGACATGGACTTTGACTCAACCATTTCATAATAGTATTTGTCTTTGAGCACGTCAGTAAATATTTCTGAGCTTTAATTTCTTTATGAAAAAAAAAATAACACAGTAACGAATCTGCCCTATCTACTTTGCTGGTGAATTATTTAGGGCTTGGGTTCATTGATGTGACAGAAAACCTAACCTAACAGTGGCCTAAATGACATACATGCTGAATTCCATCCAGACACTCAGGTGATCCAGAGCTGATGGGATGGCTCAGTCAGCATCAGCCTTGGGTTCCTCCCAGCTTGGCGTTCTACCATCTCCCATGAGCAGTTTCACCTCGTGATGTGTGGTGGTGCACCTGCTTCCACAACTGCATCATGTCTGCCTTCTGGTTACAAGCAGGAAGGAAGGGCAGAGGGAGAGGTGATCCTGCCTATGGGGACACTCTTTAAAAGTTAAAAAAACGAAAGTGGTTTTAGAGAGAATATGGCACAGGAAGATTACCTCCAAAAACCCTTTTCCTCATAAGGGCAATGAGAAACCTGGCCCAATCGTTAGAATCAGCTTTTGCAGAACTCTGGGAACCAGCTGAAGCCTTGCACCAATCTGAGAAGCACTTATTTAAGAAAGGCAACCTGGGGCTGGATGGTGACACAGTGGTAACATACGGCCCTGAGAGGGTGACCCACATGGGGAGGTTCCAAGTCTATGTCTAAAGACCTCCCTGAGTACACTGGGCACATGTGTGCACATGATCCAGGACAAGCTACAGCTGGAGGTGAACTGTGGCATCCAGACTCAGCCAGGGTTCCTGTCTAGCTGTTCTTTCTCTCACTCTCAGAAAAATAAATAAATAAACTTCAAAAAACAAAAAGAAAAGCTACCAAATCTTGGAAGGACAGTTACCTTTACAGCATTTAACTTGTCCTGGACTCATCCCTCCATTGCTAGCTTGGTAAGAGTCTTGAAAGCCAATAGGCTGCATGTGTAGTGAGAACTATCAACCTAGCAGTCACTGGGGAAATGAACAGAGCTAGAACTCCTCAAAGCCTCATTCTCAGAGAATGATCTTTATTTGAATTTCCTGGTGGTTTTCTGGAAGAACCCATTGGTAAAGTTGGAGGTTATCTGACTTATGACTTGGAGCTGTCCAGTGTAAAAAGTCTTTTCCCTAGGTCCTTGGTAATTATTTTTTTTTTAAAGTATAGGTCATTATTTAACTTGCAGCTTCTGAGCCAGTAGATAATAATTGGAGCAAATAATAGACTAACAAGAAGCTTAAGATGGAAAACTTGGAAATAAGATGGCTACAGGGGCTTTGAAAATTTCTGACATACTCGTAGGAATGTAGGACACGCACATAGCCAGAGCTGTGGACGTGTGCATGAAAGACTTGAGCTGTCTCTACACTTTCATTTTGGTTCCAGGAAAACAAGAAGTAAAGGCTAAGTATGAGGTGCCAGCTCCCTACCTCAGTGTTGAGGGTCTATTCCAATATGTGAACAGAGCCTGTTGGCAAAGACAGGAAGACGTACGTTCAACATGTCTAAGAAAATCCCTTTCCAATCATTAAGTGACCATTAATCTAACCAGAGATTCAGTGGCCACACACACACACACACACACACACAAAAGACACAAAGAGACTTTACAAAATTAGTTCTGAAAATTCAGTAAACAAACAACTTCTTTTTTTTTTTTTGAGAGATTTTCACTGTAGGGGGCGTGCGCTCGCCAGACAGACAGAGAGAGACATAGAGACAGAAAGCGAGAAATCACCCCCCAGGGGGGATGGTCACACCACAATCCCTTCTCCTCCATTCTCCTCTCGGGATCTTGGGCACGCACGCACACGCGCCCGGCGTGAGTTTTAAGCCACCGGGTCCGGGACACGAACTGCGGTCGACTACGTGGGAGTCCAGCGACATAGTCATTACACTAACTGCTGGTTCCCAACAAACAACTTCTAAAGACAACAAAAAATCCTGAGTGTGTCAGAGATGAAGGTGAAGTGATTTCCATAGTTATCACATTATTTATACTATTTAAAATTTCTAGTTTCTAGGGGTAAAGGTGTGATACATGCAAAGAAACAAGAAAATATGACCCATAAACAGGAAAAAAAAAACAATAAAAGCTATTACTGAGGAAGTTCAGACATTTCACTTTTTAAAAAATTTTGCCAGAGGGCATGTGCACTTACTCGAGAGAGACAGAGAAAGTAAGAGAAGGAAAGTAAAAAGTCACCCTCCCATGGGAAATAATCACACCACAGTTTCCTCGCTTCCATTTCTCCCTCCTTTCTAGATTTTTGGCCCATACACACAAGCCCTTGGTGTGTTTTCTCAACCTTCCAGGTCTGGGACATGAACTTCATGTTCAGCCTTGCGGAATCCAGCACCATAACCACCACCATGGGCCAGCCCAACATTGCACTTATTAGAAAAAAATCTTAATCAACTATTTTAAACATATTTTTTAAAAAACGAAAGGAAAATATGATTGAAGAACTGAAAAGGAGAGAGAGAAAGACAGAGAGAGAGAGTGTGTGGTGTCTCATCAAGTAGATGTCATTAGAGATAGAAATTATAAAAAAGAACCAATAGTATTCCTGGAATTGAAAGTATAATCACCAAAATGAAAGGTTTAACTTTAAAAAACAGTCTCTGCAGCAAATGTGAGCAGATAGAAGAAAGTACTATGTAATTCAAAGATGGATTGACTGAGATTATTCAGTCTGAAGAACAGAATGAAAAGAACTACAAATGAACAGAACCTGAGAAACTTGTGGGACACCATAAAGTGCACTAATATACACAAAAAGAGGAGAGAGGAGAGAGGAGAGAGAAAGGAAAGCAAAGAATATTTGAAGGAGTAATGTCTAAAAATTTTCCAAATTTGATGAACACCATCAATCTACACATCCAACAAATCTAACATACTTCAAAAAATAAATAAAGGAAGAACATCCATACCCATATTTATTATAGTCAAATTGACACCAGCAGAGGGCATAGCAGTGACATTGCTGGACTCCCACACGGCTGATTGTGGTTTGAGTCTCAGACCTGGTGGCTTGAAAATCACTCTAGGCGTGTGTGTGCACACGCCCAAAATCCCAGGAGGAGAATGGAGGAGAAGGGACTGCAGTATGACCAACCCCCATGGGGGCGGGTGGGGGGAGTGATTTCTCACTTTCCCTCTCACTGTGTCTGACTCTCTCTTTCCAGCGAGCACATGTGCTCTAAGGCGAAAACCTAAAAAAAAAAAAAAAAAAAAAAAGTACAGTCCAACTGTCAAAAGATGGAGAAGAAAGAATCTTGAAAGCAACAATGAAGTGCTTTTCATATATACAAAAAATCCTCAGGAAGGTTGATAGTTGATTTCTCCTTCGAAACTATGGAGGACAAAGGCAGTGACATGGCAGCACTGTCACAGACTTTGGGGAAAGAAAAAGAAAGCAAAACTGTCAAATAAAACTTCGACAGCCAGTAAAACGAGCAAAGCTGCTTTTAAAAATAAAAAAGCTATACAACAGCTATTTTAAAAATAAAGGAAAAATGACATTTGCAAGTAAACAAAAGATGAGAAAATTCATTAATAGCATGCCTGCCCTAAAAGAAATATCAGTGTCCTTCAAGTTGAAATAAAAATGATTTTCAATGGTAACTTAAATCAAATCCACATGACAAGATAAAAACACCAGTAAAAGTCATTACATAAGAAAAAGACACAAAGAGACTTTACAAAATTAGTTCTGAAAATTCAGTAAACAAACAACTTCTTTTTTTTTTTTTGAGAGATTTTCACTGTAGGGGGCGTGCGCTCGCCAGACAGACAGAGAGAGACATAGAGACAGAAAGCGAGAAATCACCCCCCAGGGGGGATGGTCACACCACAATCCCTTCTCCTCCATTCTCCTCTCGGGATCTTGGGCACGCACGCACACGCGCCCGGCGTGAGTTTTAAGCCACCGGGTCCGGGACACGAACTGCGGTCGACTACGTGGGAGTCCAGCGACATAGTCATTACACTAACTGCTGGTTCCCAACAAACAACTTCTAAAGACAACAAAAAATCCTGAGTGTGTCAGAGATGAAGGTGAAGTGATTTCCATAGTTATCACATTATTTATACTATTTAAAATTTCTAGTTTCTAGGGGTAAAGGTGTGATACATGCAAAGAAACAAGAAAATATGACCCATAAACAGGAAAAAAAAAACAATAAAAGCTATTACTGAGGAAGTTCAGACATTTCACTTTTTAAAAAATTTTGCCAGAGGGCATGTGCACTTACTCGAGAGAGACAGAGAAAGTAAGAGAAGGAAAGTAAAAAGTCACCCTCCCATGGGAAATAATCACACCACAGTTTCCTCGCTTCCATTTCTCCCTCCTTTCTAGATTTTTGGCCCATACACACAAGCCCTTGGTGTGTTTTCTCAACCTTCCAGGTCTGGGACATGAACTTCATGTTCAGCCTTGCGGAATCCAGCACCATAACCACCACCATGGGCCAGCCCAACATTGCACTTATTAGAAAAAAATCTTAATCAACTATTTTAAACATATTTTTTAAAAAACGAAAGGAAAATATGATTGAAGAACTGAAAAGGAGAGAGAGAAAGACAGAGAGAGAGAGTGTGTGGTGTCTCATCAAGTAGATGTCATTAGAGATAGAAATTATAAAAAAGAACCAATAGTATTCCTGGAATTGAAAGTATAATCACCAAAATGAAAGGTTTAACTTTAAAAAACAGTCTCTGCAGCAAATGTGAGCAGATAGAAGAAAGTACTATGTAATTCAAAGATGGATTGACTGAGATTATTCAGTCTGAAGAACAGAATGAAAAGAACTACAAATGAACAGAACCTGAGAAACTTGTGGGACACCATAAAGTGCACTAATATACACAAAAAGAGGAGAGAGGAGAGAGGAGAGAGAAAGGAAAGCAAAGAATATTTGAAGGAGTAATGTCTAAAAATTTTCCAAATTTGATGAACACCATCAATCTACACATCCAACAAATCTAACATACTTCAAAAAATAAATAAAGGAAGAACATCCATACCCATATTTATTATAGTCAAATTGACACCAGCAGAGGGCATAGCAGTGACATTGCTGGACTCCCACACGGCTGATTGTGGTTTGAGTCTCAGACCTGGTGGCTTGAAAATCACTCTAGGCGTGTGTGTGCACACGCCCAAAATCCCAGGAGGAGAATGGAGGAGAAGGGACTGCAGTATGACCAACCCCCATGGGGGCGGGTGGGGGGAGTGATTTCTCACTTTCCCTCTCACTGTGTCTGACTCTCTCTTTCCAGCGAGCACATGTGCTCTAAGGCGAAAACCTAAAAAAAAAAAAAAAAAAAAAAAGTACAGTCCAACTGTCAAAAGATGGAGAAGAAAGAATCTTGAAAGCAACAATGAAGTGCTTTTCATATATACAAAAAATCCTCAGGAAGGTTGATAGTTGATTTCTCCATCGAAACTATGGAGGACAAAGGCAGTGACATGGCAGCACTGTCACAGACTTTGGGGAAAGAAAAAGAAAGCAAAACTGTCAAATAAAACTTCGACAGCCAGTAAAACGAGCAAAGCTGCTTTTAAAAATAAAACAGCTATACAACAGCTATTTTAAAAATAAAGGAAAAATGACATTTGCAAGTAAACAAAAGATGAGAAAATTCATTAATAGCATGCCTGCCCTAAAAGAAATATCAGTGTCCTTCAAGTTGAAATAAAAATGATTTTCAATGGTAACTTAAATCAAATCCACATGACAAGATAAAAACACCAGTAAAAGTCATTACATAAGAAAACACAAAAGTATAAATGTACCTTTTGTAAAAAGAGTTTGTAACTCTTTTTTCTTTTTATTTAAAAGTCAACTGCTTAAAACAATCATAAATCTATACCAATGTGCTCACAATAGGTAAAAATACAAACTGTTTAACTAACAGCACAGGAGGAGGGAGTGAAATTGTATATTGTATACTATTTTTATTAAGTTGGTATTAATCCAAATTAGATTATGATTAACTAAGAGTTTCACTGTAATGCTCATGACAACCATTGAGAGAATAATTCAGTAAAATATAGTAAAAGAAATAAGAAAATTTAAATGGTACACTGGAAAGTATCTATTTAACAAAAAAAGAAGGCAGTAATGAAGAAATAAACAAGAAAGACATGCAGAAAACAATGACAGACCTAAATCTCACTATACTAGAAAGGAATTTGAGGGACCATCAAAAACAATTCATAGAAAATGAATATTATGAAAAACTATGCTTAGATTTTCAAATTTTTTGCACCAAAATAAACTCATATCTTTTTAAATTTTATTTATTATTATTATTTAATTTGCTACAGGACATGTACACTTACCAGAGAGAGAGAAGGAAGGTGAGAAAGCAAGCCACCAGGTCTGGGATTCAAATCATGGTCAGACATGTGCGAGAACTTTTATCACCATGCCCCTTGCCCATAAACTCATATCGTAATTCCATTTTTCTGTAAACTTGAAGATGCAAACCCTAAAGGGCAATAAAGCTAGTAGTTGAATACAAACAAACAAACATACAAAAGTGAAATCTAAAGACCCATATCCCTGATGAATACTGATATAAAAAATTTCAACAAGATACTAACAAACTGAATCCAACAGCATTTCAAGAAGATTATACATCATAACAGCTAGGCTTTAATTCAGGGATGCAAGGATGTTTCAACATATATAAAACAATAAATGTAATACACCCATTAACAAGAAGAAAGGTGAAAGTCATAAGATCATATCTATAGATATAAGAAAAGCATTTGATAAAATACAACTTCCCTCCATGATCAAAACTCTTAGCAAAACTGGTTTAGAAGGGACATTTCTTAGCATAAAAATAGCCCGTATATAACAGACCTACTGCGAATATCGTTCTAAATGGGGAAAAGCTAAAAGCCTTCCCACTAAAAACTGTAACAAGACAAGGCCATCCATGCTCTCCTCTCCTTTTCAACATAGGGCTGGGAGTCCTAGCTGACCCAATCAGCCAAGAGAGCCAAATAGAAGGTATTCGGATAGGAAAAGAAGTTAAACTGACCCTACCTGCAGATGATATGATTATTTACATAGAAAATCCAAAGAAATCCATGAAAAAACTCCTAGAAGTGATAAATGAGTTCGGTAAGGCTCCAGGATCTAAAGTCAATATACAAATGCCGATACCATTTTTATACATCAACAATGAGACAAGATTGAATAAAGCAATAACATTTACTAGGTCATTAACAAGATCATGATGGATTTTTCTATGTTTTTCTATGCAAAAAATGTGTCATGTCATGGCTTTCTTAGATAACCCAATACAGTAGCGACAAAACAAATAAGATACCTAGGAATAAATCTAACCAGAGAAGTGAAAGACTTCTACAAGGAAAACTATGAAAAACTGAAAAAAGAAATTGAGTATGATACAAAAACGAGGAAGGAAAATCCATACTCTTGGATGGAAAAATCAATATAATCAAAACACCAATCCTACCCAATTAATTGACGTATTCAATGCAATTCTGATTCAATTACCTGAGATGTCCTTCACAGACATAGAAAAAACAATTTCAAAATTTGTCTGGAATCAAGATGACAGTTCTATTCATCCCGACAATTTCAAGCTAAAAAAACATAGTATGCACAAATTAACTAAAGACATACATACCTTTTCAGAGGCTACAAATTTTTAAAAGTCTCAATAAATTGGGGACTAGCAGTTAGCGTAATGGCTATGTCGCTGGACTCCCATGTAGTCGACCGCAGTTTGTGTCCCAGACTCGGTGGCTTAAAACTCACACTGGGTGCGTGTGCATGCATGCCCAAGATCCTGAGAGGAGAATGGAGGAGAAGGGATTGCGGCGTGGCCATCCCCCATGGGGGGGTAATTTCTTGCTTTCTGTCTCTCTGTCTCTCTCTGTCTGTCTGGGGAGTGCATGCGCCCTATAGCAAAAACCTCTCAAAAAAAAAAAAAGTCTCAATAAATTTAAAAGAATTTAATCATATAAAGTATATTCTTTGATCGCTATAGAATGAAATTATAACTCAGTAACTAAAGAACATTTTGGAAATTTATAACATGTAAAAATTAAACAACATATTCCTAAATAACAGAAAAGTCAAAGAAGAAATCACTAGAGAATTACATATTTCTCATCTTTTTTAAGAGAGAGATTTTTGCTATAGGGCAGAAGCACTTGCTAGGGAGATAGATAGGCAAGAAGCAAAAGACTCCCCCCCTTGGGGGGATGGTCATGCCGCAATTCCTTCTCCTCCACCTCTTGGGATCTTAGGCACGCATGCACATCCACCTGGTGTGAGTTTTAAACCACCGGCTCCAGGATTCAAACCTCGGTTGACTATATGGGAGTCCAGTGACATAATCATTGTACCATCTGCTGGTCCCCATATTTCTCATCATTTTTGCTTACATATGTTGGTTAGAACTTACACACATGGCCACACCTATAGTCATGTGAGGCTTAGAGGTGTATTTGTTCTGAAAAGCCATCTAAAAACTGCAGATTACATTATTCGGGGGAGATATTGGGGACATATAACAATTTCTGTCACAGAGGGCTGCCGTGGGAACCAAATAGAGCAAGACCTTTGTCGTTCATAAACCCTTATGAGTCATTATGATTACTCATCTGCTCAGGTTGGAGGGGATGCCAGCCCTCTCCTAAGCTGACTCAAATTCTAATTGAATAAACGTTTGAAAAATAGTTTACTGAATTGAATTCAAAGTTGACTGGCTGGGATTTCAAGTGCAAACACAGAATAGTATTTCTCCACAAAGTTGATTAGAGAACAGCTTCTTGCTTCCAAAAAGTTGCCCTGGAGCCCAGGTCGTCTGGTCACTCGCTTCCTGGGAGCAGAGTGTCTCTCTACAGCAGCTAAAATTGTGCAGATATTGCCAACCACTGGGGATTCCTGATTCTTCCAAAAGCTTTTAGGTAATTTTGTTTTGTATAAAAAACAGAAGCAGGGAATATAGGTGACATAGAATTGAATAAATACAAGTCTCTTGTCCATTGATTTATAGAAGTAGAGAGTAGAACACTCAAGGATCTTATCTAAGTGTCATGCCATAGATTGAAGTAAACCATTCGTAAAACATCCCTTTACCCAAATCTGATGTCCACACAGCTCTGTGCACAGAGGGGTTAAATCTCATTTTGTTTGCTGTAATGATGTATAGTGAATGAATGTAAATAAATAAATTTAAATAATAAAAAAAGCAACCAACATGGGGCCAGCAGGTGGAGTAGTGGTTAAGGCACTGGACTCCCATATGATCAACTGTATTTGACTCCTGGACCCAGCAGCTTGAAACACAACAGGTGTGTGTGTTTACATGCCCCAAATCTTGAGGAGAATGGAGGACAAGGGATTGTGGTGTGGCCACCCCCGCCCCTCCCCCACGTATGTTATCTCACTTTCTGTCTCTCTCCAACTCTCCAGTGAGTGCACATGCCTTATAGCAAAAATCTAAATGAAAAACAAAAGGCAATATCAGAGTCCAAACAATTTCTATGTATTGGAGAAAGAATTAAAAATAAATACTCCAGTGTGCTCCTTCCCAGAAATTCCCACTAGGGTATCCTTTTAAAAATAAAACATAATATATACTATCTCCGATACGACCCAACATGTTAACCATAACTGGAAATTTCTTTTGAAGTCTACATTGTATTATAAATCTTATGTGAATTTTGCGTTTTGACTTGAAATACTTCTGAGTTGGTTGTTATATGCAAATAGCATTTTAAATGACTTATCTCCAAATAATAGTTCTATTCCAAGGAGAATCCCCGCATGTAACACGGCCACAGCACCCCTACTCAACCCTGTATTCCCCTTGTAGAAGTCTGGGAGAGGGAACCATGGGGCTTGTTGCAACACTGTTCTCTCTCACAGGAATTCGCAGATAGAGATAGTGTAATAGGCACTCCTACCAGAGTGTTGCAGCCAGTGTTTGGGACAGGACACATTTTTTTGCTTTGTTCATGACACTTCTCAAGTGCCTAGAATGGAGTTGGGCACGTGGGAGGCTCTCTGCTCTGTTAATACTTGTCGGATGATGATATCTTCTTGGAATCTCATTTATCAACAAATCACCTTTTTATTCCAGAAAACAAATAATGTATCTGATTTCAATATATTAAATATTTAATAAAAGTTATCATTTATTGAGTATCTGTTTTGTGCCAGGCATGTAAATATAGTTCAACACTGCAAGATAGTTTTCTGATCCATCTTTTATAATGGAGGAAAACGAGCTCAGAAAGAATTAAGTAACCTGCTCTAGGTCACATAACTAGTAAGAGGATTGTCTGAAATAAATGTTCTTATTTGTTTGTTTTGTTTTTCCCCACTAGGCCTCACTAACTCTCAATTTTAGAAGGTACCCACTTGAAACATCAGTATGGGCTGGAAGGTGGTGCAGCAGTAAAATACAACTCTCTGCAAAGCTGACCCCCATAGGAAGGTTCCAGGTTCATATCCCTCTGGAGTACACTGGGCATGTGTGTACTTAGGACATGGGGCTGGCTGAGGCTGGGGACATATCATAGCATCAAGACTCTTTTGGGAGTGCTCTCTCTCTGTCTCCCTCTCTCTCTCTCTCTCATGGAAGAAATAAGCTAAAAAAAGGTGTTACAGAGAGGCTCTCTACTCTTAGGAGCTATGTCAAGGGTTATTACACACTTGATCCAAAGTGGCTTTGGAATTTAATAATTAAGCTGTATTATTAATTTTAATGATTAATTTAATTAAAAATTAAATTTAAGATATTTTAAGAGGTTTTCGCCTTGGGGTGTGTGCTCACAGGAGAGAGAGAGAGAGTGAGAGAGAAAGCGAGAAATCACCCCAGGGGGGATGGCAACACTGCAGTTCCTTCTCTGTTCTCCTGCTAGGATCTTGGGCATAAGTGCGCATGCACCTGGCATGATTTTCAAGTCACCAAGTACAGGACTTGAATTGCAGTCAGCCATGTGGGAGTCTAGTGACAAAACCACTATGCCATCTGCTGGGCTCCAATTTAATAATACAGTTAAGACCTTGTCTGGTGTACCAATGCCTCAGTCATGCTTCCTGGTTTCACTACTATTTCACTGCACTGTCCCACGGAACGGCGACCAATATCACATGTGGCTAGTAAGGACCTGAGATGTGGCTGTTCCTGACTGACAGGTGCTCTAAGTAGAAAACATTTTATTTCAAAGACTTGGTATGAAAAAAGGACTGTAAAATATCTCAACAATGTTTATATTGATTATATGTTGAGATAATTTATGATTGGAATTAATTTTCATTGCTTTTACTTGAAAATTTTTAATTAAATGTGTGGCCTGTACTTTTTTTCTGTTGGGTAGTGCTAATACAATTCTCAAGTTCAATTCTCACTGTTCAGGCCACAAGAGACTGTCACACGCAGCCTGGAAAAGCACAGTCCTAGTTCTTCGATGAGAAGCACTGATGAGCTTGCAGTCATGTGAGAAAGATGGACAAGAACACTAATAGCTGTAGTAGGGGGAGCATGTGCCTACCCTGTGGGGTTGGTATTCTTTGATAGTGGTCTTCAATCAACCAGTTGATACATAAAACATTATTGTTGTGGCTAAAGGCATGTGATTTAGAACCACAGACCAGAATTCTGACCCCACTACTTACTAGTTCCAGGGCTTTGGCTGAGTGGAATTATGATGAGGTTTTAAAACATAGATTAAAGGGAACCAGTAGTTAGTGTAATGGCTATATCGCTGGACTCCCACGTAGTCGACCGCGGTTCGCGTCCCGGACCCGGTGGCTTAAAACTCACACCGGGCACGTGTGCGTGTGTGCCCAAGATCCCGAGAAGAGAATGGAGGAGAAGGGATTGCGGCGTGACCATCCCCCCTGGGGGGTGATTTCTCGCTTTCTGTCTCTATGTCTCTCTCTGTCTGTCTGGCGAGCGCACGCGCCCTATAGCGAAAATCTCTCAAAAAAAAAAAGACAAAAAAAAAAAACATAGATTAAAAAAAAATATCTGCTCACACACCTGTAAGATTGCTCTAAAGTCTGGATGATGCAGCAGTACCCTTATCACAGCGTGGTGTGAAGATTATGTGAGCTAACACAACTATCTTCATCCATTCAGGCAGCTAAGATAAAATATCAAACCGGATGGCTAATAAACAAAGGAAATGTATTTTTCATAGATTTGGAGATTGGAAAGTTATTTCCTCATAAATAGTACTTACTCTCTGGGTTCTCTTTTTTTGTTTTAGAGATTTTTGCTTTAAGGCACGTGGGCTTGCCAAAGAGACAGAGAGACAGAAAGTGAGAAATCATCCCCCAGGGATATGGCCATGCCACAATCCCTTTTCCTTCTTTTTCTTCTTGGGATTTTGGCATACACACACACACACACACACACACACACACACACCTGGCATGAGTTTTAAGCCACCAGGTCTGAGACTTGAACTGCAGTGGACTATGTAGAAGTCCAGAGACAT
The DNA here is from genome assembly GCF_000334495.1 of Tupaia belangeri chinensis. Taxonomy (NCBI): domain Eukaryota; kingdom Metazoa; phylum Chordata; class Mammalia; order Scandentia; family Tupaiidae; genus Tupaia; species Tupaia belangeri. The sequence goes on along the minus strand of NW_006159530.1, from coordinate 1,873,313 downwards.
AACCATTATGCCATCTGCTGGTCCCTGGGATCTCTTTTATAAAGGTATTCCACACCCTGAAAGTAGACTGTGCTCTGAGTATGACTTAACCATGCCACAAACCCCGCCCACTCTCACCTTGCACTTGATACCCTTCCATGGCTTCCCATCCCTCTTAGGGCAAGACCCATCTGCCCACACTCATACTACAGGACACTTCCTCCAGTTCCCCATATGTTCCACCTCCCACTTATCTCAATGCCTTTAAGTGCTGTTCACCTTGTCAAGAATGTTCTTCCCATATTGTCATCAAGCTAACTCTTCATCATCCTTTAAGACCTTTCCCCAACCCATCACCTCCTCAGGATCTTGGCCACTCCCAACCCAACCCCCACACACAAAGCATGTTTTCACATTGACCCATGTGTCTGATCCCAGAGTCAGCCACGTGGCTCCAAGCACTACAATCCAGTACACTATGAACTGTGCCACCTAGGCCGGACCTGAGGCTTTTTAAATCTTAGTTTCTTAGTAGTAGATCATTCATGTACTCTTAAAAAGAGAACTCTTTGGGGTACAAAGAGTTGTTTTCAGTAAATAGACGGAGTTGAAAATGAGATCGCCAAAAAGCGTTCCTCAATGCTATGATGGGCTAGTTGGGTTAGATTCTGCTTTGCTCAGTGTATCTTCAAGCAGAAGGCCTAAGCTGAATAGATTGGAGGCTGTGAAGGAAGAAAAAATTCAGAATAATACAGCTGCAATAAAAAAAAGAATTTGGAGCCAAAATTCATGTCTGAGAAGAATGTTGAGAAAACCTTGTGCAGTACACCATATAGATATTCTCTACAACATCCCACGTGTCTCTCTAATCTCATGCTTCAAAGACACATTTCAGTCAAAAAGCTTATAAAAAATGCTCAACATCTCTTATTATAAGGGAGATGGAAATCAAAACCACAATAAGCCACCACCTACCACCAGTCAGAATGGCTAAGATTTTAAAAAATGAAGATTGATAGGTAGCGGCAAGGCTGCTGTAAAAAGGGAGCTCTCCTACACTGTTGGTGGGAATGTAACTTAGTGCAGCCACTGTGGAGAACAATATGGAGCTTTCTCAAAGACCTACAGATAGAACCACCGTACGACCAACAATTCTACTCCTGGGTATCTACCCAAAGGATAGAACTATACTTCGTTGGGAAAACACTTGCACATCCATGTTTATTGCAGCATTATTCACAATTGCTAAGACACGGCATCAACCCAAATGTCTAAGAACCGATGTGATTGGATTGAAAAGGTGTCACACATGTACACTATGCACTATTCTTTAGTCATACAAAAACAATGAGGTCCTGCACCTTTGATAGACAGTGGATGAATACAGAGTATTCCATGCTAAGTAAAGCAAGCCAAACTATGAAGGAGAGACATTGTATGTCTCCACTTAATATATACTAAATGTCTGTACTCTGAGGCAGGAATTGAAAGATTGAAAGATATAAAAGCATGGAGAGGGCCAGCAGTGGAGTGGTGATTATGCTGCTAGATTCCCACATTACCAACCATAGTTCAAATCCTGGACCCGGCAGCTTGAAACTCATGCCAGGTGCATGTGCATGCATACCCAAAAATCTCAAGGGGAGAATATAAGATAAGGGATTGTGGCATGGTCCTCCCCATGAGGGCTAACTTCTCATTTTTTTTCTCTCTGTCTCTGTGTCTCTGGTGAATACATGCACCCTATGGCCAAATATCTCTATAGCAAAAGTCTTTCAAAAAAAAAATCCCTCTAAAAAAATTCTTGGCGAGCAACTATAGATATTACAAACAGTGTTACAGTGGGGTGAGCAACGGGGGGGCATGGTGAGAGGGAGGGAATCAAGGGAGGAAGAAAAATAATTTAACAGACACAAAAATAGAAAATTATCTGTTGATGATAATGTGTATGGTAATATCTTCGACTAGACTGAAATGCAGTGTATTCATGCTGGGAAAATTCATTTTGTATTTCATAAAGATGTACAATGATTAAATATGGGAGAAAAAGAAAGAAAAGGAAACAAAGTAAACAGTAAACATTAAAGAAAAAAAAGACCCATTCCTTAGTAATTCCATTATAAAGCTGGGGCAGTTTGAAGGGATGTGCAGAAATATTAAATATGGCCTCAAGGTGAAAGTACAACATGTTGGGGTCCCACTGGGCAATCAGCCTGTGGCTGAACATGGAATTATCCCAACAACGAGGAAAAGATGTCCCTGAAATAAGAGAAAAGGGAGATGGCAGAGGCATCGAGGCCTGTCTGGTGAGAGGAAGGTGTGTGTGTGTCTTGCTGGAGGAAGGGAAACAGTGTCCCAGTAAGGAATGGAACAGTGGCCCTTAGGGATTTGCCCAAAGAGAGCTGCTCTTGCCCCTGTCTCAGAGCCTGAATTAAGTTGTTCAAAAGGCACCAAAACAACCAAGCAGTATCCATCCCAGGCTGGAGGAGAGGTGACTCATCTCCAACCTGTGCCACCTGGTCTCTCTGGAGGTGACAACAGAGGACCTGGGCTTATGGCCTACCTAGAACTATGTGAGTTTACAGGGATTTCAGGCCCTCTTTGCTGAGCTGATGAGCACGACCAGAAAGAAATGGCTGACAGTCCCTGCTACCATCAACCACAAAGAATACTTGGAGTTTCCCAAACACTCCAGGCTGTTTTCACCATGCTATTATTGAACTTGCATGCCATGCTTCCCTTGAACTTGACCACCGGCTTATCCCCGACCCATTTCTGTGAAGACAACGCTGAACATGAGAGAAGCCTCACTTCTCTCAGAGTGTCATGATTTCCCTTGATCTTGGCCTAAGATAGACTTTGGCTTTTCTTTTATGAGCGTGCCTTTCCAAGACACCAGGAGTCTTAGGATAGGGACGTGTCTTATATATTATATATTAATAGCTCCTGGTCTAAGGCCTGACCTGTTTTGTTAAATTTAGTGAAATTTAATTGGGAGTTGATGCAGCTCTCTGGGACTCTTCTGTGATGTCCACCCCTTCCTCATATCTATTCCTTTACCCCAACTCAGTCTCTGTACTGTCCCTTACAGATGTCCTGCATGAGGGTTCTTCAGAAAGTTCTCAGAAAATGAATTCTATATATATATATAAAAAAAAGATAGAAAAAAAGTTGTACCAAAATAATTTTATTCCATTTTTCCACAAGCATTTTGAAGTCTCTTCATACTGTGAGCAACCCTAATATTACAATAATTTTTTGGAACTAAGATGTGAAGTCATCAAGGGGCAGAAGAGACAGCCCTGATGGGAACCGGAGTGGGGGTGGTACCAACAGGAAACTGGCTCCAGCCCTGCTCTGCCTTCCTGGCTGTGACATGGAGCAAGCCTGACACTCTAGAAAGAAAGTGAGGTCACCAAGACCTAGAATTTGTTAATCCAATAGAGAATAAAAAGACATTTTGGGTTAATGAGCAAAAGGATAACTTCTAAAAAGGACTTTAAGAGCATCTCAAACAAAAATAATCTTTGTAACTAAATATATATAAACACATAAAAGTCCAAGCATATGAGAGTGGTGGTTTCTGGGGAGGGAAGAGGGAAAGGGGAATTTATCTAAAAGGAAATAAACAAAGCAAGTGAGGGCTCTCGTGGTGACTAATGAGGACTGTCTGCCATAAATGAAGGCATGTCCTACCCTCTGCTTATGGGATCCCAGAAAAGGAAGGAATGTACTTTCGTAAAGAAAAACTTGTTGGACCAGATTAATTAAGAGAGGATTAAAACTGGGAACATGGAAGTGTGACCCATGCACAATGACAGGAAGCTGGACTTGGAAAGATGCCAGGGGCACACGTACACCCCAGCGAGGATAGAGCAGAGAGCTGGAAGCACCAAACAGGGAAAGGTCTTGCCCAGCTTCTCGGGCTCCAGGCTTTCCGTCCAGCTCTCGTTTCCCTAGACTCTGCTCAAAGTCAGGTCTATCTAAAAAGCTTTCTCTGACTTTACATAATGTGACATTATATAAAGAGTGAACCTAATTTAGATGATAGTGTTGACCAGAACAAACAGCAATAAAGCAGAAGTGATTAAAAACACGTCAATCACATTTATCCCTCGGAGCGTGAAGTGTGTACACAGCCTCCCAACCAGTTGTGTCACTCCAGGCGTCAGGCCCATGAACTTGGTCTTTTGGCAAAGAAAAAGTCAAAAGGTAGAAGCCTGAGAACCCCCCAAATTTCTGAAGGTAAAAAGGATGTCCCTCTATCACCATCATTAACATCTCCTGAAAGCCTGTTCATTTTGCAGGTAACAAAAGAACAACAATAGCAGACGATAGTCATGAAATTTTTTTGACCAATAAGTCTTCTCATTATCCTTCCCCCAAGGGCACATGAAATCCAAACCCCCAGTACCTTAGAATGTGACCTTATTGGGAAATAGGGTTGTTGCAGATTAATTATTTAATCAATTATTGTCATTAATTTATATGTGGTCATGTTGTAGTAGAGTGGACCCATGAGCCACCATGACCAGCATCTTTATAAAAATGAAGGAAATTTGGACATGGACATGCACACAGGGAGGATGCCACGTGAAGTGAAGACTAAGGCAGAGCTCAGGGTGATGCTTCTACAAGGTAACGAACACCGAAGAGTGTCAGCAGACCACCAGAAGCTGGAGACAGGCATGGCACACAGTCTTCCTCACAACCCCGAGAGGGAACCAGCAACCCAGCTGGCACCTTGATCCTAAAATGCCAAGCACTATGAGACAGCAAATGTCTGTGGTTTAAGCCACCTGGTTTATGGTGAGTTATCTCAGTAGGCCTTGACAATGAATTCAAGTCCGCATTTGAATTAATGGGTAAAGAATGATATCTTCCATTGGCAGTAAGGTCATGTGTACGATGAAAAACCTATGCATAAATTTCAAAATTCTTTGCACCAAAATAAACTTTACTTTAATTCTGCTGCCTGCGTTTTTCTCTTCAAATAGTTATTGTATTGAGTCGTCGGAAAAGCGATGACACATTTTTGCATAGAAAAATACATCATGACTTTTCCGACAACCCAATCATTTATCATTTAAAAGCATGTATACAGTATGTAATGAACAAGTTGAGGACGTAAACACATTCGCCATTTTCAACATTTAACATTATGTTGTGAATATTCAAAACCTTCTCCAATAGTTATCCTGCAAGTATGTACTGAATTGTCTATGACATTTTTTTACTCTGAGGCACAGTTCTAAAGAAAAACTACCGATTAAAAATCAGGCAACATGGGACCAGCAGATGGCGTAATGGTTACATCGCTAAACTCCCACATAGTCGACCAAGGTTTGAGTTCCAGACCCAGTGACGTAAAATTCACACTAGGTATGTGTGTGTGCGCGTGCCCAAAAATCCTGAGAGGAGAATGGAGGAGAAGGGACTGTGGCATGTCCATCCCCGTAGGGCATTATTTCCAACTTTCTGTCTCTCTGGTGAGTGTATGTACCTTATAGAAAAAAATCTCTTAAAAAAAAAATTAGGCAACAAGCAATCCCATAAAGATAACCTTAACATAGCCAATGAAAGAAAAATGTGTAATTTCCGTGTAGAGGACTGTGGAAGATAAGAGTTTATAATCTGAAAAAAGAAGTCAGTGGGTATCAATCATTGGTCCCAGTTAGAAAGAGGAAAATTAGACATAACAATAACTCATTAGAAAGATAAAAAAAAGAACACTTTTACTCACACTCACACACTGTGAGTTCTTGTAAAACCATTGTACTGCTCTGTGCGTAAAGAAGTAAGTCTTCACAAAAGCAAAGATAAAAGAAAATTGAAAAGGGATGTTTAGAAGTGAAGACATGATAAAGCCAGTGATTTGGTGAGTTATAATCTTTACAAAAAAAAGTCTTTTTTGAATTAATTCCAAAGAAAAACTCAGCCGTAATATTTTAGACTTTTCCTCTATTACCTCGTTTTATACAATGAGTAATGGTTATAATAAACATACAAATTGAAATCTGTGAAGACAACTGTCTATCAAATAATTCGTGAATTTTTATTTAAACCTACTTGACTATAAAATTGTTGAATCTATATGTAGTTCAAACATTCAACGTTATCAATATAGGCAGACTTATCCTCTTTTTTTTTTTTCCTAGTTATTTCGTGTTCTTTTATTTCTATTAGTCTCTCTTTGGTTTTCCTGGTAAAGTAATCCTTTAAGTATTTTCTGAAGAGCCAGCTTTGTTTTGGAGAATTCTTTTGGCATTTGTTTATCTGGAAATGATTTTATTTCTTTTTCTCATTTGAAGGATAATCTTGCTGGTTATAGTACTCTTGTCTGAAATTGCTTTACTTTCAGAGTTTTAAATATGTCTTCCCATTCTTCCCTTGCCTGCATTGTTTCAGCTGAGAGATCTGAGTGGTGTAACCTTTGTAAATAACTTAGCATTTCTCGCTTGACATTTTTAGAATTCTGTCTTTGTCTTTGATCTTTACCAATTTGGCTATGATGTGCCTTATAGAGGAGCTTCTTATATTATATCTACTTAGTGTCCTTGTATCTCTTGGGTTTGGACATCCATATAGCTCTCCAAATTTGGAAAGATTTTAGCTAATATGTTATGAAAGATTTTTTTTCTATGCCTTTGCCTGTCTCTTTACTCTTTGGAATATACCTATTATGAAGATATGTGGCCATTTAATGATGTCTAGAATTTCTCATATATTGTCCTGATTTTTAATGGTTCTCCTTTTATTCTTTTCAGTTGCTTGGACTACATTGGAGGTTTTGTTTCCAAGGTCAAAGATTATTTCTTTTGTGTGATCTGATCTGCTGTTGGTACTTTTGAGAGAGGTTTTGATTTCTTGTAACATATTATCTCCAGAAGTTCTGTCTGATTCTTTCTTTTTTTTTTTTTTTGGAGAGGTTTTTCACTATAGGGCGCGTGCGCTCGCCAGACAGACAGAGACATAGAGACAGAAAGCGAGAAATCACCCCCCAGGGGGGATGGTCACGCCATAATCCCTTCTCCTCCATTCTCCTCTTGGGATTTTGGGCACGCACGCACACACGCCCGGCGTGAGTTTTAAGCCACCAGGTCCGGGATGCGAACCACGGTCGACTACGTGGGAGTCCAGCGACATAGCCATTACGCTAACTGCTGGTTCCCTGATTCATTTTCAGTGTGTCTATCTCCTAATAGAGTTCCTCCCTCTTATCATGGAAGAATTTTCTCATCTCCTGCAATGAGTTCTGTTTTCTCTGCATCTCCTTAAGTGTCGTTACAATGAATATTCTGAATTCTTTTTCAGACATTTCTGTGATCCCTGGATAAAACATCGAGAGGGAAGTATTTCCTGATTTTTCTCCTATTTCTTTGGGTTCTCTTTGATTTTTCAGTCATCTGATGGTATACTTGCTTTTTCCCACTTCTGTCAAGTATCCTTCTGTTCTTGTGTGCTCCTGCACTTCTTTATGATATGTGTAAGCTCTGGCCAACTTCCTCCTCTACTGTGGGTGGGAGTGTGGAATCTCAAGCAGGAACTTAGGGTTTAGGTATTCAGAGAGGAGTTATGAGGAAAGAATTCCTCCAAAGTCTCTTATTTTCAAGTTTTGGTCCTTGTATACCCAAACCTAACTGCTACCAAATGGGTGGAGGTTACCCTGACAGGTAGACTACAAGGTGACAGACCACTTTAGACACCCGTGGGCTGGAGAACCCCTCGTCCACTACGGTAGGCTGGGTGAGGGTCCCTGCTGATAAGCTCAAGCCAAGCGACTTGACTTGGGCCTGCCTGTTGGTCCTGGACGGGTAAGGAGCAGAATGCATCAGCATGTGCTGGGCAGCAGCTCTTATCTTCTATCTCTAGAATGTGCAGGGTCTCCCTGTTGCTCCTTTTTTCTCTGGGATTGCAGGAACTAAGAATCAATTTTTGAAGGCTGGAGAGACCCTTCTCCACTGCAACAGGCTGGGTGGGGTGTCGGGGGGTGTCCCTGCTGATGAACTCAAGCCAAAAGGCTTGGCTTGGGCCTGCCTGTTGATCCTTCCATCTCTGGGATTGCAGAGTCTCCCTGTTACCACTTCTTTCTCTCCCCCATGAACTTTCTGAAGTTCCCCTCATATATGACCAGGAGCTCATGCTATCTGCTTATTAAACAAGTTGTGTCAGTACAGAGCCTGATTCTGTCTCTTGGAAGGCGTGAAACCGTAGGGTCAATCTTCAATATCTCCAACCCTTCAGTGTCTTGGTCCTTTCATCTGTAAAGTGGATGTAATATTATAGTAACCCACTCATGGGACAAAACGAGCTAATACTGTGCTTAGCAGAATGCCTGGCATATTACAAAGCACTTTGGCATTCTTCCTTTAATCTTCCTTCAAATTCTATGAGGGTATTGTTGTTACTCCCATTTTACACTTGGAGATCCTGAGGCCCACATGTCCTAACTAGATAATCTGGGGTAGGTTTGAGATGTAGGAGCATCTGGGTTGGAATGCCAACTCTGCCACCTCTTAGCTGTGTAAGTTTGAACATCTGTTTTAAAAGCTGTTCAAAAATATGTTCTAACTTTTGGATAATAGTGTGACAGAGAAATGTATAGCTAGTGTCTGGCTTACACCAGGCCTTTTGATAGATTTTGTACATTATTATTAATTAACTTGTCCCAAATCACATCAATTAATGGTAAAGCCAAGGGCTTGAACAAGCCTCATAGGCTTTCTGCTGTAGAATTTACCACCTCCTGAGAGTAGATGGTAAACGTGAAACCTGGGGAAAGGTTGCAAGATGTGGGAAACTGGATTAGATATTGAAGAGCAAGACAAGGCGTGGAATAGACAGTCAACTGTAACATTGAGATGGAGATGAGGAGAAGACGAAAGGATTGCATTGAAACTGATTCCCATCAAACGAGTGACAGGTTTCCCAGAGGAGTGGTGTCATCTTGGGGGCTCAGCTTTGATCGCTGTGGCTAAAAGTTTGGACAGCAAGGTTTAAGCAGTGTTACATAGATGCTATTGGCCCACGGAGAGAATTCCTCTATGGCCATCATGACTATTCAGTTTATGATCCTATTTTGCCAGAACTGAGTAACTAATTGTCTAACTAATACCAACCAATTAAGTTATTTATTTACTAGGTTGTTTAGTTCCTCTTCCATGGTGAATACTCCTACAGATGTTATAATTAGGCCCCAGTATTCAAACTTTATGCCTTCCGGTAAAAAGAATAATTCCTCTACCCAAAGCTGTTTACATGTTAATCAGTATATTCATCCCACTGTACCCATGAACCATATTCTTCCTAATCCTCCTCCATCAGCTAGAAAATAAAATATTCCTCCCCCTCAGTGTGGCCATAAATAGAGGCTGGGAAGACATGCACATGCGAGAACAGTGGCTGACAGAGCAGTTCACTTTGCTAAATGGCCTATTTGTGCTCTCTGCCCTTGTTCATGCCCAACTGCAAATGTATCACCTCCATTTTAAATGATTGCTACTGGGTTCATTCAACCTTAGGACTTAGGAGGTTTGGAAAACCCCAGCTCATTACCTGGTCGCTCATCTCAGTCAGATATTCCATCTTTACAAGGGCTCAGTAGCTGCCAGAATCTGTTTTTGAAATAGTATCTAGTTCTTTGCTGCAAATAGCGTGGCCATCTGCCTGAACCCTAGACATCCATGCGTTGGTTCTCCTGAAGCTTGCTCTAAACTCCACACACAGCCTGTTTTCCTCCCACAGAAACCTCAGGTGTCACAGAGTCTATCAAATCACAGGCCCAGATGGCAGGGGTGCTTGCTCTTGCAAGCTGGATTTGCTGAAGAAGTTTTCCTCCTCAGGACTCCACACAAAGCTGGCAGCCTGTCCTGTCACTTGGTGAATGTGTCAGAGCACTGTTCTCAAGTACAGGATTTGTCAGCTACAAATGTAAAGAAGCCTTCCAAGTATGCTCTCCCTCTTGGTGGTGAAAGATGCAAGATGCAATAACCTGTCCTTTCCTTTCCATGGTGTCTCACCATGCCCAGACTCCTGGACCCCTAGAAACTTCATCCGTAGGGCAGACCTGGAACTGTGCAGGGTTTGCATCCCACACTCCGGAGCACATTTGTCTCACAGGACCCTCATCACACTAGCCACGTCTTGTCTGATTAACCAAATGTCATTCGGGGATTGAACTAGTGTGATGTGCAGTGTTCAGGTAGCTCAGATCTCTTTGCCCTGTTTTATATCTAAGGACAGTAGAGTCACATGACACCGAGGTAGGTTCATAAATGCATACCATCTGTCTGCTCCATGTGGATTGGAGAGATTTCTGATTCTCCTTCCTAGCAGAGATAAAGAGAAATGCCTTTGTCAGGTCCATGGCCACCTACCTTGCACATGAGGCTGTTACTCTGCTCCGGCCAGCAGACTCCATCTGGCAGAATTGGGAAAAGATTGCTGACATCTTTCAGATTCATCTGACTTCTGAGAAGAACAGACTAAATTAAATGGTGACTAATGGAGACTACCAATAATACTTCTTTTATGTCTTTAGAGTAGTGCTTGTCTCTGCCATTTTACCCAATATACAGTATCATTTTGTTACATTATCTTGGCCAGAAGTGGGTGGGATAGAGGGAAGTTCAGAAGCTTTTCCATGACTGTCCCTACACTTATGACCCCAGCTCCCTCACAGATGAAGGAACAAATGTAAGAGTTCACCGGCTACAAGTATGTCCGTTCCAATGAGATACTGGAAGATCAGAGAGACGACTGTGGGGAGGGTCTACAGATCCAGAGTACTGTCTATGTGACAGACTTGGAGCCAAACTCCACGTTTTATATGGTCCTCATGTGCACCCCCTCAAATGAGGACGGGACATGAAGCTGTTTTAGGTCCCCGCGTGGCTATGTCAAACTCCTCTCAATGAATGCTTTTGTTCCTTTCCCTGGTATATAATGACCTGAGAATAATCAGAGATCCCTTGGGAAGAACTGAGAGAGTCATTATTATATTCCTTTGCCATTCCTATGCTTCTTCAAGGAGACTGGCCTCTCCTAGAGTCAGTGGGTTCCAAGCATGAAAATAGATTTGGAAACTAGAAATGGGTTATAAATTTAATTTGAGCAAGTACCCTTAGCCTCTGAGCACACAGGTCTTTCATCTGCTAGGTTCTATAAACTAAGTGATGCTCTTGTGGGCTTGCCAAATATCTTGCCGTAGGAACACGAAATTCCATTCATCCTTTTTTTTTTTTTTTTTTGAGAGGTTTTTGCTATAGGGCACATGTGCTCACCAGACAGACAGAAAGACACCCTCCAGGGGGGATGGCCACACCACAATCCCCTCTCCTCCATTTTCCTCTCAGGATCTTGGGCACGCACGCACACGCACCCAGCATGAGTTTAAGCCACTGGGTCTAGGACTCAAACCACAGTCTACTACATGAGAGTCCAGTGACATAGCCATTATGCTAACTGCTAGTCCCTTATGAATCACTTTTTAACTGTAAATCTTTGAACCATCTGTAATTCCAATTTCATTTATCACAGAAACAAAAAGGAAATTTTTTGAAAGCCTCTTAAAATATTTTAAATGTCATTAATTCAGAAAGAAAAGTACTAGATCTCCTTTATAATTCCCCTGTTTTCATAACATTTTCTAATTAAGCTATAAATATCCCTTTTATAGTAGAAAATAGGTAAAATATAGAAAAGCACAGGAAAGAAAACAAGACAATACAAAACCAATAGTGAGTCCACCAGTAAGTATTTGGATTTATGTATTGTAGGCACAAATGTAATTCTTATGAAATTGGGGTCATATGCCATATAGGGATTTTATTTCTGACTTTTTAAATATTATACTATCACATTTTAGCATTATATAATTCTACAGTGTTTGAAAACATGACTTTGAAGAGTTACATATTACATAGATGTAGAATAATGATAATGATTTCAACAATTTGGGAATAGGTCAATGAAAATGAAATGAATGGATCAAAGATTTGTACATGATAAAAATATTTTTAAATTGGGAACAGCAGATGGTATAATGGCTGTCGCTGGACTCCCATGTAGTTGACCACGGTTTGAGTCCTGGACCAGGTGGCTTAAACTCATGCCAGGTGCATGTGCATGCGTGTCCGAGATCCCAAGAGAAAAATGGAGGAGAAGGGATTGTGGCATGGTCATCCTCACTGGAGGGTGATTTCTTGCTTTCTGTCTCTCTGTCTTTGTCTTTCTGGCGAGTGTATGCGCCCTATAGCAAAAATCTCTCTAAAGTATATATATATATATTTTTTTTGAATAACTCTTCTGATAAGTAATACAGGAACATAAAAGTACAAAGGGAATTCATGGAAAGTACAAATTAATTTTGTTGCAAAACAATTTTCAAATCCATGCATAGATTTTCACAATACATCTTTTCCATTAACTTTTTGAAGGCCTCCCCTCAACACACACACACTTGACTTCTGCTAACTGTGTTTGAGAGCACTCTTCACCTCAACTGAGTATTTTCTCTCGCTTTTCATCTCTGCTGATTTGGAAGACGACTAATGGTTTATTATCAGGGGGTTTCTATACACCATTCAATCATCTGGAATGCTCTCTACCTAAGAGGAAAAGTTCCAGAATTCAAGAAAAATCTTGAAAGTCCTCAAATCCTTAACTCTTCCCTTCCTGAGAAAAACTTTCATTATTCCAAAGTTCTACCCTTCCCTTTGAATGTAAAGCAGGAAATTATTATTCCCCTTTACCAAATGACTAAAGCCTCATCCAAACAAAAGAACCATCATTGTTTGGGTTATTATGACTCAGAGAAGTTCAATATTCTCTTGTCCTCCCTGCTGTCTGAGTAGGAGGCCCAAGGTTAGATCTAGATAAATATGACAACCACAGAGTCAATCAGGAGGTAAGGGCAGAGGAGAGGCAAGGGTAAAGAAGAGGAAGATATTTGTTGATTATTGTTGGTCCCTACAAATCTGAAAAGGTCCACTGGCTAATAAGTAAGGTTCAGCCCAAACCTTGATGGGAGTGTCATTGGGCAGTGGTGGTTTATCACAAAGGCAGTTTTCTCCACACGTACAACAGTGGAATAGCCATGAGACAGAGTAGTGTCAGGATGGGATGGATAAGGATAATTGAACTAAGACTGTCTCCTCCAGGCCTTTCTAGTGAGTGATTCTTGCTCTGAGCTATTAAAGATGTCATTCAGTGTCACCTAGTCCCAGGATGTTCATATGTACACCAAAGGGGAGAAATACAAAAATACAAAGTCAGGTCCAGCTGGTGGCATAGTGGTTAAGGTGCTGGACTCCCACATTGTTGACCGCAGTTTGTGTCCTGGACCTGGTGGCTTGAAAATCATGCAGGGCACGTGTGCTTGTGTGCCCAAAATCCCAGGAGGAGAATGGAGAAGGGATTGTGCCTTGGCCATCACCTGAAAGGAGAGTGATTTTTCACTTTCCCCCTCTCTGTCTCTCTCCTCTCTGGTGAGCACATGCACCCTATGGCAAAAACCTAAAGAAAAAAAAAAAAGTACAATATCATAAAATTGGCATTTATCCAAGGCTCTCTCTATGTCAATCGCTGTGTATATTGCATATAACCTTACTTGATCTTCCCAACAACCCTATGAGACACTGAAATTCTCCTTTTATAAATGAGAAACTGAGGCACAGAAGAAAGTGAAATAAATTAACATAGTCATACTACTAGGAAGTTAGTTGCAGAACCAGGGATTAAATGCAGATATCTTTTCCCAAAGCTCATGATCCACTCACAAAACTCTGATTTTATCTTGAGCAAAGCATTTAAATTTCTCAATATCTGAATACCTCGTTTTTAATGTGGAAGAAACAAATGTAATCACGTAGTTATCAAAGTCAAGGACACAGTCTAGTGCCTGAAACATCTGAGGTTCTTTGAAAATTGGATTATAGTGATGCATTTGGGTCTGCAGAATTCTAACACAAGAGAGTTTGTGGCTCGATGTTTCATAGAGTCTGACAATGACCTATTTATGGCACAGGAAGCCATCATGGTCTATAAATAGAGTGTAGTCTAATCTTATTCTAAGAATTTGTAAAATGAAACTTAATACTTACATAGGCTTCTGTGTCTATCAGAGATCAATGATTGGGTTTAAACAACTCAAGTCTCATCCAACCACCAGAGTAAGACCTGCAGCAGGAGCGTCACTAAGGTAGTAAGCTTACAGCCGTCCCTTTCCAACCCTTCTACACGGGGTCTCCAAAAAACTCATGAAAATGCATATGAAGAAAAAATTACGTATGAATTCAAAAACATTTTGCACCAAAAATAAACTGGTACTTTTAGTTCCATTTTCCCACCAACTCATATTTACCCACCACAGTTCTCTGTTTCTCTTCTTCCTCCCACTGAGGAAATCCCTGGAGACCTATAACATCAGGGATTTACAGGTTAGGGTAAATTTTAAATGGTGTGCTACTTGATATTTACATTACTTATCCCTTAGCTGAGCTACAGAAGGTACAGGAACAGAAGAGAAGGAAGGAGAGAAAAGGGAGAAGAAAAGAGAGAGGAACTGGGCTTGTATTTTATACTAACAATGGTATTATGGTTAAATCATCCCACCCCCCATACTAGAAAGAGAGAGACAGGAAGGAAGCATTTTCTTTCTCCAATAGAAAGACCAAAGACGTTATGCAAAAATATGTGTTGGAGACAATGAGACGGGAGTGTGGGGGTGAGGGTTTACTCTTACCACTTATTAGCTTCAACCTTTGGGCAAAACACGGTTCCTTTGGGAGCCTTTATTTCTCCAACTACAAATTTGTAGGTTGAAGTTACAACTTCTAAGGACATTTACACTTTGATTTTCTTTTCTTTCTTTGTTTAACTTTTTATTAATTTTATTGTTTATTAGGGTTTTTTTTTTGTTTGTTTTTGCCACAGGGCTCAGTGCTTGCCAGAGAGAAAGAGGAATAGAGAGACACAGAGAAAGGGAAAGTGAGAAGTCACCCCCAGGGAGGATGCCATGCCACAGCCCTTCTCCTCCATTCTCTTTCAGGGACTGTGGGCACACATGCACACGTGCCAGCATGATTTTCAAGTTGTTGAGTCCAGGACTCAAATCTCCGTCACCCATGTGAGAGTCTAGCATACTAACCCTTAGGCCACCTGCTGGCTACTTTTCCTTCATTCTACACTTGGGATTGTGGGTATGTATGCATGAGTGCCTGACGTGCTTTTTAAGCAGTCAGGCCCAGGACTCGAACCACTCAGTTGGCCTTTGGGATCCAATTGCCTTAACTACTGCACCATCTGCTGGTCTTTGATTTTTTTTTTTTTAATCACAAAAAGTACTTGGACAGCTCTGGAATCATGAGGCACAACAATAACTACTGTGCTTACAGTCTATAAATAGGCAGGATTACACAAAAAGAATAGTTTCCACCCAAGCTCCAGGAGCCTCCTTCCTTTCCTGGCATATGGAATAACACTTACATGCTGAGATTAAATTATAGTTGCATTTCATCAGAACTCCTCGTCCTGGGATATATCATTTCCACTACAACTTGGGGTGCCTTCTTTTGTCCACACACCTCCCTTTGTCCCTATCTCATGAGCGGCCTCTTCTCTTCTTTGGGCAGTTAAATGAGACTTAATTCTGCCTCTTAAACTTGCTTGATGTGGAGCAGAGCTTTGGGAGGATGGGGAAGGTAGTACCTCCCCCTTCACGGGATTGGTGGGCCTTAATGGAACTGTGTGTGCGTGAGCGTGTGCAGGGACGGGGGAGGCTCAGTGGTAAGGAGATGCTCTGCAATGCTCCACCCACGTGGGACTGTCCTGGCTGCACATCTACGGCCTCACTGTGTCCACTAGCATGTGCATGCCCGTGACCCGGGCTGGCTGAGACGGGGGTGGATCACAGCATGAAGAGCCTGCTAGGGTGCCTGACTCTCTCTCATGGGAAAAATAAAATAAATGGGTATTAATTTTTTAAAAAAGCGCACATAGATAGCAAAACCTACACAAAGAAAAATAAGAAGTAATGGCTGTAACACAAAAGAGAAGACATTTCACGGAGATTTTTACTCTCTTTTTCAATAAATATCCATATGCATTTCTTTAATCCAGAACTTTCTATACCTACCCGAGGACCCTATCTGTGCCACTGTCCTATTCCTTTTGTGTTCTTTTACCCCCCCTTCCCTTCTGCTACTTAAGATGAGGGTACCGGCTTTGTGTGGAAACGGGTGGTAGCCAGATGGCTTTGCTGTCAGAACATTTGCCTGTCTCATCTTACTAGGTAAATACAGAGAACTCGTCACGCCAGCCTCATTGAGCTGCAGCTTGGTGTTTCATGCCATTTCTACCCTTGCCCAAATATGGAACGACCCCAGGCCTCAGTGTCTTGTATAAAAGAGGAATAATAACACTGCATACTAAATAACTTTGTGACAAGAGTAGGAGATAACTTAGCTACAGTGCTTGTAACAATCACCAACCCCTAATACATACTCATTATGGAGAATCCCCAGGTGCCTTTCTCCCTTGGCAATGTTTTGTGCACTGTAAAACGGTGGGCTGAATGGATCCAACAGTCCCCAGGCCCTCTGGCTGACCTGCAACATATTAATATCAGGTAAACCACCTGCAAAGAAGAAAGCATCTTTCAGGTACTGGCCTGAGAAACCCAAGCTGTCACCCTCTTGGTGACCCACAGTCCTAACCTGAGTCTCTGGCGGCTCTTACTCCCCAGCCAGGCTACGTTCTGAGAAATCATTCCTCTGACTCCTTTTCCCCTTGGTAGCACCCCAGAGCCCCACTCCTTATTCTTCTTTCTCTCTCCCTTGCCCATAAACTCCAACAAGAGCTGTGAGAGTGCAGGCTTCAGGGCGAAGGGTAGAACTTGGCTCCACTCCCAAGGCAAACAATTATGGAAGCATTAACTTCCCTTAATGGGCAAAGCAACATTAAGCAGATGGAAGCTCTGACCCGGGTCACTTTGCAGGAGACCAAGGTACGATGGGGCTGCCAATGCTCATATATGACCTCTAAATTGAAACTTAATTGGCCATTAATGGAATTCATCTAATTAAAAACATTCGTAATTAAGCATGAAGAAGAAAAACAGTCTGAGTTTTGGACTTGGAGAAAGCAGAACTCCATTGGGCATGGTCAATGAGCCCATACTTCAGAGTGTATTCAATTATATCCTGCCTTCTACAGTAGAAGAAAGCCCACTGGAGTGATCCCTGCTCCCTGGTTTAACTAGTCACAATCCAGAAACTTCAGGACTATTGGCAGTGAGGGGGTAGCTCCATGGTGTTCTCTGAGAGGCAAGGCAGGAGCAATAAGAAAAACTTTTGATGATGTTTGAAATGAATGTGATAGGTTAGGACAAAGAGACTCCCCATCCTGCAACTCCAAGGTTAAGGGGTGCCCCAGGATAAAAACAGAAATTCACAAACTTAAAAATATAAGTAGAAAAAGCACATTAATCTAAAAGCAAAGGAAAGATTAAGAAAATAGATTTCCAGAGATGTTAAGTAACCTGCCCAGTGTCATAGGTGGGCACCTGGACAGCTTATCCTGAAGTAAGAGCCATTTCAAAGTAAGAGTCATTTCAGGGCCAAAGCTATATAATAATCCCGCTTTACTGCGCTCATCAATTAATTGTGAGGATAAAACGAGACCAGGTATGTGAAAATTCCTTGTGAACTATAAAGTATATAACCAATTTAACCTTTTCTGGTGGAACAATGGCATCCCAAATCCATGTGTCTCAGTACAACCTCCTCCCCTTAGTGAGTCTGCAAGACCAGTCAGTGCCTGGCAGTCACAGGGCAATACCGAAGAGTGGTTAAGAGGCAGACGTCAGAGGCCAGAGGGAGGCATAGCAGTCACGCAACTGGTCCACATGGGAAGGTCTTCAGTTCACATCTCAGGACCTCCCTTTGTACGCAGGTGCATGTACACGTGCCTGTGACCCTGGGGCTGAGACTAGGGTGGATTGCAGTGTGGAGACTCCTTTGAAGGTTCCTGGGTGTGGGTGTGTGTAAGTACATGCGTGTGCATGTGTATATGTGACAGAATAAACTTTAAAATTTTTAATTTAATTTAATTTTAAAAATGAAGCCAGACTTTGGAGCTAGAATGCCAGAACCAGATCCTAACTTCACTACTTAGAAGCTGTGTGACCTCTGGGAAGCAGACCCCTCTATAGGTCACCTTGCCCATCTATAAATGGGTAGAATGATGGTCCCATCCCGTAGAACTGGGTGAATTCATAAAAGGCTTTCTTGAACAAGGTATGGTGCGTAATGACCACATAAATGTGAGTTTCTATTATTACTGTGCCAAGATGAAGAAGTCCAGTCTTTTCCCTGAACTCCCCTCCCCTAGGGGTCCCTGGATTTCTGTGCATGCTCAGTAGCATCTATGATAAGAGCATGCCTAGTATGAGATGGAGCCAAGATGCCTGCACAGCCCTGGGGTCTGCAGGAGGCTGCCACAGCTGCCCAGCAGTCCCCCAACCCCATTCCCCACACTGCTGTGGCTGCAAGTGCAGTTGCCAGGAAGTGGAGGTCCTCGGCTTCCGCTCGTAGCAGCTTACTGAAACCAGAGCTGCTCAGTCCACCCTCTGTGCCACGCTTCCCCACACAGCCTCAGCTTGTCAAATTACATCACAAGCCTGGACCTCTCTATGGGTCCCTTCACGAGATCAGCCTGCCTTCCTCCTCGTCAGCCCACCATCCATGCAGAGCCACTTCAGGCTTCCCAATACCACGAACCCAGGGCCTGCTTATTTATTTCTGTTCCAGAGTCAACTCTCTCTAAGGTTGGTCTCACAGGTGGGTGGTAGATGCAGTCACACAGGGTCCCATGCTCAGACTGACCCTGCACTTGGTGGCCATCATCTTGAAATTCTTGATTTTATCTTTGAACTTTGAATTTGTGTTCTGTAAATGCCGTTCAACAGGAGAGTGGAAGATGTAGAAGGATTTTCTTAAAATTATTTAATTATATTTGTTGTTATTATTTTTTATTTGACCAGGGGGTGGGGGGAGTAAGAAAGCAAGCCACCAGGTCCAGGACTCAAACCGTGATCAACCATGTGGGAGTCCAGTGCCTTAAACACCATGCCACCTGCCTGCCTCTGTAGCAGAGTTTTAAAGGTTCAGTTCCTCACCTCCCCACCTGCCTGGAACAGGTCTCTGACCTCTCTCTTCTCATGCCTGCTCTCTGCTGCTATTTCCTGCCTAAGGTGAGTGAATCATTTGAATTGGGGAGGGGGATGCTCATTCCGCCATTGCCCTTTGCCCCAAGAAGCATCCTGTGCTGTGTAAGAAGGGAGTCAGTGAGTGTGTGGGCTGGAGCAGGTAAGCAGCCATCCACCCACACCTGGGCTGGCAACATCGAAGAACATTGCAAAGGTGCTCTCCCACAATCCTGTACAGGGGCTGTCATTCCTAGGTGTCTCTCTGTCCACCAGAGTTGGGGGCAGTAGGCCTCACAGGCAATGGAGATGGATTCCCCACCCTGACCAGGGCCCAGTTTTCATTTTTCACTAGGTCTGAAAATTACACATGAGCCCCGACACTGCTCATGACGATGGGTCTTGGTACCTCTAATTACTTTCAGGAAAAACTCCATTTCTATCTCAAAAGTATGGCCAGACCCCATGACCCCAACACACCCGGACCTTTGGATCTTATCTTCAAATACATTATAACAGACACCACGCAAATATAACATCAGGGTTATACTATGGGTTGTATGTATTACTCAGTTCCTTAAAGTAGCCTTTCAGGATTCCACTGCATCAACGCTCCACTGCAATAGCAGCAATGGTAACTAGAACTGCGCATCAAAGACAGCCTAGTTGCGCAACTGGAAACACAGAAAATGTGGTGCAGGAAGGTTTTCATGATCAGGAAGGCCACAATTCTTATTATTGGGTTGTTGGGAAAAGTCGTGATGTATTTTTTTCTATGTTTTTCTACACAAAAGTGTGTCATGACTTTTCCGATGAACCAATAATTCAGTAAGCTACACGAAACCTTGGAAAAATTTGCAGCAGGGAAATCGTTTTCTAAGCAGATAATAATATAATCAAAGCCAAGCTCTAAGTAGTGTCTTTGCTGCAGTATTTAGGAGGCAACCTGGGTAGCCATGTAAGTATATTCTGGAAAAGAAATATGACTCAAGACTGTATCTCATTTCATTAAATTTGCTAGCGTTCCATCAAATGTACTTAGGCTTCTGTTGTTTTTATTCACACAGAACATCCCTATCTAAAAACGTCAGCGAGCAGTCAGCCATCCCTGACAGGATGGACGGAACGGAGAGCTTTCTAAGGATTGTTATGCCTTTCTAAAAGAACTGTGACTCAAAGCAAGCCATCCTATGTCACTGTTTCCATTTGCTCCAAGAACTAAATATTATTATTGATTATGCAGAGGCAAAAAGTCGTTGTGATGTTTTAAACAGTCTTCAATGTCGCCATCACAATGTTTACGTATTATTTCTCTCATGGAAATATACTAGCATTTCTTTTTCGAAGTTCATTGATTTGATCATTTTCAAGAGAGAGGGAGAGAGAGAAAGAGGGAGAAATGCTAATACCCTCAATAGGATGCCATGATCTACCCTCCTCCACCCCCGACCCTCGTCTTTCAGCCAGCCACAATCCTGCACAGATCAACCCAAGAGCCAAGCCCCCATCTTCCATGTGTCTCTAGCATTGCAGAGCACGAGGATACCACAGCTGGGTCACGTATTTGGGTTTGCAATAAAGTAGCACCTGTGTTACCTTCTCTGTCTGCAACTTTTGGCCGCCTTTTATGTTCTATGGACCACCCGGTGATGCAGGCAGGAAAGCATTAGGTTAAAGGAGTGGGAGTGCTGCTAACAGCAACAGGATAGACACTGGTTAAAACCAACCTAAATGGTTCTTCTTCCTTTTAGACAGTGATTTCCTGCTTGCCCTCCAAAAAAGAAAATTTTCCTGAATTCCAGCTACAAAGCAGTTCTAGTCCTAATAGCTCTAAAGAGGTCGTGGTCCTAAGTTTGATGTATGAGTCAAACTGTGTGGCCCTCGATAGGAGGAAAAGCATTTTGTGCATCTCCAGAAGTTAGCACAGTGCTGAAATATTGGTTTGTTGGAAAGTTCATGATGTATTTTTCTATGCACAAATGCATCATGACTTTTCTGATGACCCAATTTATTTAGAAAACAAAAGAAAAAGAAGGGAGGCCAACCACCGTAGCATGCCACTCAGCAATACTGGAGCCACATGGAAGATCACGGGTTCAATTCTCAGGTTGACTTCTACACACGAGGTGTGCATAACCCCATGATCCTGGTGAACTGGGAGAGCTTGGGGGAGGGTCACTACATGAGGCCCTTTTAAGGGTGCTAGTCTTTCTCTCTATCTCAAAAGAAACTTAAAATAAAGAAATCTAACTGGTGCAAAATAAATGGTTGAGAAAGGAAAGAATGAGCATTCCAGCCATCAAAACATGGAAAATAATGTGTTTTTTCCCCCAAATAGGAATTCCCCTCCCCCAATAGTTTTAAAGACTTCTGAAATTTGTTTTGAGCACAGAGATAAACACAGCGATAATTGAAGGCTGAGAGTTCCATGAGGTCAGTTCCACACAGAGCTTACGTTTGTAATTGCATTGCTGAGTATGGTGCCAGACACGTATGCAGCAGGCGGTCCACAATTATTTATGAAATAAAAAGTGCCACTTCCGGTGACTGCACTGCATCAGGTCAGGTCACCAGCCCCCCTGGCATAATTGGACTCATTGTTTATTGAAGAATTTGGGTGCTAGGCTAAGACCATGTTACAGAGCCCTGATGTGTCTCCGAGTGAAAGGTATACTGGTAAGCCCCCTTTGCCTGGTTCGTCAGGCCTGCCATGCGGTCCCCTCCTTGTTGCTAAGCTTTGCAGATTCCTACATTCTTCATAGCTCAATGGGGAAAAACACACACTCATCAACTGGCCCAAAGCGAGGGTAAGAGAACTCGGCAGTCTCTCTCACCACTTACCTTCCTTGGGGCCAAACGATAAGGTCAGGGAAAGCTAAGCAAAAATAATGATGTGCTATGTAAGGCATGAAAGACACCCACCACCCCTAACCTCTGCAAATGCTCAAGTAGCAGAGACAGTAGGGATCACAAAGGTCAACTTGTCCAAGCCACCGAGTGCTTTCAGAAACTCCTGCCTTGAACCATTGGAGAGAACTTCCTAGTAGAATTTACCTCTGGCCTGTCAGAGATAGAACACAGACGTGTCCCAGGCTGGATTCTTCTTGTGACTGTGACTGGGCTGGACACCATCAATCTGATCTGATCTGTTTACAAGTAGCACCAAAATAGAAATGGGAAAATGACAAGGCCCATTTAAGCTGGGCCTTCTCTCATGTTCCAGGAACTGGATTATTGTGGAGAAACTTCCCTTGTACCCCCAAGGCTGTATCCCTCACCTACGACTCTCCAGAGAAGAAAACAGCTCCTACCAAGGGACAATCCACCCATAAATCCTTTCCCCACCAAGAGCTCTACAAAGATTCTTAAAAACACCAGATATTAGTTTTAGAAAGCACAAGCCTTTTTCCTCAGCACAAATATGTCATTGCTACCTAAGGAGCAATAAACTGGATGTAAGAAACACCAGTCTGTGGAGCTGATGCTTGACAGGTGTCTTGTCTCTAGGGGAAAATGCACTCCAGACAGGAAAGCTCAGCTGTAAGTTTCTGAAGGTAACACTTTTCCTTAAAGGAGCTTGCATATCCATTACTGCCCCACAGGTGCAGAATAGGTAAGAGGTAGGACCACTCATTTCTTATACGAAATAATATTAAGCATAAAAAGAGTGTCACATACGCACCAACAAAGGTGCTCCACTGTCCCCAATGCCAACTTTTAAATTATCTGTGAGAGAGGTCGATCTTTATGACTAAGCCAAACGAGTCACATAGAAAAAAGAACATTCTTGGGACCAGCAGTTAGCGTAATGGCTATGTCACTGGACTCCCACGTAGTCGACCGCGGTTCGCATCCTGGACCTCGTGGCTTAAAACTAATGCCGGGCACGTGTGCGTGCGTGCGCAAGATCCCGAGCGGAGACTGGAGGAGAAGGGATTGCGGCGTGGCCATCCCTCCTGGGGGGTGATTTCTCACTTTCTGTCTCTCTGTCTCTCTCTGTCTGTCTGGCGAGCGCACGCACCCTATAGCAAAAATCTCTCAAAAAAAAAAATTCTTGAATGAACCTGGTTACTGCAGAACAAACACACACACATACACATGCAAACAGAAAACAGATGAATAATACACTAACACAAGTAAAAGATAAAAGGCAGAAGGACATCTTATGACATCCTTGTGTTAATAACAAACTCCTTTGTGTGTCCACATGAAGAATCTTCCATCTAGCCTACCAGACCAATCTCCTCAAGGTGACAGTCGAATGGGTCCAGAATGCCAAGTCACCAGCAGTAAGGTTCAAAGACTTTTCCAATCAGATTGTTTCCAGCTGCATTTGTCTTACCGAAGGGATTCGCACGAAGAGTGGGGTCACAGAAAGATACATGCCTGAGATAGGAGTTCGGAGGCCCTTATTCTCGTAGCCCCACAAGACATGTTATCTCAGCTGTCATGGAGGGAGTCCACCAACTCATGTGCATAATAACAAGATGGCTATCGGCTCATTTAGTCCAGCAACAACAGGTATGATGCAGCAAATTTCATACACTGGAAGTTAGGTTGTCTAAATATTCAAAATGGGGTCACTACTGGGAAGGCCTGATTATGTCAGCTTTTAGAGTCAACAAGAATCATAACAATAAAAAATGCATATCATAACAAAGGGTGTAAGGATAGCCATGAATTCATGGCAGATTTCTTCAACCTTCTGATAGCTATTGTGTTGTCAGAAAAGTCATGATGCATTTTTTGCATAGCAAAGCACTTCATGACTTTTTCAACAACCCAGAGTAATGTTACACACAATAAAGGCCATTGCTGGGGGACCAGCAGTTAGTGTAATGGCTATGTCGCTGGACTCCCACGTAATTGACTGCGGTTCGAGTTCCGGACCCGGTGGCTTAAAACTCACCCTGGATGCGTGTGCATGCTACCAAAGATCCTGAGAGGAGAATGGAGGAGAAGGGATTGTGGCATGGCCAACCCCCATAGGGGGTGATTTCTCGCTTTCTGTCACTGTTTCTGTCTTTCTGGGGAGCACACACCCCCATAGCAAAAACCTCTCCAAAAAAAAATTTTAAAAGGCCATTGCTTTTGGTATACAGAGTAGCTTAATGATCTTCAACATATGCTCCCAGACCCACATCAGTACCACGGGGAACTGTAAGAAATGTAAATTTTGGGGTTAGTAGCTGGCGTGGTGTATAGGACCCTGAACTCCCACGTGGTCAACCACGATTCAAGTCCCAGACTTAGTGGTTTGCTCTTTCTCTTTCTTGCTCTCTCTCGCTCTCTCTCTCTCTCTCTCTTAAATAAAATTAAATAAGTAATTATTGGGGGGAAAAAAGAAAGAAATGCAAATTTCTGGACCTAACCCCAGACCTACTGAATTAGAAACCCAAGATAAGATCCTCCAAAAGAGTATGATGAGTATAATTAAAAAAAAAAATACTCATGCCTGGCTCCACCCCTAGCCACATTTGAAGGCTACAGGAGATCATCTTGGCATCAGGATTTGTATATCTCCTGGTGATGCTGAGGCGTAGCCAAGTTTGGGAACCACTGGGCTAGAGTTAAGAACTGCTCGCTACTAGGCCTCTGATAACTCCTTGCATCTGGCATTTGCAGCCACTTCAGTTTTGAAGAGTACATTTTGAAGAAGTTATTTATCTTTCAAAAAGTTGATAAAAAGTTTGAGACAGGCTACTACAGATGAGAGTGCAGAATGTGGCCCCGTGTTAAACAACATATTCTTTATTTACTGAGTCAATGGGGGACACTGTGCTCAGACTATCAGATATTTTACCATGCACTTAACTGCTCTTTTAAAAAAAAAAATAAAGCATCTTTATTAAACCAAGTAAATGTCAACAAATGCTATTGGTTTCTAACCATTAGTCATAAAAGTGATATGAGGGAGCAATGCTTACAAGTGTTTGGTGTGATGGAGTAAATTTCTCACTAGTCGTTAAATTTTCTTCTCTTAATTTGTCCTATATCAATGTTTTAGAAATCAAAACTATCGTCAACAATCTATTTTTTTTTTAGAGAGAGAGAGATTTTTTGCTTTAGGGTATGTGTGATTACCATAAACAGAGATAGAAAACAAGAAATCACCCCTCAGGGAGGATGGCCACACTGCATTCCCCTCTCATGATTTTGGGGCATGTACAAACACATGACCAGTTGTTTTTAAGCTGCTGGGCTCAGGACTCGAACCATGGTCAACTACGTGGGAGTCTAGCAGCATAACATGACACCATCTGCTGGTCCCTATTCTCAGCAATTTAATATAAACTTCAAGGTAGCTCTGCTTCCAAATGACTCTTGATTGTTCATTTCCTTTATTCTTTTTTAAAAATTTACAGAATGTGTGCACTCTATGACTGAAACTGACTGACTAAAGGCTGTACAAACACAAGAGATGGGTGTGATTGCCAGATGTGGGGTGTGTGGAGGAGTGGGGCCTGGGGAAGGGCATTTGGAGGAGGGATACGGAAGCAGAGAATTGATAGAGGTGTGGTGTTATCTGTTGAAGATATTTTGATCAACTAGACTGGGGAGAAATGTTCACATATTGAAATGTTCACTTTGTAAGCTAAATAATGTGATTGAATGTATAAAAAAAATTTTAAAATAATAATAAAATAAATGTAAAAATTTCAGAATGTATGTGTGTTTGCCAAAATCCTTTTTGGATTTTGAGCAAGGAGGCCATAGAGACCACCACATGGGATCCAGTTGCCTTAACCACCAGGCCATGGGCCAGCCTGGTTGCTTCTTTCTTTTTTTTTTTTTTTTGGAATTTTTTTTTTTTTACATTTTTTTTTTTTTTTTTTATTTTTTTACCTCACTTTTTTT
>NW_006159530.1:1839351-1847260 GCF_000334495.1 Tupaia belangeri chinensis | reverse complement strand
TATTATACTCCAGTTTGATCAGAGAGAGACAGAGAGAGAGATAGAGATAGGAAGTGAGAAAGCAAGCCACCAGGTCCGAGACTTGAACCGTGGTTGGCCATGTGGGAGTCCAGCGCCCTTAACCACCATGCCACTTGCCTGGTTGCTTATTTCTAAGCATAGCTCTGTGTGCCTTTCGGTCAGAAGCAATCTGGTCCATGGTTTATATACTTTGAGATCAATAAAGAGATATGCAGCTGGACATGTATATGAAGGTCCTGGGTGCATGTCCTCGGACCTCCCTGTACATGCCAAGCACATGCACATGCGTTCTTGTGATCCGGGCAAGCTGAGGTTGTGAGTAGACTGCAGCATAAAGACCCTCTTAGGGGATACCTGTTTGTCCGTCTCTAGAATAAAAGAATAAATATACTTTAAAAGAAAAGAAAGGTATACTTACTAATTTGCATTGGCATCTAAGAGATGCTGGGCTTGTGAGTTAAGCAGTTCCAAAGAAACATGGCAGGTGTAAGTGTCCATGCAGCTAGGGATCACAGAGTGAACAGGTGAGTGCTGGGATCAATGTGGAGGCAGCATGCCTGGTCTAGGAAGAGAATAGCAGAAAAGTAGCACCAGAGCAAGTACACAACACCACAGAGAGCAGGGGAGAAGGCCGCTGTTGGGGCTAGCCGATGGTGTGGAGGTCAAAGTGGCTGGATCCCACATGGCGGACTGTACTGTTTAAGTCTGGACCTGGCAGCTTGAAAACATTCTGTGTGTGTGTGTGTGTGTGTGTGTGTGTGTGTACCCAAAATCCTGAGAGGGGAGTGAAGGAGAGATGGTGGTGATCACCATGATTTGACTACAACACAAGCTAGACTTGGCTTCCACAAGGTCAAGGGAGACGAAGAAAAACAAGTTGCAGATGGGTGGCATCGAACTCAGCTCCGGCTTGCTGAATGAATTGATGGGGGTCTTCAAAGAGTTCATGGAAAACTTGTATATGAAAAAACTGTGCATGAATTTCTCTCTCTTTTTTTGCACCCAAACAAACTAGTACTTTATTTCCACTTTTCCATGAACATTTCTGAAGCTCCCTTGTACGTTTGAAAATATTGCTGTCTTTAATGGCATACTGTTTTCTGGTAAGGACTATAATATGTCTGCGATAGCCCCTCCTCCTGCTCTGCTGGAAATTAGCATAGAAGCTGGAGAATGAAGTATACATTTAGGGGTGTTTTGGGGAAAATAAAAGTGCTAAGCAATGAGCTGGAAACCCGGATTTTGTTCCTAACACTGCTTCTAACTAGTGTGTACCTGTGAATAAGTCACCTCAGACCCGGCACCTCTCCCCGAGAGTGAGGCAGACCGGGTAGGATTCCCATATGTCAGATTACCTGGGATTCCCGCACGCCTCTGGCTGCGTGGGTCTCGGAGATTTCCCACATGTTTTCAAGGTCTCCACAGTCGAGAGACAGTGGATCTGACCTTGCAGGTTATGTGAGGACTACCCTGACTGACGTCAGTCTTACAGCCACATGGAAGTTTCAAAGTTTTCCCCGAGGAAAGTTCTGTATCCTGTAATCACAGACAGGGAAGCAGTGTCAGAGGCCTGGGGTCAGATGTTTACTTTGAGCCTTGGTCTTTCTTCACTGGGGCCAAGAGGAAGAGAGGAGGAGGACAGCAGTGCTCCAGGAGGGGAGAAAAGTATTATAGACACATGGAGAATAGGACATAAACACTCTCTAAGTCCCTCCCATCTCCACATCCCCAAACAGACGTCTCCCAGGCCCGAGCCAGCTACGTGCCTCACTGCATTCTCAGCCAGATGTGAGTCGGCCGAGGAGCCCGCCATCTGGGCTCTGAAAGCCCATTATCGCCTTAACAGGCAGCTGAATCTCGTTATCAACGCCAGCCTCTCTCGGCCTGGCTGTCTTGGGCCTGAAATTGCGTTGAGAAAGCATCTGCTTGGGACAGAAATTGCCTCTCCCCTGGGGAAAGAGGAGAATGCAGGGACACAGACCCGGGCACACGGCTGCTGCAGGGCGGGCTCTGGGCAAGGTGTGGAAGGGGCTCATTCTTTCCGTTAGCTCACGTTCTGCAAAGCTCTTCTGAACCCCACCCGGTGTTACTCTAGGTCTGACAAGAAATCAAAGCTGGGGTCTGCAGACTCAACCTTGGCAGGGCCCATATTCCTGGCGCTGCTCCTGCGAGGTCACACTGCTCCAAAGGGCATTATTCAAGGACATAGAACAAGCGCAGGGGCTCACAGCCCAAACAGAAATAAACCTGCAAGAGTTTGGTACCTGCAAAATGTGACACACAGTCTCCTTAATCAGTTGCCTGATAAAAAGACAGCCCTCTTTTCTGATGGGGGTGCTGAGGCATCTCTGGCTTCAGATGCCCAAGTGCTCTTGTGCAATAAACTTTCCTCTTCTCTTGAGTTGGTGCTTCCCGAGTCTTACTCCAAACTCTGACACTGTCTATCCCACACCATGCTGTCCCCTCCTCTTCCCGACCTGTGAGGAACATGTACACATGTGCATGAATGCACGCACACACACCTAGGCCATCCTCCTAGGGATATTGCTAGAAACGGGGCTTTGTTCAAAGCAGGAGCAGGTGAGAGACAGCAGAACACCCAGGACTGTCAAGCAAAAAGCCAGATGCGTTGGCAGTTGTCACGTCCACAGATGGCCAGGCCTTAGACACAGGACTCAGAGGCTGTCCTGGAGGCCACCGAGGTCTGTAGGCCAGGGCCATGGGTCAGCATGAGCTATGAGAAAACACTGTTTTCCCTCCACAGCTCTTTTCTTTTCCCCTTTCAGTTTATTTATTCATTTCTTCCATGAGAGAGTGTGAGAGAGAAGGAAAGAGAAAGATAGAGAGACAGGGACGCCCTCACACAGGGTCCTCATGTCACAATCTACCCCCAGCCGCACTCAGCCCAGATCATGGGACTCAAATCTAGGACCTTTCCATACAGCTCCAGCATAGAGTTCCAGATGCACAGCGCCTTCCTGTCACTCTCTGAAAGCCTGTATGTGGCATCAGACAGGGAATTAAGAGGCAAATTCCACCCTGTCCTTCCTGGTAACACAGAGCCCAATGTGCCCCCTCTCCCAGGAGGAGTCAGGGTCTCTCCCCAGCTCAAGTCAGCCCTGATGGCCGAAGCAGAGGATTAAAACAACACACGTCCTGAGAAGTCCTGAATGTGTTCCAGTCCTGTCCTGTGTCCTGTTCCCTGCACACTGGACTGGGCTTTTGTGAGGACGTCACATTTTC
The DNA here is from genome assembly GCF_000334495.1 of Tupaia belangeri chinensis. Taxonomy (NCBI): domain Eukaryota; kingdom Metazoa; phylum Chordata; class Mammalia; order Scandentia; family Tupaiidae; genus Tupaia; species Tupaia belangeri. Next base: position 1,843,996 of record NW_006159530.1, on the reverse strand, counting down.
TTGCTTCTGGGACTATTATATCCTGACTCCTGCTCCCGGCTCTGCCCCACCTCATAAACTGTGTTGGAAGTGGGACCAGCAGTTGGCGTAATGGCTATGTCACTGGACTCCCATGTAGCTGAGTCCCAGACCCGGTGGCTTAAAACTCACACTGGGTGCGTGTGCATGCATGCCCAAGATCCCAAGAGGAGAATAGAGGAGAAGGGATTGCGATGTGGCCATCCCCCCTGGGGGGGGCTGATTTCTTGCTTTCTGTCTCTCTGTCTCTCTCTGTCTTCTGGCAAGCTCACACGCCCTATAGCAAAAAACTCAAAAAAAAAAAAAAAAACTGTGTTGGAAGCAAGAAAGCAAGTGAGAACTCTGAATGCCAAACTCCTGGTTCAAATCCCAGTTCTGCCACCTTAGCCAGATCTTCCCAGTCTCTCTTTTCTTTTCTTTCCTCTCCTCTCCCGTCCTCTCCTTTCCTTTCTTTTCTCTTTCCTAACATGAAGAGGGGGAGGATATAGTAGTTACTCTATAGAGCTTTAAGAAAATGAAAGAAGTCACATGATCCAGTCATCCCATTCCTGAATATCTACCCAAAGAACAGGAGAATGCTCAGTCGTAAAAGTGTTTGCACAGCTATATTTATTGCAGCACTATTCACAACTTCTAAGACAAGGAACCAACCCAAATGTCCACAAACAGATGAATGGATTGAAAAAGTGTGGCACATATACTCCATGGAATACTATTCAGCCATAAAAAACAGCAAGGCCCTGGAATTTGATAGAAAGTGGACAAATATGTAAGATTTGTTCCTGAGAGAAGCAAATCAGGCTATGAAAGGGAGACATTGTATGTCTCCACTTAACATATACCAATTGTCTGCACTCTGTGTTAGAGACTGAAAGACTGGAGGGCATAAAAGAATTAAAAATTGTCATGGACACTAGAGACAAAGTGGAAAGAGAGTGTGGGAGGGGAAGAGTGTAGGAAAGGAAATTAGAGGGAAAAAATAGAAAGATAAGACATTTGTGGGAAACAGATATATAGTTTATTATCTGTTGATGAGGATGTGTATAGTATTTTCAACTGGGTTGGACTGAAGCATATGTCATGCTAGGTGAAGTCTCTTTATAATCTAAATGATGTATAGTAATTGAATGTATAAATAAGAATAATAATAAAGAAAAAAGAAAACGAAAGAAGTTAATATGAAGGCACCTCAAAAAGATAATAGAAAAATAGAATTAAAGTACAAGTTTACTTGGGAACAAAAAAAAGGTGATATCCATGCAAAATTTTGTTTGTTTGCTTGCTTGTTTTTTACAATACACATTTTCTGCAAGCTTTTGCATGATCTCTGGCATATGTAAAGGACTTAAAACACTGCCTCATTCATATTAAGCACAGAATGGGTGCCTGCCATTATTACTCAGGCTGTCCTGATTCTTCTCTCAGCTTCCATCAACATTCTTCCACATCGTTTTTCAATTATGGATGTAAATACCCTTGTTTTTGAGTGTCTCAAGGAAAAAAAAATATAGCGTATTCATCTTTCAGCCTTCAATTCAAAGCAGCTGACATTCAGCAGGTATTTGGAAAATAAAAGTGTATGAGTTAAATTGATTGGAAAACTTCAACTAATAAAAATATCTTGCACTTAACAAGTGGTAACCGTGCTGGTCGTGTTGCTAAGAGCTTCCCTTGTCCGGGCTGAGCCACAGAACAGCATTTCAGTCAACCACAGACCCCAGATGGCACGGCAGCCCCACAGTGCTCTAACAGGCTGTACTGTGAAGCCCAAGTGTGCAGTGGCCTATGGTATCTAGGTTTGTGTAAGTGCAATCTACGATGTTCACACACATTTCTCAGAACTTAACCCTATTAAAACAATGTGTGACAGTATTAATAAGTACTTTCTTTAAATTTAATGTCACATATTCTCCCGGTTCACGAGTCTGACTCTCAGAAGCATGAAGCAAAAGTGCTACTATAAACTAAAAGTTGAGGATTTGAAGGAAAGAAAGAGAACTAACTGAAGAAGTAGAAGACAAATACTAACCCTAAACAGAGAAAGAGAGAAGGAGAGGTGCAGAAGAAAAACTGTCTTCTTCAAGTCCATGAATACAAAAGAAGGTAATTGTGTGTGGACAACTGGGCCTTTGGGACAGATGACTTAAGTCCAGAAAAGAGAAATATTTAACTCAGAGATAGGTCTAAAAAGGCTGAAGTTCCTCATAATAATAGAAAAATAAGGAATAAAGTATATCGGCACAGAACAAACCCAAGTGGATGCTTGGAGCTCTCCCTGGTAAGCTCCAATTGGAAGTAACAAAAAATGACAGCTGCTCACTCTGCCTTCCATACAGACTGTGAGGACAGGTGTTAGGAAAGCCAAAGCCTGGAGAGTCATGGCAGGAGGAAACTGCTCATGCAGGTTCTTTTTCTCAGAGGAAGCAGGTGACAATCCACTGGTCAGATGAACAGAAAAGACAGTGGCAAGGCTGAAGGAGGAATGTCATCCTGAAAGGTATTCAGAGAGAAGAACCACTAGGCTCTTGTTTGCCCACATTCTATTAAGGCGAAGCATCTGTGACTGTAGAAGAGGAAAGCAGGCACTATGCAGAGGGAACTGATAACCAAAAGGAATATGGCCCTGAGAATGTTCCTTAGCAATTTTAAAGACATTAGGGGCCAGATGGTAGCCCAGGTTAAATGTGACACTCCATGATGCTGACCCACCTGGGAAGGTTCCTGGTTCAAGTCTGGAGACCTCCCTGCGTATGCTGGGCACTCCTGTGTCCATGACTAAGGGCTGGTTGAAGGCTGGGGTGGACTGTGGCATTAAGGCCCTGTTGAGGGTGTTTCCCTCTCTCTTGCTCACTCGCTCATGGAAGACAGAGAAAAACTTTAAAAAGAAAGAGGGAATCTCTTATAAAAATAAATGAATAAAAGACCTCTTGTTCAGGTAAATATTTGAATGACAATCAAGTCACATTTGTTTCTATGGTGTCTACATACTCCTTTAGCTCTCTTTCCTCATTTTAAAAATTTCACGTCAAAATGGGTTTTGAGGTTCAAGTGAAGACTTGGCATGAACCTTCCGGTGGAACCACATAGGAGTATTTTTTTTTCTAACACAGAAAAGTGGTCTGTTTCCTTTGGTAGGGCAGAGATGACCCCTATGACTTTTCCTCACCCGTCATAGGTGTCATGGACGACAGGCCCGTAACAAAAGACAAGGGAAAAAAAGAAAAGCATAACACATTTATTTCATTTAAGTTTTATGTGACACAGGAGCCTTTAGGCTGAAGACCCAAAGATACAGGGAAGACTGTCTATTCTTAAGCTTAGATTTGACAAAGAATGGACAGCTACATAGACATGTAATTGGACATAAGAGTATGCTCTAGGGGCTGGCAGGTGGCGTGGTGGTTAGGGACGCTGGACTGTCACATGGCCGACCACGGTTTGAGTCCTGGACCTGGCAGTTGCTTCCCCCCATTCCCTCTCTCTTGCTCTGTCTCTCTCTGGTCAAATTGAAATTTATTTACTTAAGTAAATGAATGATGTTAACTAATGTTTTTTTAAAGAGTATGTTCTAATGAAAACAGACTGAGAGGGGAACCTAGCAAGTCCTGTCCAGATTCCTGTTGGCCCCTCTGTATGGCATTTCTTCCTCCCGGGTATGGAGCAGGATTCCTCTGGAATGAGGGTCTCCCAGGGTGAAGGGAGAGAGACCCCTCTAGGCTTTAGGACTATTTTGGTAGAGAGGGATCCTAGCTTCTATGATCCACCATAGGGAAGCAAAATTCTGGCTTCTAAGATGCACTTCCAGAGAGGAAAAGGTGCAGGAGAGAGGAGGGCAGAGGGTCAGAGACCTTGAGGCTTCCCAACCCATTAGTTCAAAGTTCTCAGCCTGCCATATGTTGAGAGATCATTTTCTGAGCCCCAACAATTTTAACACTCAACAATTAAATCACACGGCCTTGTCTCAGTCTTTTAAAAAATATTTAAGCATTTCTTAACTTCCATCATAAAAAACAAAAACAAAAAAAATCAGCGTAAGTCAGCATAAACAATGAACACCCTATTTAATAAAACAGCATTTTGTGGTCTTCAAGAGAAGCACATGTCAAATATTAAAGAGAGGTGAAAGGAGCGTGAGAAGGCCCTCCTGTGGGGCCTGGAAGGGCTCCCGCTCTGTTGTGACTTAGCCTACTGAGGCTCTTGCCTGGGAGCCAGGCATTTCCAACAACCCAGGTTTCTGCCCAGAATGGTCTCAGACAGGGTAAGTGGTTTCGGAGCGCCACCTCATGTCCAACTTGGGTACTACATCAGGTTTTCACAAGGCATGAAGAACTGTTTTAACACCAGGTATGCAAGTAAAGTTCTATCCATAACCTGCTATGAGGACTACGATGATATCTGTCGTCCAGGAAACTGAATTCCAAGACAGGTTTAATGGCTTCTGATTTAAAAAGTTGTCTCAAATGAAAACAGAGTCATGGGACCGTGTATCTTCACTTTCACCACCACCATCGTCGTCATGGTATACAGTGAAGGTAAAAGGTCCCTTGGCCTCACAAGCGGCCTAAAGATTCCGGTGTTTCGCTTCCGGGCTCTGCGTGTCCCCCCGGGCCCCCGCCAAGCCGGCGGC
>NW_006159530.1:1832058-1838723 GCF_000334495.1 Tupaia belangeri chinensis | reverse complement strand
CTGCTAACCACAAGATGGCTGCTGTGCCGCATCAACTGATGGTCAACTCTGCTTGCCAGAACCGCCTTCCTGAAACTGTATTCCATGGAGACTCACCTACAGTTGCGGAACTGCACGAGACCCACACTTGATCCAACCTTGAATGGAATCTATTTTCCCTATTGTTAAAAACTTTGGACTCGTGACCCCTCTCCCTCTACTCGCAGGTATCGCATTTTCAATGACCCCTCTGGAGGATAGCTGTCTATAGCAGAGATAGAGTAATTGGGAGAGGGGGAAAGGGCTGAGGGTCAAACATAGGATAAAAAACATATTTATATGTATGAAAGTAGAAATGGAACAGTATTGGTGACGACATGCTTGATTAAGACACTATGTAGTTTATCCTAGATGGGAAACTACACTTGGTGTGTTGTGATGATACTCAGGGAATGAGTGTTAGGCAATATAATTTAATATAAAAAAAGTAATAAGCAGGAGGAAAAAAAAATGCACATTTGATGACTGAAGAGAGTTGTATGGACACAACTGGGGTCTACTTTATAATATGTTCATTCTACTCCCTGGGGTTTATGCCTAGGATCAGATTTGGATACATGTGTAAGGATATGTCAGCTGTGCTAGCTAGTGGATATACTTAGACTAATTGAGTTCATTGGTAGAACAATTGAATGGGGGGGGTGGAAGGCATTGAGGGCAATCATGAATGTTAGGGACAATGGAGGAGGAAGATGGGACATGGCAGAGGGTGGGGATGGGGAACCTAGGATGGCAAAACAAAGGGCAAGGTATGCAGGACACAAAAATTGGGAAATCATCTGCTGAGAACATATATGTTGATGTGCTTGATTGAGCCAATGCACAGTGTATTTTGGATGGAAAATTCATATGTGTGTTGTGATGAGAAAAAAAAATTATAATAAAAAACAAAGTATAAAAAAAAAAAGGAGAGAGAAGAGGATAAAGACAGCAGTGAACAATAGAGAGGCAGGATGTTAATGAGAAATAGATATGGTTTATTACCTGTTGATGATGACATGTATAGTATTCTCAACTGAACCGGTCTGGGAAGTATTTCATGATGGGTGAAGTCTTTTTAATAAGCAAAATGAGAAATAGTGATTGACTGTTTAAAAAAATTATAATAATAATTATTGGGAAAAGCATGGAAAAGATATTGAATGATAAAGCGGGGAGATTGATATCTCTGTATTGACTGACATGCATGGCATTCCCTTTTGAAAAAACAATGGAAGTCAATATAAAGTTATATGTAATCTAGTGTAATAGAAAGAAGATTATGATGATAATAAAATAAAATTAAAAAAAAAAAAGATTCTGGTGTTTCAAAGTGGAAATCCTCTCATTCCTGAACCTCCTGAGTCTTCTGGGTCCTTCTCTCTACAATTCTGCTGTCTTCTCTTGTATCTTTCCCATTAGTGTCTCTGCCCGCCCCATCCTACATCTCATGCTTCAGGGAATTTCAAAGCCTGACCCCAAACTCTTGTGTCTCTGCATTCTGCCACCCCAGGAAGCAGTTGAGGCAATCTATTTGGGCCAACAGTTGCTAAGTGTAAAATCAGGAAAGGCTGGATTTGGGCGTAGGCTAAGGGTGTGTGGTCAATGGCTAAGGGTGTGTTGGTGTTGGAATGGTGAGTGTGATGGAGTAAGGTGAAGTGGACCGAGAAGAGCAGCAGGTGTTTTGACTTAAATACAGCCCTCCATCTTCCTAATTCATCTAAAATATTAATATGCTTTGGTCCAAGGTCCAAACAGACTAATTTGCCTGTTCCTCAACAACTAAACAAGGCTTCAAGTTCACTTGTAGAATAATAATTCTGGTATTACCATATTAAAGGTAATGTTGACTTTTTCTCTTTGTTTTAATTACAAATAATCCCACAAGAAATGAGATAGCTTTGCTTATTTCAGCACAGTTAGATGTGAAGGAACCTCTTGACCACAGCAGTTACAGAATTCCAGAATGAGTGACAAAAGGCAGGAGAATCCCTGACTCTGGGGCTTTTTAAAAAGTGAACAATATTAAGAAATGGGTCAGATTTCTCATGGGCAATCTCTTTGGAAAAAAATAATCCAAAAGACTGTAGTCTTAGTCCCTTGGGCTGCTTTAACAAAACCTCATAGACTGAGTGTTTTATAAATAATAAAAGCTTATTTCTCACAGTTCTGGAGACTGGGAAGTCCTAGATCAAGGTGTCCCTGGTAGGCTCAATGTCTGATGAAGGCCCATTCCCTGATTTATGGGCAGCCTACTTATTTTTATATCCTCACACAGCAGAAGAGGCAAGGGGGCTCTTAGGATTTTTTTTTTATAAGAACACTTTCCCACTCAGGAGGGCTCCACTATCGCAATCTAATCATTTTCAAAAGTCTCCACCTCCCAGTTCCCCATCACAGTGTGTAGGTTTCAACATAAGAATTTTGGGAGGACATAAACATTCAGTCTATGGCACCTCTGAACTGCCCCTATTCAAAAGATGAGGAAAATTAGGATAAGATGGAAGTGAAAGGGACAGACATAGCAGAGAAGAGTCTAAAATAGATATATTCATCTTCTGGATGGGGGAGACACTGATAGGTGCTCTGCCCTGGTTGAACCATTGTTGGCCATGTGGCAGTCCAGCACCTTAACCACCCTACCACCTGCCAGCGCAGCAGGCTTCTTTTTTAATGGAAGAAAAGCTGAATGGAGCTTTGAAGCCAAGGAAATCTTTAATGTGCTTATTTCAGGGACGACAACATAAAAACAAGGGTGCTAACCAGTTTTCTGTACAGTAGTTGAGTACAGAGCTGCACTTGGATGCTGTCTGGGGAGGCCTATGGGTTTTGGTGGGGGTGGGCATGGCCCTCCTCTCTGATGCTGTTGCGCCTCATTCTTGTAAGATAGCTTCTGGAAGGTTCACAAGTGCCATTGGTGGGTAACCTCCCCACTTCCTTTCTCTCCAGCAGGTGGTGCAGTAAGATTCAACATGGGTTGGAAATTTTTCAGTTCTTCTAAAGACTGGTTTTGAGAGAAGAGCCTCTGAAACCCATCTCCTAAGCATGAGAAGAGAATTCGTGGGAAACATTGGGCATAGAATGGGCAAGAAGGGCTGGTCAAGTGAAAACTGCTGAGACAAATGGGGTGTGCACGATAGGGAAGGTAGGGTTCCCGTAGTCTGAAGAGAAGCAACCTTTTATTAAAAAGCTTTTCTCCTCAAAGACCAGACAGAAGCACTTAAAAATGGTAATTGGTTGATTACATCACAAGTGAATTCACTGTTTTCCTTATACTTTTTTCCATTTTCCAAAGTTACTATAATAAGCAAATCTTGATTTCATCCCTGACAAATATTAAACATTGTTATAAAAAAAAAATCTTTAAGGGGCCAGATGGTGGCACAGCAGTAATGCAACTAAAACCTAAGGGAAAGGTCCTGGGTTCATGTTCTGGGACCACCCTGAGCATACCACGTACATGCGTGTTTGTGATCCAGGGTGGCAGAGGCTGGACCTGGATCACAGCATGATGGCCCTGTCAGTAAGGTCTCTCTCTCTCTCTCTCTCTCTCTCTCTCTCTCTCTCTTTTTCTCTCTATATAAGTGGATACATTTAAAAAATAAGAAGTCCTGGGGCCAGTGGGTGGCATGGTGGCTGGGGTGCTGGACTGCAATCCAAGCCCTGGACCCGGTGACTTGAAAGCAGTACCAGGCATGGTGTGTGTATGTGCCCAGAGTCCTGAGAGGAGAATGGAGAATGGATTGAGGCATGACCATTTCCCCCTGGGGTTAATTTCTCACTTATCCTCTCTCTGTCTCTCTCCAGTGAGTGTACATGCCCTGTAGCAAGGACCTAGCAGGAAAATAAAAAGAAATCCTTTATATTAATATTTCTTTAATTTCAAAATTATAATGATTTTGTTTCTGCTTTCGAAAGTTGATGGTGATGAAAATTTTATCTTTATTTGTTGATGGGGATCTTGGAGATCATGATGCTAACTGCTATGAATATAATTGTTTATGACACGATGCTTGAAAGAGATGTAGAACATGAGCCTTTATACATCAGTGTCACAACTAGATGTTCCTATGTCAAATGTCTATTCTGGGTTAAAGAAGTTTTATTTCTCAAGCAAATTAAATTATAGGCAGGCTTTATTTATTCAAGCACTGTGTATCATTACGATATGCCAAATGAATTTTCCTATCCTGAATACACTACATATTGGTTCAGTCAAAGATTTCACCATACATATTACCATCAACAGATCATTTTCCATTTTTTATCATTTAATATTGGAAGGTTTTAATCAATGAGGTAACATAAAAGTCAATCTGATAGTTGAAGGAGACACCAAAGTAGAGAAATCCATTACCACGGTTTTGACATATGGACTCCGAAGGATGACGGAAGTCAATGTTAAGGAAGAAACAGAAGCTAACGATATTGTAACAAGGCAATTAAGAGGACTTACAGGAGGTAAGCACATCAAAGGAAAACGAGCAATTGGTTCAGATGATAAGCCCTAAAGAATCTGGAAACATCAGGGTATCAGCAATAGAAAACAAATCACATGGTGAAGATAATACATTAAGATATGTAACAAGATACTTTAAAATTAAGATACGTAACATGTTACTGAAAACTTTACAATGAATTAATAGGATATGTTTGCTAATCAAAACAGTGTAACTCCTAGTACTGAATACAGTAAAAGTTCACATAACAGTAAAGTTTAATGAGAAAATTATGTATGTGTTGGGACCAGCAGTTGGCATAATGGTTATGTCACTGGACTCCCGTGTAGTTAATCATGGTTCGAGTCCCGGACCCAGTGGCTTACACTTATGCCGGGCACATGTGCATGCGTGCTCAAGATCCCGAGAGGAGAATGGAGGTGAAGGGATTGTGGCGTGGCCATCACCCCTTCGCTTTCTGTGATTTCTTGCTTTCTGTCTCTGTCTCTCTCTCTCTGTCTCTCTAGTGAGCTCACGTTCCCTATAGCCAAAAAATCCTCTTCAAAAAAAAGAAAGAAAAAAGAAAGAAAGAAAGAAAGAAAAAAGAAAATTATGTATGTGTAAAAATTGGAACTAAACTGATCTAAAAGAAAGGGTTCCACGGGATTTCTTCAAAAGTTGCTGTTACAAGATAAATTATGTGGCCTCCAAGAAGACATGCTGAAGCTTTATTCTCTGCTGCCTGTTAGTGTGATCTTAATTAGAAATTTAAGAGGTCTTGGAAAAGTTCATGAAAAATGCACACTATTGGGAACCAGCAGTTAGCATAATGGCTATGTCGCTGGACTCCCACGTAGTCGACCGCGGTTCGTGTCCTGGACCCGGTGGCTTAAACTCACGCCGGGTGCGTGTGCGTGCGTGCCCAAGATCCCGAGAGGAGAATGGAGGAGAAGGGATTGCGGCGTGACCATCCCCCCTGGGGGGTGATTTCTCGCTTTCTGTCTCTATGTCTCTCTCTGTCTGTCTGGCGAGCACACGCACCCTACAGTAAAAATCTCTCCAAAAAAAAAAAAAAACAAGAAAACAAAACCTATGGGTGAATTTGAAAAAAAATTTTGCACCAAAATAAACTCATACTTTAATTTTATTTTTTCTTAACTTTTTAAAGTTCTCATTGAATCATTTGCAAATGAAATCAAGTTGAGTGTATAATAAATTACCATGACCCTACTTGAATGACTGATATCCTTATGAGACCCAGAAACATACAGAGAGAAGTCCAAAAAAGATGGAGGCAGAGACTGAGATAAGCTGCTACAAGGTAGAGAGTAGAGCTATCAGAAGCTGGAAGAGGAAAGGAAGAATCCACCTCATTCTCCAGAGAGAATGTGGCCCTGCCAACAACCTGTTTTGAAATGCCTGGCCTCCAGAACTGTAAGACAATAAATTCTGTTGTTATATGTCACCCAGTTTGTGGTATTTAATCATGGTCTTCCTAGAAAACTAACACGGACCCTCTTCAGACCTCAGACCAGGGGAAAAGAGGTAGACGTGCAGATGTTTATAGGCGGGATGGGTATTACAGGTCTATACCACTATGGAGATTCAGGTACTGTATAAAATCATCCATTAAACAGATGGAGAGATTAGGAGTGTGTTAGTTCAGTAACCCTGTGTACTTTTTCTCTGATAATGATGGTCACTGCTGTTATCTGACCATGTTGTGACAGAAGGGCAAACCCTTCTTACCGGAATGAAACAGGCCTATTCAGCCTGCTTTCCCGGCACACCCCACCTCTACAGGAGAGACAACGCTACCTGGGCACCTCATGGCATTTTCCTCTTGTAAAGGGGACTGGTTTTCAGAAAGCTCACAAGCTCACAAAATACTAATTTCAGTATAAAATAGGAAGACGAGGCTCAAAAAGCCCATGTATATCAAGAATGAGCCAGAAAAATCTCATTTTCTATGCTATAATGATGTACAGTGAATGAATGTAAATAAATAAATAAAAATAAATTAATTTAAAAAAAAAGAATGAGCCAAGTGGGAGTCAAATGGTGACACAGTGGTAAGACAACTGGATATACATGGGAAGAGTCCTGGGTTGACATCTCGGGACCTCCCTGAGCACACTGCAGGTGCGTGCCTATTATCTGGGCTAGGTAGAAGGGGGGCACTGATCATGGCATGAAGACTCTCCATGC
>NW_006159530.1:1795713-1832027 GCF_000334495.1 Tupaia belangeri chinensis | reverse complement strand
CTGCTGAAGGAATAGGAGCTTATAAAGAGAGTAGGAGCATTCCTATTGGGGGTGCCTGTCTCTCTGTCTGTCTCTCTTACGTGCTCTGTCCCTCTCTTTCTGTCTCTCATAGAAAAAAAATACAAATTTAAAAATTAAAGAATAAACCAATTAAGTGAGCATGAAATGGGAGAAATGAGTCCACTGATGTGACATGATAACACACATGGAAATACCCCAAAGGCTATATCATCACATGCATGGGTATTTGCATATCCTGAAAGCTGCACTATGGCATGCATACCCACTAGGCTATGGTTTTCCCCAGCTCAAAATATTAGTAAGACACTTGCCATTATTTTAAAAACACTCATATTTTCAGTTTGAAAAGAGAAGCATTAAAGAGCTCTTTTGTGTTATTTCATAGGAAAATTAAAAGTTTGAGTTGTAAACATTTAAGCTTCAGGGGAGCTTAATTAAGTTACTTTTTCTCTAACTAACACTTTATGCAACAAACATTTATTGAATACTCATCCCAAGCCAGGCACTGTGCTACATGGAGAAGATACCAAGAAGAATATGAAGACAACTTCTTCCTCTCAAGGAGTTTCCACAGCAGCAGGAGAAATAAGCAAATAGTAGAAAGGTACTGAGATTTTTTAAAAATTGAAATAAAATAATGGTTACTATTATTGGTATACTATTATATAATGGACTTCATAATAATGATAATGTTGACTGTACTTATTATAAGGTTTACCTGTATGAATAAGAAGCAGAGAGAAAAATATGCCTAACTCTGGAAAAATAAGGCTGTCTGTCTACCATCTGGGCACATTCCTATTCCTCCAATGGGAACAAAAAGTCAACATACAGTGTATGGGCCAAGAAGTCTGTGCCAAGTCATGGAGACTCGAGAATTCAAGTAATCTTTGAAAAAAAAATGCAAATAGTGCAGGGGGAGGTGTGGGAAAGTGGGAGGTGAGGCAGGGTCATCTCCTGAAAATCTGTGTGGGCATCATTCTATTAGCTTTTTTTTTCCCCTAACTAGTACCCATAAATAGCATAAGGGTTTATAAATTCCTCTACAAGAATGTATTAATGCATGTGCATTTGCTTCATTTTAAATATAATCTTAAAATGTTAATATTACATATTGATGTGAAAGTAATTATGGTTTTGCATTGTAGAAATTTGCTGGTTGACATTGTATACATTCTTAAATGCAGTTATGTTACACTTTTTTTTTTTAGAGAAATTGTTTGCTATAGGATGTGTTTGCTCTCCAGAGAGACAGAGAGAGACAGAGAGACAGGAAGCAAGAATTCACCCCCGGGGATGGTCATGCCACAATCCTCCCAAGACCTTTTCTTTTTTTTTTTTTGAAGAGGTTTTTCGCTATAGGGCGCGTGCGCTCGCCAGACAGAGAGAGACATTAGAGACATTAGAGATAGAAAGCGAGAAATCACCCCCCAGGAGAGATGGTCACACTGCAATCCCTTCTCCTCCATTCTCCTCCCGGGATCTTGGGCACGCACGCACACACGCCCGGAGTGAGTTCTAAGCCACTGGGTCTGGGACGTGAACCGCGGTCGACCACGTGGGAGTCCAGCGACATAGCCATTACGCTGCTGGTTCCCAATCCTCCCAAAATCTTAGGCACGCACACACACATGCACCTGGCATGAGTTTTAAGCCATCAGGTCCAAGACTCAAACCAGGTTGACTATGTAGGCATCTGGAATGTAACTATTACATCATCTGCTGGTCGTTGTTGTACTATTTTAATGGACATTTCTCACTTTATGCTTTTGCTAATGACTTATTACTTGCTTATATGTATTTCATACTATGGAAGTGATGCTAGACAAAAAGCATATTTAAGTGATTTTCTTATTAAAGTTCAAAATAGGTGGTGAAGCAGCAGAGACAGTTCACATCAACAACATATTGGTCCAGGAACTGCTAATGAACATATGATGCAACAGTGGTTCAAGAAGTTTTGCAAAGGGGATGAGAGCCTTGAACATTAGGAGCATAGTGGCCAGCGATTGAAAGCTGACAATGACCAAATGGCGTTAGCCACCATGCCATCTGCTGGCTCCTAGAAAAGTGAATTTTATATGACCACTGGCAGTGACTAGCTCAGTGGTTGGAGATACCAAAGCACTTCTCAAGCCAAACTTGCACTAAAAACAAAAGGTTATGGTCTTTGTTTGGTGGGATCTGACTCACTACAGCTTTCTGAATCCCTGCGAACCCATTACATCTGAGAAGCATGCTCAGTAAATCAATGAGATGCACCAAAAAATGCAGCATCTGCAGCTGGCATTGGTCACAGAATCGGCCCAGCTCTTCTCCACGACAATATCCAACTGCATGTGGCATGACCAACACTTCAAAAGTTGAATGAATTGGGCTATGACGTTTTGTCCCATCTGCCATATTCACCTGACCCCTCACCAACCAAACACCACATCTTCAAGCATCTCAACCGTTTTTTACAGGGGAAACACTTCCACAACCAGTAGGATACAAAAGATGCTTTCCAAGGGTTTGTCAAATCTGAAGCATAAATTTTTACCCTGCAGGAATAAACAAACTTACTTCTCGTTGGCAAAAATGTATTGACTGTAATGGTTCTTATTTTGATTAATAAAGATATGTTTGAGCCTAGCTATAATGGCTTAAAATTCATGGCCCAAAGCTGCCATTGTTTCTGTACCAACCTAATAGCATATTCTGACTCTTTGAATAATCACCTTTTAAGTTATTACTGTCAACAGGACCAGCAGTTGGCATAATGGCTATGTCGCTGGACTCCCATGTAATCAACCATGGAATGGAGGAGAAGGGATTGCGGCGTGACTGCCAGAGGGTGATTTCTTGCTTTGTGTGTGTGTGTCTCTCTCTCTGTCTTTCCGGCAAACACACGCGTCCCATAGCAAAAACCCCTCCAAAAAACCTCTCCAGTTAGTGCTTACTTAGTTGTAGCCTGACACATATTAAGATGAGGATTCAATTCATCTTCATTATCTATCCATAGTAGTGTCAGTGGCAGAGATGAGTAGTTGTTTCCTAGTGTGAATTTCCCCTTCTCCCAAAGTAATGAAATCCCAAGTATTTAGATGAGTACATGGGTGTCCAGAAAAAAATACTTTTTCCAGACTCTCTTCTAGCTAGGTGTAGCCATGTGAAAGTTCAATACTTCCCTATACAAAAACTGTTTTGTAGCAGTTTCTGGGAACCTTCTTTAACAGCAAGGTGATTTTCTATCTATTAACTTTCACATTGCGTCGTTTAACAGCCCGTGTATCTACTGATTGCTGATACTCTGATTCTCAGTTACTGATGTAGGCAAATTAGCATCTCTCCTCTGTGATTCTGGATGTCTTTTTATTTTTTCTTGTGGTTATTTCATTGTTTACTTTATATATTTCAAGTCCATGTTTTTGGGAGCAATATCATTTAACTCATGAATGCTGTGTGATCTCACTGTTTCCATTTGCATTAAGGAGACTGGAGGAGAAGGGATTGTGGTGTGGCCATCACCTCTGGGATAATTTCTCACTTTCACTTTCTCTGTCTCTCTCCAGTGAGTATATGGCAAAAACTTTACACACACACACACACACACACACACACACACACACACACACACACACATGTTTATAACCAATCTGAGTCAAGCATGCTTCTTTATTTTGTTTTGTTTTGTTTTTGCTAGAGAGTATATATACTCACTAAAGAGAGACATAAAGGGAGATGTCCTGAAAGTAAGAAAGCAACCGCCATAGGGAATGGTCACACCATGGTTTCTTCTCTCTCTCCTGTTGAGACTTTGGACATACACACACATGTGACCAGTGCGTTTCTCAAATGACAGGGTCTGGAACTCCAAGCATGAGATGGGGATGTGGGACCTGGTCGCCCTAACCACCAGGTTATGGAGGTGGCCCATTGCTTTATTTTTCAATTCAACCTGACATTTGATCATATATACACAATTACTGATATATTTGGATTTAAATTTCCATCTTACTTTGTGCCTTCTGTATATTTGATCTTTTTCCCTCTATTTTTACTTACTTCATTTTATTTTTTTTTTACCATCTCAGTGTTTGCCCTCTGCTAGCTTATAGTCATACATGCCCTTTTCATCCTTTCACTAGCTACCCCAGAAATGGCAACATGAATCTTAATCTCTGAAAATATAATGTTTTTTGTTTTGTTTTGTTTTGTTTTGGGAGAGGTTTTTGCTATAGGGCACGTGTGCTCGCCAGACAGAGACAGAGAGACAGAAAGCGAGAAATCACCCCCCAGGGGGGATGGTCACGCCGCAATCTCTTCTCCTCCATTCTCCTCTCTGGATCTTGGGCACGCACGCACACGTGCCCAGCGTGAGTTCAAGCCACCGGGTCCAGGATGCGAACCGCGGTCGACTATGTGGGAGTCCAACGACATAGCCATTACGTTAACTGCTGGTCCCTGAAAATATAATGTTAACAAAGGTCTTTACCCTCTTCTTGAACAACGTGTTTTCACAATTATTTCTATCTTTTTCAAAAGTTAACTTAATTGAGATATTATTTGCATCGAATAAAATTCAGTCATTTCAAGTACATTGTTGGAAGAGTTTTGACAAGGAAATATGCTTATGTAAACATAACTACGATCAAGATATAAAACCTTTCAGGACAGAAAAATATTTTCTCCTATCTTTGAAAGTCAATCCATGTTCTCTACCTCAACTCTAAGCAACCACTGATCTGCCTTTTATCATTGCAAGTTTATATTTTCTAGTATTTTCTATATGTGAAATCATAGAACATACAATCTTGTGTGTGGGTATCTTTCTTTTAAAATTAACCCACATTGTTGAATGTATTAGTAGTTCTACTCTACTCATTGCTAAGTAGTTTTTCACTGCATAAATGAATTACCTGTCTATTCATCCACAAGTTTATTGGACATTACACTCTTGCATTGGAGGTCAGCCAAAAATCAGAGACCCCTCTGAAGACCTCTAGATGTAGACGGTGTGTGTGTGTATGTTGTGTGTGCATATTTGCCTCCTGTATAGTACTCTATCCTGCAAATTTCAGTCACCTTAGTCAGCTCGAACTCCCTTCTCTGTGTGCTCAACCCAAGGAAACAGCTGGGCTCTATTTCTCCCTTCCTGCACTGCAGCTTGAAATCTGCTCCCCGCTAATTTGGGGGCCATTGTGGAACTCATTTTGTTTGTTTCTTATCTCACAGAACCAACAAATTTATGCTGACAGTTTTCCAATGCCTGAAGACAGTTTGTTTAATATGCTTTGTTTAGTTTTCTAGTCGTTTAAGGCAAAAGGACAACCCTCACAGCGGTCAATCCTTCTTGTCTAAGTAGAAGCCTCTTGAATCATTTTGACAACATAAAATTAGGGGTTATTTTTTAAGTAAATTTACAGAGATAAAATTTATATATATTAACATTCACAGTTAGTAGGTTGTTGGCTTTGACATATGTATGCAGTGTACGACGCCATCTTTCTCCCTGTGAAGTTCCCTCATTCCTTTTACGCTATCCATCTTCATCTAGACCTCTCAACCCAGGCAACCGCTGATTTGGTCTCTGATTCATTGTGCCTGTTATAATACTTCAAATAGGTGGACTCAGGTTTTTTTTTTTTTTCTATCATTAGCATAAAATGTGCGAAATGTATTCATTCTGTTACGTGTATTGATTTACTGTTCTTTTTTTGTTGCAGAGTATTTCACTATATGGATGAGCCGCAATGTTTGTCAGTTCACTTACTGATGGTCACATAGGTTGTTCCAGCTTGGAACTATTAGGAATAAAACTGCCATGAACTTTCGTATCTAAGCTTTGCTGTACTCTGAGAACCATTTCACTAACTTGGAGAAAGGAAGCCAAAGGACAATGACATGATGAGACAGAACAGAGTGAACATTTTCAACGAAGGCTTTCCAGCAACAGTGGAACCGGAAGGACTCCAGAGTTGGAGGAGGTAGGTCACAAATCTGGTCACATTTCTCCTTTTTCTGGTGTATAGGAGAAATGTAAACACTTAGTTTAGAAAAATGAAGCACCCAAAATAACTCAAATCCACTTTTAAGAAAGTATAAACCCATTTCCCCAACTTTTAATTGGGTTAATCATTTTCTTCTGGGTAAGCTGCTTGAGTTCCCTGTGTATTCTGGTTATCAGTCCCTTATCTGAGGCACAGTTAACAAAAATTCTCTCCCATTCTGAGGGTTGCCAACTCACACTAATTATGGTGTCCTTTGCTGTGCTAAAACTTCTTAATCTGATGTAATCCCACTTATCTATTTGGAGGATTATTGCCTGTGCATGGGAGTCTTATTTAAGAAGTCTTTGCCTACCCCAGTGTCTCCCAGAATTTCCCCAGTGTTTTTAACCAGTAGTTTTATAGTTTGCAGTGTTAGGTTTAAATCTTTGATCCACTTTGAGTTGATTTTTGTTAATGGTGATAGGTCGGGGTTCAGATTCATCTTTTTGCAAGTGGAAACCCAGTTTTTCCAGCACCATTTGCTAAAGAAGTTTTCTTTTTCCCACTGGATTGACTGGTACCCTTTGTCAAAGATAGTTGGCTGTACATATCTACTCTGTTTCATTGGTCTTCATGTCTGTTTTTGTGCCCATACCATGCTGTTTTGATTACCACAGCTTTGTAATATATTTTGGGGTCAGGAAGAGAGATGCAACCTACTCCATTCTTCTTGCACAGGATGGCTTTTGCAATACATGGTCTTTTGTGATTCCAGACAAATGCTAGGATTGTCTTTTCTAGATTTGTAAAGAATGTCTCCTGTAATTTTATAGGCATTGTATTAAATATGTAGATTAATTTGGGTAGGATTGCCATTTTGATTATATTAATTATGCCAATCCAGGAACATGGGATGTTCTTCCACTTTTTTTGTGTCATCATTCCTGGCTTTTTATGGTGTCCTAGGAATTGAACGTGGGACTCCTATATTATTTTAGCTTGTCAAGAAGTAGCCTTCACCACATACTCCTACCGAGGGGCCTATACTTGCTTTTTCTGCAAATGAAATTCTACTGCAGTGAATTCAAACTTGAGTGAACAAAGAATAGGCACAGACATTCCAGTCACCAAAAAAAAAAAAAAAAACTGGAGAGCAAAAATGCTTACTTAATCATAAGACAATTCCATCTAAAGTAGAGACAAAGACAGATAATGGACAATTCACTACTTGCAAAAAGAATGCTCTTCTCTAATTCGACCATTACTGCCAGCTTTAGCTTCAATGAAACAGCACAGCAAGAAACCAGTGGAGAACATGTGTAAGTCTTGCCTTCTATTTTAGGGAGCTCTGTGAAGAGCCAGGGCCACCACTTACCTTAATGGAGAAGGCCTACAGATGGCTCAGCACAACATGGTTGGCCTCGGGGAGTAAGGCCAGGTCACACTAAGGTAGGAAAAACATTAAATGGGATGGAATGCACAGACACACCGAACAGCTCTTCAGAGCTCTTTGGGATTAAGAAATTCTAGACTAGACTATATTATCTCTTTTAAATAATGCACAAGTCAGTATATACCAATAAAACATCCCCTTTCAGAAAATTAAGAAAATACTTAGTCCAGGCAGAAGTCTTCCTTAAAACAGCTAAAAGTCTTGTTATGAACAGAGGAAAAAATAATCTCAGTGAAAACCAAGCTAACTGAATAGAGATGTAAATTATATGTAAAAACAGTTTCCATAATTCTTGTGTATATCCCCAAATAATAAATACTCCTTATTTTGTAGGGGAATGGAAATTTCAGAACTGGATTCTAGCAATCAACAGCTATGGTGCTGATTTTTTAGGAACAGGAGACAACTATTAATTTTTGTATAGCACCTTAACAAGGTACAACTCAGTCCTGGGAAAGGGAATCTATATGCCACTGATAAGCACGTGATCAGTAATCTCAAACACTTTTGTCATCATCTCTAAGATTACTGAACTTTGGCTCGAATGGACCCAGTATCCCCAGATGCCCTAACCAATGTACCAGACTCTCAGAATACTCATAGATATGTTAGTGTCCTTGTAAAGCCTCACTGAGACTAGGAAAGGAGGCAGGGTGGGTGGGGATTTTAATCTCTCTTCAGATCATAACACATACATTTCTTTGACCATAAAGCCCTGGGGGTGAGCTGGAAAGGTCTTAAAGATACTTATGCAAACATGAGAGACAGTGGGAGAATTAGTGAGAATGCATGGAAAAAGCTATCCTTACGTGTCATCTAATGTTAACTGTGGTAAAAGTCATGGATCATAAACTTGTGACTTGTTGAGTCTACAACTGTAAGGTGCCCAAAGGCAAAGGTTAAATTATCCAGGACATAAACCATGAGGTTCCTCTACACAACAATATGATTGGGGGGATAGAAGAAGGGATAAGGGGCCAATGTCCTAGGCTCAGGGAGACTCTCACCAAAAGGGCTCAGTGAATGTAGGGGTTGTGGAGTCCCTGTACCTGCCAGGTTAACACGTAGTATGTCATCATCTTCTCTTCCCTCTGTTATCTCTTTTTATTTTCCATGGATCCCCATGATTCCTGAAAAACTCCCCCAGTGGCTCAAACATCCACTCTCCTCTTCACTTTCCATGGATTCTGAGCATGAATCCAGGCTCCAGGCAAGATTTTGCAGAAAGGGAAAAGGTCAATGATTTTTTGTTTTATTCTCACTCTCCTCCACCTAGTGATTTCTCCCTGGTGCCTACCAGGTCAGGCTATCCAAGAGAGTTTTTTTAATCCTCCTTAGGTTCCTTGTTTTCTAATTGCAATACATCATAAAGTTTAGAACATTATGATCCAAAATCCTTGTTAATATCTACTCAAATGCACAAGTGTTCATGCATACATACAACACATGCACACACACACACTCACACATTGTAAAAGTTGTCAGAATCAAAATGGAGTCACTTGTGTCAAACCCTGATTATATAACTTAGGGAAAGTCTTGATTTTGGAGAGTTCTCATGTGTAATTGCCTGTTAACACTTAGTATTACCAAAATTATGCCAAAACCACAACCTTGCAGAATAAATACTTCTTCAAGGACATTTTCCTACCAACTGCCTGTCCAACTTTAGACTGATGCTGCCCTTGTTACTGATCCTTGTGGCCAAGGATGATAATTTCAAAACTACTTATGTAACCCTCCTCAGTTTTCTGTTAAAAATGCCTCTACTTTTAATACTTTCAAGGGAGGTTTTAATTTCCTGTATCACATTCTTCATCTTATACCAGGTAAGAGAGTTTTAAGTCAGAAACTGTCACAAAAGACAAGAAACATTATAAAATGATAAAAAGGTCATATTTAATGCTATTCCAATCAAAATACCAGAGATATTCTTCACAGATTAAGAAAAGATGATCATAGAATTTGTCTTTTATGTAATACATAAAAGACCTTGTATTA
Organism: Tupaia belangeri chinensis; assembly: GCF_000334495.1. Taxonomy (NCBI): domain Eukaryota; kingdom Metazoa; phylum Chordata; class Mammalia; order Scandentia; family Tupaiidae; genus Tupaia; species Tupaia belangeri. The sequence continues at coordinate 1,822,580 of NW_006159530.1, read as the reverse complement.
CCAAAGCAATCATGTGCAAAAAGAGTGGAGTGGGAAGCATATCACTCCCTGATCCCAAAATATACTATAAAGCTGTGATCATTAAAACAGCATGGTATTGGCACAAAAACAGGTGGACCAATGGAATAGAATAGAGACCCCACAAATAAACCCCAAAGCTTATAGTCTATTGATTTTTTGACAAAGGATACCAGTCAATCCATTAGAAAAAGGAAAACCTTGGGAACAGCAGTTGGCATAAAGACTATGTCACTGAACTCCCATGTAGTTGACCATGGTTCGAGTCCTGGACCCAGTGGCTTAAACTCATGCCGGGTATGTGTGCATGCATGTCCAAGAACCCAAGAGGAGAATGGAGGAAAAGGGATTGTGCCAAGGCCATCCCCCCACCAGGGATGTCCTTGTAAAGCCTCTCAGTGAGGCTTTACAAGGACACTAACATATCTATGAGTATTCTGAGAGTCTGGTACATTGGTTAGGGCCCAAAGGCAAAGGCTTTCTATCTCTCTATTTCTCTATGTCTTTCTGGTGAGCTCACACACCCTGTAGCAAAAACCTCTCAAAAAAAAAAAAAAGAAGAAACTGAATCTCCATCTTTCATCATTAACAAACATAAACTCAAAATGGATCAAAGATCTGAACCTAAGACCTCAAACTATAAAACTACTAGTGGAAAACATTGGGGAAACTCTGGGAGACATTAGAGGAGGCAAAGACTTCTTAAATAAGACTCCCAAAGCACTGGCAATAATCCCTAAAATAGACAAGTGGGACTATACCATATTAAGAAATTTCTGCACTGCAAAAGACAGTCATTACTGTGAATCAACAATTTTTGTAAAATATTTTTGTAAAATATGCCTCATATAAGGGACCAATAACTAGAATATACAGGGAACTCAAGTGACTTACACTCTCCCCCCACCAAAAAAAATGATTAACCCAATTAGAATGTGGGAAAATGAGCTGAACAAAATGCATATGTGGAAATGTTCAACATCTCTCATCATAAGGGAGATAAAATTAAAACCGCAATGAGATACTGCCTAATCCCTGTCAGAATGGCGAAGATTAAAAATATGAAAAGTGGTAAGTTGGCAGGGCTGGTGAAAGGGGAACTGTCCTACACTGTTGGTGGGAATGTAAACTGGTTCAGCCACTGTGAAAAACAATGTGGAGGTTTCTCAAAGATCTAAAACTAGAACTACCATGTGATCCAACAATCCTACTTCTGGATATCTACCCAAAGGACAGAAGAATGCTCAATCAGAAAAGCACTTGCACATCAATGGTTATTGCAGTATTATTCACAATTGCATTTAGAACCAACCCAAATGTCCACAAACAGACGAATGGGTTGAAAAAGTGTGGCACATATACTCTATGGGATACTATCCAGCCATTAAAAAACCAACAAGAACCTGGCATTTGATAAAAACTGGACAAATATGGAAGATTTATTACTGAGTGAAGCAAGCCAGGCTATGAAAGAAAGATATTGTATGTATTCATATACCAAGTATCCTCACTTTATGGTAGAGATTGAAATATTTGAAGGCATGAAAGCAGTGAAAATAGTTATGGACACTGAAGACAGTGTGGAATGTGGGGGAAAAGGGAAGAGTATAGAGAAGGATAGTATGAATTCAAATAGAGAGGCATGACATTTGCGGAACACAGAAATGGTTTATTGCCTGTTGATGATAACATGTATAGTCTTCTCAACTGAACTGGTCTGAGAAGTATTTCTTGTTAGGTAATTCTCTTTACAAGCCAAGCGATGTATAGTGATTGAATGTTTAAAAAAATAATGAGAATAAAAAAATAATAATAATCTGAAAATAAATGAAAAGCTATTTGATGATGATGTGGATAATGATGTCTTTGTCTTGACTGATATGTATGGTAATCATGCTAGAAAAATAAATATTATACGCTGTAAAAGTATATGTGATTAAATGTAATATAAAATATAATGAAATTTTTAAAAATAAAAAAATCAAAGAAAAAAACAAAAGCAAGGTAGAACAGACTTTGCTATAGGATCCAGAGAAATGGTTTATAAATCATTACCCATTTACTTGGGTAATGTCATCTTCATTTTGACCAGTTGCCTAAAGCATAGCATTTCCTTTGAACATGGGCACCTGAGACTCCTATAACTTCGGGGTAACAGAAACCCCCTGTGTGTTATTATCACTATGGTAAGCTATAGAAATGTGCACCTGATTCTTGGACCCAGTGTCTTCTGAAGCTAGTGCAGTAGTAGATAAGGCAGAATTCAGAGTACTGGAGCTCGGGGCAACAGAGAATGTGTACGGAGAGTTAAGGTCTGTGTTTTTGCTGGGTATTCACAAGTTCTTCCATGTATAAACTAGACAGTTCATAGTCCAAGGCTTTATATGGACTGATTTTTTTTTAATTTTAATTTGACCAGAGAGGGGGAGAGAGAGAGAGAAAGAGAGAGAGATACGAAAGTGAGAAAGCAAGCCACCAAGTCCAGGACTTGAACCACGGTCAGCCATGTGGGAGCCCAGTGCCCTTAACCACCATGTCCCCTGCAGCCCCAATATAGACTGAATTTTGACTAATCCCAATCCCTTTAGACTGAGCTTATGATGTATATTCTCTCCTAACTAGGTTCTCTCTTGACCTTAATTTTAATCTCTGTATTTTAAATTTGGCATAGAAAACTTCAGCCCAAATCCCTGCAGACCATGTAACTAAAATATTAAAACGATTTGGCAGAAAAAAATCTATTTCTACTTCCTCACAAGTTTGTTGTAAAACAAGTTCTGAAGATCTAGAGCCTAGGGTCTCACACAGACAATATAAACCTTCCATCCTGAGGCCAGGTTTTTATATTAGCTTTAGTTTTGGTTTCAAATTTCTTTCATGCTTTAGAGAGGATGAGAGAGAGGTACCCTTGACAGGGTCTCACCACACCGTGATTCTTCCCCGGCTTCTCATCCAGGATCACAGGCATAGGGACACATCTGACATGTGAGCTCAACCTGGGATCTGAACCTGGGTTCTCACATGTCTTTAGTATCACACAGCTGTGCCCTGCAACCTGTGCCACTGTGTCTGAGCCGAGCTGGGTTTTTTGGGTTTTGTTTGTTTGTTTTTGAGAGGTTTTTGCTATAGGGCATGAGCACTCGCCAGAAAGGCAGAGAGAGTTAGAGAGATAAAAAGTGAGAAATCACCCTCTGGGGGATGGCCACACTGCAATCCCCTCTCCTCCATTCTCCTCTCGGGATCCTGAGCACACATGCACACGCGCCCAGCATGAGTTTAGGCCACCGGGTCCGGGACTTGAATCATGATCAACTACATGGGAGTCCAGCGACATAGGCATTATGCCAACTGCTGGCCCAGAGCTGGGTTTTTAGAGAGGCTCATAACTAGAAATCAGGTATCAACTACTTTAAGGCAAGACTAAGGGAAACATACTTCTCATTAACAAGCTGGCCTTTCATTCCTGGCAGTTAAGCCCAGGCCCCTTGATCTCAGTTAAGGTGATAAATTGATCCTAGGATAGGATTTGGGCATTGACTGTGGGATTTTTGGAGGGTTAAGGGAGCAAGGCTTGTTCTATCATAGACACTATCTGACAGCATAGGCAAGTATGTGGCTACAATGAATTAACTCACAGTTACTCACCTGTGAGAAGAGGAGGACATTTTTATAGGTGGCACAGTGACCCTGTTTTGTCTATTTCTGGAAAAAATATGAGGTCACCTTGTTCTGTCTGTTTTCATCATGGGCTCACAGTGATCTTGTCTGAGGTGATAATCTTGCATCTGAGATGCTATATTTCCAACAGGAGACCCCAAAGTCTGACTGTGAATCAAATCCATTCAGGGCATCAGAGGTGTTTTTATTTCTCTCTTATTAAAAATCCCTAAAATGGAGAACAAGAGAGAACTCGGGTCTCACAAGCTGAGGGTGAAGCTAAAAACTGAGTGGAAAAGTTGAGTAGTTCAAGGTGTGAATTTGACCAAGATTCTTGACTTTTTTTGTAAGTCAACTTCTCTCCTTCCTTCCTTCCTTCCCTCCTTTCTCTCTCTCTCTCTCTCTCTTTCTTTCTTTCTTTCTAATGGTGGTTGGGAATTTCATTAAAATTTCTTTAAAGTCTTAGAAACATCTCAAAACCAGTGTGATAACACTGTATTTGGAAGATGGTGATGAGGATGTACAGGGGCAGGGGCCAGCTTTCACCAGTGGCTGATCTGGTGGTCCTCCTTCCATCACTGTGATAGGAGTGTTCAATGACACATATTCCTGCCAGTTGTACCCTGAACTGGGGCGAGTTTGGGAGCAAAACTGTAGACACTGGGTCATAGGGGCAGCTCTGAAATCTCAGCCTCATAGAACCCAGGTAGGTCTGAATGATAAGAAAGTAAAAAAGTCAACAATTCTCTACCTGCCTGTTTTTGAGGTTGGTCTCACCTTCCATGTTGCTGAAGTTTGTTGCACCCACACTGTGGACTATTGTCATCCCACACTCATGACCTTGACCTGACATTTTCTGTTAGTGGAGTTCAACCCAAGGTCAATGGTGATAGGTCAACGCAAAGACATCTGACATTAGTGGAATGAGGGACAGTGCAAAGACAGAGATGCGCCATTCCCCAGAGTGTGTGGTAGAGTGTGCCAACACTTGCATTTTCCACCAATCTAGGACTTGCTTTTCTTTCCCTTGATTGTGTTTTTCAGGACAAATGTGCCTGCACTCATCTTCCTGTTGAGTGTGATCCCCTGATACTAATACTCCTGTATTCTCAATAGACAGCACTTGGGAAACTGAGTAGCTTGGGAAGATTCAGGTAAATCAGGAGTCCAAGTTCAAGGGCCACTGAAAGAAATTGAAGAGCTGAAGGTCAAACTGAAGCAGCCTTGAGAAAAATGTCCAGAGATTCAGAAGAAGATCATGTACCTCAAGGCTGTAAGCATAGGCCACAAGAAGGAATGTTTCAAATAAGAGAAAGTCCTTGGTGGTACAAGATGGGCTCCTTTTCACATGAGAATGAAGAATGTTGGCAATAAAGTCAAGTAAATTTCTGGTAACCTGCTTTCCCTCTGCTGCTTCTGATTCACAAGTGACCACGAGCATGAAGGACTCCTATGAAAATGTCCCTTTCACCCAAAAGTGAGATAGTGAAACCCTTTTATTAAGTTCTAAAGTTTAGAAACCCAGACTCAACCCTATGAATGTCCTGCACCCTCAGAGGCCAACTATTCTCCCCCAAGTCAACAGACACAAATGAGATGTGCTAGTTTCTACCAAAATTCCCAGGACTCCTTGGCAGGGATTTCATGGCAAAGAACGCAAATACACCAAAAATAAATCACAAAATGGAGAGAATAAGGTTAAGAACACAGATGATCTTGTTGAGAACCTAAGCCATAGCAGCTTGTATTCACTGGGTCCTTGGTAATGAAATAGAACAAAATGGTATTGATTTTGGAACCATGACCTGGTGGTGGTTTTCCCATGGGTGGCCTGTTGTGACTGTACTATAGGGGAGATTGGAATCTCCTTCCTCAAATGCACATTATCTGGCTCTTGCAGTGAGCATGTGTGCCTTCCACATCCCTCTCCATCCCCTCAACCCAACCCCATGCCCTCTCTCCATACTAGTCATATGCGGATGGCTTGGTTCCACTTCTTGGGAAAGACATCTCCTCTGCCTTCTTCTTCTTTTCACTTACATAAACAATCAGGAGTCACCATAAAACTATGGTATCCAATTCTTCCATGTTCAATATTCTGCTCTCCTTGTACTTCTGTGATCAGGACTGAGGAGCTGTCTGAAAAGGAAGGCACTATAAAAAGCAATAAGCATTGGTGGGGATGTGGTGAAAAGGGAACTCTCCTACACTGTTGGTGGGAATGTAAACTGGCTCGGCCACTGTGGAAAACAATATGGAAGTTCCACAAAGATCTACAAATAGAACTACCATATAATCCAGCAATCCCACTTCTGGGTATCTACCCAAAGGATAGGAGAATGATCAGTCAGAAAAGTGCTTGCACATCAATGTTTATTACGTCATTATTCACGATCGCTAAGACATGGAGCCAACCCAAATGTCCACAAATGGGTGAATGGATTGAAAAAGTGTGGCACATATACTCTATGGAATACTATTCAACCATGAAAAAAAAACCCTGGCATTTGATAGAAAGTGGTTGAATATGGAGGATCTATTGCTGAGTGAAGCAAGCCAGGACATCAAAGAAAGGTATTGTATGTATCCACTTAATATATACTGACTATCCGCATTTATGGTAGAGATCAAAATATTGGAGGGCATAAAAGCAGTGAAAATAGTTAGCGATGATGAAGACAATGTGGAACAGGGCAGGAGAAGAGAAAAGTATGGAGAAGGATAGCAAGAGAACAAATAGAGAGGCATGACATTAGCAGGACACAGAATTAGTTTATTACCTGCTGATGATGACGTGTATAGTATTCTTAATTGGACTGGTCTGAGAAGTATTTAATGTTGGGTAAAGTCTTTTTACAAGCAAAATGATAAATAGTGATTGAATGTTTAAAAATAATTGGAATAATAATAATAATATGGAAAAAATAATGAAAAGCTATTTGATGATGATGATGATGGGGATTTTAATGTCTTTGTATTGATTGATATGTATGGTGTTCCTTCTGAGAAAAGAAATGTAATACACTGTAAAGTTATATGTGATTCAATGTAATATAAACAAGATTATGATAATAAAAATGTCAAAAAAGGAAGAGATTCACTTCCAGATTAACAAATTATATGAATAAAATTAGAGTATTTCTAAGGAATTTCAGTTGTATCATTCCAACCTGCCTCCTGATAGATCCCTTTGCCTGTCTGATGTACATGAGGCTTGCTCTACTATGGATGTGGCAAGTGAGTATACTGTTGAAAAGGACAGTAGGGCTCCTGCTGGTCTTACAGGCACCTGTGCAGGAAGAGAACTGTCTCTACTAGGGCAAGCCCTACAGACCCACCTTGGTTTGACTAGACTCTATGACAAGCTTTTAAGCCCAGTCATCAATTGTATGAGTAATGTCACCCTGTTTCTTGTCTCTGGTCACACCTGACACTAACTAGCAAATATGTGGTGTTAGAATCAATACAGGCCAGCGTGGAGCAGGGCTATCTTATGAATCACTCTCATGCCTCAGCACATGGGCAAATCTGACAATTGTCCTCTAATGGGATATATTATCTCTCTTTTCATGGTCTTGCTAATTTTCACTCAAGTAATCTTTGAGGATTGGTTCCCAACTCCATAGAGTGGTTTTCTTGCCTGTTTCAGTTTTGACTGGTGATTCTTTTTTTAATAACTTGTGCTATGGGCAGTGTGCACTCTCAAGAGAGTGGCAGAGAGAGAGGAGAAATGTGAGAATGAAACTACAACCCCACAATCCCTTCACCTACATTTCTCCTCTCAGGAATTGTGGCCACACACCCATTCATGAGTGGTGTGTTTTACATCGCTGTGTCCAGGACTTGAATAACACAGTCATCCTTGAGGGATCTTGCTGCATTAACCACCAAGCCATGAGATAGCCCTTTTCTTGGAGTGTCATTACCATGTTTCCAAGCTCCAGTCTTCTCCTCCTAGTTTACTTGTTCTCATAAGCAGTCATTAGATTGTGAAAACCAAAATGGAACTATCAATTCCTGTGATGAAACTTCCCCTGAGATTACTTGGCTCATCCCATCCCAGTCTTCCTAATGACCAGGAATCTTGTGTACCATGAAGCACCAAGAACACCTTGGGTTGGCCTTCAGTAGAACTCAAGATGGGATGATTGAAAAAATGGTGGGAGAGCATATAGAAAGTGGGGAGCAATAGACATAAGAATGTCTTCTCTAAGACCATGCTGGGACATCTCAAATCAGTAGAATGAAGGGTACTGCAAAAACAGAGATGCATCATTCCCCACAGTGTGTGGTAGAGTGTGTCAATGTTTACTTTTTCCACTAACCCAGGGCTTTCCTTTCTCTGCCTCAGTTGTGCCTGTCAGGACAAATGTGCCAGCACTCATCTTCCTGCTGGATTTGAGCCCCTACAAATACTCTTGTTTTCTCCTCAACAGATAAAACTCAGGACATTGAAGGCCTCGGGAAGACTCAGGCCAACTCTGGAGATGAGTTTTAAGGGCCAATGAAAAAGCATGAAGAGCTGAATGTTAAACTGAAACAACCTCAAGAAAATTTCCCAGAGATTCAGAACATCACACAGTTCAAGGGTATAACACAAGCCACTTAAAGGAGTTTCATAGGTAAGAGAGGGTCCTCTGTTACATAACGTAGCCTCATTTCTACATGAGAATAAGGAATTCTTGTAAGACAGCTAATGCCTTTGCCTGGAAAGCTGTTTCCTTTCTGCTGTTCCTGATGAATGGGTGGCCATGAGCCAAAGGAAGGACTCCTGCAGGAATGTCTGTTTCAATTCCAAGGAAAGAGAGTGAAACTCCTCTATTAATTTCTCAAGTTTAGAAACACAGAATCAATCTCATGGATTTTCTCCACCCTGGGAGGATATCTATTCTCCCTTGAGTAGACACACCTGAATGAGATGTATTAATCTTTGTACAATTGTCCTAGGATTTTTGGCAGAGATTACGTGGCACAAAATGTAACTACACCAAAAAGTCCCTATTACATCACAATATGGGGATATTTCTGTGAGACAGCAAAGCCTCAGCAGCCTTTAATCACTAGGCCCCTGTAATGAAGTGGAACAAAATTACACTGGATTTTGGAATCATAGTCTTGTGATAGCTTCCGCATAGACTGCCTATCATATCTGTCTTATACGGGGGGATTGGAGTCTCCTTCCTCATGTGTATGTCACCAGCCATTGCACTGAGCACGTGCTACTCACCACATCCCTCTCCATGCCCTCCACCCAACCCCATGGTAGCCACCCCTTTGTCCCATTCAGATGAGGGTGGTTTTGAACCACTTATTTGAAAAGACAGCCCTTCTGCCTTCTCTGAATTCTCACTTACATAAATAATCAGGACTCACTGCAAAACTGTGGTATCTTAATTCTTCTGTGTTCAATACTCTGTTTAAGTTTCTATTTCTATTATCTGTGTGAGACCTGCTCCTACACACACATTTCTCATCTGATGTGGGTGAGGCATACTCTACTGTGGATGTGACAAGTAAATATTCCCATGAAAAGAATAAGGTTCCTGCTGTTCTTGCTGGTGCCTCCATGTTGTTTGTGTTCAGCCCTTTGTCTAGGAAGAGCTGGCTGTCTACGCAGGCTGGCTCATATACCCACCTTACTGTCATTCAAACTCTATGACTGAGTTTTAGGCACAGCGTCAAGAGCATGAGGTATCTTCACACATGTTTTAATCCCTGTTCATGCCTCTGTTACCCTGGTGCTCAGTTGTTTGGAATCAGTACAGACCAATGCATAGAGAGCAGGAGTATCTTGCCAAATTCTGGTGCTTCTTCACACACGAACAGAATTTGACAGATCTTTTTCCATTAGGACCTTCTTATTCCTCCATCTATGGCCTTGCCAATTTTTCAGAGCTATACAATGTTTTCTGAGCATCTATTGTGGTCTATGGTGAGAGGTTGTCTTGCTTATATTCTTGGAGTCGCCATTACTGTGTTACTCTTCCCTGATCTCAGTCCCTGTCCTTCAAGTGGGCTTGTCCCCATGAGCAGTCATCTGAGTCTAAGAACACCAACATCACTGTCATTGCCTGTGCTAGAACTTCCCCTGAAGATAAGGCTTGGCCCTGCTAACCCTATTTCCATAAATGACCAAGGACCTTGTGTTCTATGAGGCACCAATGATATCTTGATGTTAGGCAAAACTCAGAATTGGATTATTGAACAAACAATGTGTGAGCTTGTGTGAAATGAAGAGCATAAGAAATCAGGTTCCCTCTACAGCAAGGCTGATCATCTTAAATCACTGGAATTAGGAACATTGCAAAGACAGATATGAAACATTTCTCAGTGTGTGGTACAATTTGCCAACATTAGCTTTTCCTACCACTTTAGGAACCTCATTTTCTTTGCCTCAATTCTCTTTGCAGGACAGATGTGCCTTTGCTCATCTTCCTGCTGTGTTTCAAACCCATGACTGAAATACTCCTGTGTTCTTCTTGTCAGAGCACTCCCAGCCTACTGAATGGCTGAAGACTCTGGCATTCTCCCAATCCCCCTTCTTAGAATTAGAAAAGGAGGTGAAACTTTAGGAAAAAGAATGATAGCAACTTCCTAAAACTTCCAAAACATACAAAATAAGCCTTCACATTTTAAGAATGAATGCATATCACTCAAGGAAGAACTTTCTAGGTATGGAAGATACACTGATACAATTGATGGCCTCATTCTCAAATGAGGAAGGGATTTTTTTTTTTTTTTTGAGAGGCTTTTGCTATAGGGCACATGCGCTCTCCAGGAAGACAGAGATAGAAAGTGAGAATCACCCCCTCCCCCCAGGGGGATGGCCACACCGCAATCCTTTCTCCTCCAGTCTCCTCTCAGGATCTTGGTCACGCACACACACGTGCCTGGCATGAGTTTAAGCCACTGGGTCTGGGACTCAAACCACGGTCGACCACATGGGAATCCAGCAACATAGCCATTACACCAACTGCTGGTCCCTTTTTTTTTTCTTTTCTTTTTCTTTTCTTTTCTTTCTTTTTTTTTTTTTTTTTTTGGAGAGGCTTTGAGAGGAAAGGATATTGATAAGACACTGAGTCTGTGTCTATTCCTGTGTGGCAATCATCCACTGTCCTAGTTAGAGGAAGATTATTATGAGTCAGTTTTGAAGGGAGCCCATTAATGAAGGCCTTGGCACATTAAAGACTAAAGATGGAAGGTTCCCATGTGTCTAGTTGTCTATAGGACATCTGTTTCAGTGCAGTAACTTAGGAAGCTTCTGCACCAGCCAGGATGCTGTCCCCAGCACAGCCCTGTAACAGCTTATCCACATGAAGAGCAATGCAGCAGCAGTGGGAAGGCTGTTCAGGGGGCTGTTCTGCTCCCAGTGAATGGCTAGTGGGATGACTTAAGCAGAAGTAAAGGGAGTTTACGTTTCTCATCATCTCCTCCCAAACTGAATGAAAAGGACCTGCCACCAGGGTTCTCCCTCCACGATGATCCGTAACAGGCCATATGCTCTAAGTTAATTCCTAGTTCTCTCAATTCATGTATCCTCATCAGTAAAAGTTAGAAGTGGACTTGAGTGTTGTCTGCAGTCCCCGATTGCAGTCACGTTCCAGTGCTTTTCCCATAGCCCACCCACTCCTCTTTCAAGGACTAGAACACAGAGCATAACAGAGATCGTATTTCACTGCCATGGGTCCAGGCTTTCTCGCAGCAGTCTGTTTCTGAGTGTTCAGGATTGATGCTGAGGACATCGCTCACTGGGCTATGTGAAAAGCCATCAAACAATGAGATCAGAGTGGTTAATATCTCCAGTTCTATAAGGTGGAGAGTAGGGTCCATATATACTGTACTTCAGGTTAAATTGCCAGTTTAGGGCAGAATTGTCAATTCACTTCTTCTAACTTGTGGCTGTCACTTTCCCCTTCAGCCAGCCTCACGCTCAATCTTTCAGCTCATCCCCTCCACAGGAGTTAAGTTTGCCCTGGCCTCTCTCACCCTTTAGACATGGCCCCAAGATCAGCAATCAGCAGAACCTAATAAGACCTTCTTTGCATTTCTCTCTCCCTCTCTCAGATACTAAGTCAGCTGGAACTATGAAAAGATATTTGTGAATCAACTGTGTCAGAAAAGGAACTTTTCCATTTGATGAAAAAACCTAAAGCAGCCAAATAAGTTAATATCCAAAAAAGAAAGCTGCACGGATTCTTCACTGAGAACTCAATTTTGCAAACACAGACCATTCTTCATGACTTTTTATCCAATAGACTCCTTCAATTAGAGAAACTGGAGCCCTTCAGCCTCCAGAAGTGAGAAATACAGGAGACCAAAGCCCAGATGCACCATGTTGCCAGACCCGAGCCCTGTGTCTCTCAATGCCAATCCTCTGGAGAAGCGAGGTCAGGAGCAGTGGAAGAAGACAACAGGTCAAAGTGGTCATCCTTTGCCTCCAGGGGGGATGTGCTGGGAGTGGGCAGAATAGACAACGCATTTAAAACACTCAGGCAGAACTGAATCAGGAAGCCATCTGGCAACTGCAGACACAGGCTACTGAATAAGGCAGCTGACCTGTCTTCTTAAAACGCAATGGCACCATAGATAGGGCTGCCATGTTGAGAAGATTTTGTTGCTCTACTTCTTTAGTCTTCTGAACCAAAAGCCTCGCCTCACCTTTTTGTCTCTGTTGTTCATAGTTATGACCATATGGAACAGCTCAATTGTCTCACTCTGTGGTCTATATTCTAAATTGTGTGATGATTTTCTCATATTTAAATCTGGCCTAAATGTTTAGCCAAGAACGCTACCTAGTTAGTGTTGTCTGCTTGCTATAGCAGCTGATCTGCAAGAAGACAAGGTCTAATTTTTCCATTACTGTTATGGTCCTAGGACTGCTGACTTAGTTAAAGAGGATTGTCTAGGTCTCTTTCCTCCATAATTCATAAGCTAGTCGGTGATTTCTGCTTTGAGGATACATAAATGTCCTGTTCTCTCATGATCTTTCTATAAACATTTACCATTCATTAACCATCTCTGTGGTGTCAATTACTATTATATTTGTGTTTGCACATTGGAAATTATCTAAAGTAGTTCTTCCTCCATACTTGTATTGCTGGCATTCTGCTACAAATGAGACATCCCCTTCCAGAAACTCTTGATTCCTGATCTGGACACCTTCTGATATTCAAGACAAATGCACACATGTACAAACACAGCACTACTGTGTTCCTGTTGGCTAACATGTTTATCCACCTGGGAAGTGCCTTCATCTACTTCCATCCTTCTCCCCCACCCCATTCGCTTGAGGCCCTGCTGTGTGCAAGTCCTCCTTTCCATCTACCCCAGTAGGAGTCCTTCCAGGAGCCTAACCTAGGTCACATAAGTTCTCCTGGGGACTTTCTATTTGGTTGTTAGAAAAGTCATGATGGAGAATCCATCCAGGCATCTCCATCTCTACCTCTGATATCTCTTCTGGGTCCAGCTTCATGGCTGTAAATGCCAGGAGTAAAGAAATAATAAAGATCTGAGCAGAAATAAATGAAATAGAAACTAAATGAACTATACAGAAAATAAATAAAAGCAAAAGCTGGTTCTTGAAAATATAAGCAAGACTGACACACCATTAGCTAGACGAATTAAGGAGAAGAGAGAAAGAAACCAGATGAACTGAATTCACAATGAATAAGGCAATATTACAACAGACATAACAGAAATACAAAACATCATGAGAGGATACTATGAGTGACTATATGCCAACAAACAACCTGGATGAGATGGACAAATTCCTGGACACCAAGATTGACTCAGGAGGACATAGAAAGCTTGAATAGACCTGTAACAAGCAATGAGATTGAATCGGTAATAAATAACCTCCCAATGAAGAAAAGTCCAGGTCTTTATGGCTTCACTGCTGAATTCTACAAAACTTTTAAGGAAGAGGTAATCCACATTCTACTCAAACTGTTTCTACAGACCCAAAAAGAAGGAACCCTTCCATATTCATTTATGAAGCCTCCATCACCCTCATTCCCAAAATGGATAAGGATATGACAAAAAAGGAAAACTACAGACCTATATCTCTGATGAATATAAATGCAAAAATTCTCAACAAGAAACTTGCTAACTGTATTCAACAGCATATAAAAAAGATTATTTATCATGACCAGGTAGGCTTTATTCCAGGGATGCAAGGGTGGTTCAACATACACAAAACCATAAATGTAATAACCATATGAACAGAAAGAAAGATAACCATCTGATCAGTTTAATTGATGTGGAAAAAGCATTTGACAAAATACAACATTCCTTCATATTAAGACTCTCAGTAAAATTGGCCTAGAAAGATCCACCTATGAAAAACCTATAATTAACATTATACTGAATGGGGAAAAGCTAAACGCTTTTCCACAAAACTGGTACAAGACAAGGTTGCCCACTCTCTCCTCTCGTAGTCAACATAGTACTAGAAGTCCTAGCCAATGTGATCAGACAAGAGAATGAAATAAAAGGCATTCTAATAGGGAGAGAAGAGGTGGAATTATCCCTATTTGCAGATGACATGATTATACACATAGAAGACTCAAGAGTATCCATGAAAAAAACTCCTGGAAGTATTAAGTGAACACTGTAAAGTAGCAGGATATAAAATCAATATACAAAAATCTATAGCATTTCTATATATGAAGAGCAAAGAGCCTGAAGTAGAACAGAAGAAAGTATCCTATTTACCATTGCCACAAAAAATACAATTAGGAATAAATGGAAGCAAAGAAGTCAAAGAATTCTACAAGAAAAACTATGAAAAATCTAAAAAAAAAAATTAAGGGGGGGGTGATTTCTCGCTTTCTGTCTCTCTGTTTGTCTGTCTGGCAAGTGCACACGCCCTATAGCAAAGACCTCTCAAAAAAAAATTAACTTACAAAAATCTATAGCATTTTTATACACATACAACAAGCAGACAGAGACAGAACTGAAGAAAGTAATTGCATTTACCATAGCCACAAAAGTATATGATACCTAGGAATAAAATTAACCAAGGAAGTTAAGGACCTATATAAGGAAAACTAGGAAAATATTTTAAAAAGAAATTGAAATTGACACAAAGAAAGTGAAAGGACATCCCATGTTCCTGGATTGGGAGAATTAATATAATCAAAATTGGGTAATCCTACCCAAATTAATCTACATATTTAATGCAATCCCTATAAAATTACAAGAGACATTCTTCACAGATCTAGAAAAGACAATTATAGACTTTGTTTGGAATCATAAAGACCACATATTGCCAAAGCCATCCTAGGCAAGAAGAGTAAAGTGGGTGGCATCTCTCTTCCTGATCCCAAAATATATTATAAAGCTGTGATAATCAAAACAGCATGGTATTAGCACAAAAACAGACACTAAGACCAATGAAACAGAATAGAAACCCTAAAAATAAACCCCAAAACATACAGCCAACTATCTTTGATAAAGGGTACCAGTCAATCCAGTGGGAAAAGGAAAACCTCTTTAGCAAATGGCACTGGAAGAACTAGGTATCAACTGCAAAAAAGATAAATCTGAACCCCTATCTGTCACAATTAACAAAAATCAACTAAAAATGGATCAAAGATCTAAACCTGAGACTGCAAACTATAAAACTGCTGGTGGAAAACACTGGAGAAACTCTGGGAGACATTGGGTTAGGCAAAGACTTTTTAAGTAAGACCACTGAGGTACAGACCATAATCCCCAAAATAGACAGGTGGGATTACATTAGATTAAGAAGTTTCTGCACAGTAATTAGTGTGAATTGACAACCCTAAGAATAGGAGAAAATTTTTGTAAACTATGCCTCAGATAAGGGACTGATAACCAGAATACTGGAACTCAAGTGACTTATCAGAAGAAAATAATTAAGCCAATTAAAAAATGGGAAAATGAGCTGAATAAACCACTCTCTAAGAAAGTCACATGAACAGCCAAAAGCATATGAAAAAACGTTCAACATCTCTCATTGTAAGGAGATGCATATCAAAACTACAAGATACCACCTAACCCCAGTCAGAATGGTGAAGATTGTAAAAACAAAAAATGGTAAGTGCTGGTGTTGATGTGGTGAAAGGGGAACTCTCCTACATTGTTGATGGGAATGTAAATTGGTCCTGCCACTGTGGAGAACAATATGGAGGTTCCTCAAAGACCTTTAAATAGAACTACCATATGATCCAGCAGTTCCACTCCTGGGTATCTACTCAAAGGACAGAAAAATGTTCAGTTGGAAAAGCACTTGCACAACTATATTTATTGTGGCATTATTCCCGATTGCTAAGACATGGAACCAACCCAAATGTCCACAAACTGATGAATGGATTGAAAAAATTTGGCACATATACTCCACAGGATACTATTCAGCCATAAAAAAAAAAAAGAAAAGAAAAGAAAAAAAAAACAAGACCCTGGCATTTGATAGAAAGTGGATGAATATGGGAGATTTATTGTTGAGTGAAGCAAGTCAGGCTATGAAAGAGAGACATTGTATATCTCCACTTAACATTTACTGACTGCCTACACTCTACGGTAGAGACTGAAGGACCAGAGGACATAAAAGTATAGAAAATTGTTATGGACACTGAGGACAAAGTGGAAGGAGAGTGGGAGAGAGGAAGTGCAGGAAGGGAAATTTGGGAAAAAATGGAGAAGACATTTGTGGGACATCTGTTGATGTCACGTATAGTATTCTTAACTCGCCTGGTGTGCTGCATATATCATGTTGGGTAAAATTTCTTTACAATCTAAATGATGAATAGTGATTGAATGTATAAATAATAATAAGTAGAAGAAGATGTGGATAAGAGGAAGGGACAGGGTGATGCTTCCCTAAAAATGTCAGAAGTGCACTTGAGCATCTAAAATCAGAGTCAGTGTACAGGGAATACAGGAAAATAGGCTAAACACTCTGCAATTTTACTTGATACCTTAATGTAGTATAGTGCTAGCATAAACTATAAATGCAGATTTCAAAATAGCCGAATGGGTTGGCTGATGGCTGCCGACATTTCTTCATGCCCCACACTGGAAATGCAACTAAAAGTGAAACACCCAGAAGCAGAAAGGGCCTATAGGATGAGACAACAGAGAGGTCTGATCCTCTTTGATCTTTTCCCTATTCAGCTAGTAAGTGATTCTTCTTCCTCATCTGGCTGCTTGCTTTCTCACTTTTTCTCTGTCTCTCTCTCTCTCTCTCTGGTGAATGCACGTGCCCTATAGCAAATTAAGTAATAAATAAGATTAAATAAATAATTCTTAAAAATAATAAAATAGTCATAAGAAGAGGGAGGAGGAGAAGCAGCAGCAGCAGCAGCAGCCTCAGCTGCTACTTGGGTGCTCCTCTGCACAAGCTCTGGGGCTGTCAGCTCTCCCAGGTCCTGTTCTGCCTGTTGATTATAACAGATCCAGCTGAAAAAGAAGCCCACGTGGGTGGAGCAATTGGAAACCAAAACATGACCATGGGGGGTCAGAATCACTGGACTCAGAACCAGGTCAGGGACAGTGAGTTGCGCTTAACACTTGAGTGGTTCCTGGGATCTGCTGGTCCCCAGGACTGCTGTCACTGGAGCCATGCTTGATTCCCCCGCATTCCTGGAGCTCTCCAGGGCTGGGCATCGTAGGAGACGGGGGCTGAACACGTGCCAACCCAGGTAGAGGGTGCAGTCACTGGGAGCCCTTGGCGTGAGCCCCCTTTGTTCTGATGTTTTTACTGGGATCCTCCGGGAGGTACTCACCTGCTCACCAGAGACCACATCAGCAGTTTAGCAAGCAGAGTTCACCCCTCCCCGCAACTGACCCGGCGGCCCCAGCCACTCCCGCCTCATCCGCCACAGGGAGGCGCTCATTCGGTCTAGCCGGCTCACGAGTCACACCTGCTCAGCAGCAGCAGGGTGAGGGAGCCCTCTGCTGGCTGGAGCCCGGCCCCTCTGTGTCCTGGAGCTCGCTTGTTTTGCCTGTGTTTCCTTTATTGCTAGGGGCCAAAAAGCTGAATCATTGCTCCACTTGTTCTTTCGCTTCGTTTTGAATGTAAAACTCAAGTCGCTGTGTCCTTTGTGAGTTCACATACCAGTCTTTGAGCTCCTTTCCCTCCTTTGTCACTCCACTCCTAATCACAGTTATCGTGAAGTGTTTAGATTTGTTAACAGATTGAAGTGGAAAATATTCCAAGTTTGATAAGGGACTGTGTGTACCATCACAAGGTAGCTAAGTGTATGTGTCACGGTGTCATCCATTTTACCTGTCCACACGCAAAACTGAAGCTCTGTACGAGGGGACAATTTCTTTTATTTATTTATTTATTTATTTATTTTTTCTTTGCTTCTCAGGCCATCTCTCCAAATACCTGCCATGGGAGATGTGGCAGTCTAGAGTAGGAAGCCTGGAGACAGAAGCAAATATGAACAAACCACTTTATATCCTCCGTGTTTCTTTTCTTATGTAGCACATGCCATGATCCTTAAAAATTAAGTGCAAGAACCAGCAGTGGCATGGTGCTTAAGGCAGCTGGAGCCCACATGGCTGATTCCACAGTTCGAATCCCAGCCTCAACAGTTTGAAAACCACGCTGCCCGTGTGTGTGCATGTCCAAAATCCTGAGAGGAGAATGGAGGAGAAGGGGTTACGACACAGCTATATCCCAGGAAATGATTTCTCCCTTTCCCTCTCACTGTCTCTCTCCAGCGAGCCCATGTGCTCTATGGCTAAAACAAATAAAATAAATGAACTACAAATTCAGTACAGGAAGAATGCAATGAAAGATCCATGTAGGCCCTCTGGCTAGTTGATCTCCCAGAGCAGCCACGTCACTGCCAGAAAACTCAGGTTTTCCTGGAGGTCCTTCCAGTGATTCTATGTATTTGTGTGTGTGTGTGTATGTATGTGTGTGTATGTGCACAGGCGTGCACACATGCAAGTAAACAAAACATGCACACTTCATAGTATCTTGTTTATTGACAACCCATACATACCTTCTTTGTTCTTATTATTTAACATTGCTTTTAAAAAGACTTCTATTACCTTTAATACTCTTATCACATTTTGTGAATATGACGTACCTCTTTATCAAATAGTCTAGAAGCTGGATAAAGGTGTTGAAGTTCTTTCTATTCTTTTGCAGTTACAGAATAAAAATGCTACAATGAATGTCTTGGAAAGGTCTAAAATTCATCTGTATGCCCACAGTCCAAATAGCCCAGAAAACTAAAAGTCTTCTCCAGTTCTTGGCCTGCTCATTTGGTAGCTACACTGGAGACGAACTGATATGGGGCTATTTACAGGCTTTACTTGCACTATTTCTTGCTGACATATGACTGGGTTTGATTACAGGCTGTTATCCCAGCTCCCGATACAGTTGTTATAAAAATTCACTACATTGGAGGCACCTTATCTTTCTAAACTCCAGGTAGTTTGGGGGCCAGCACACGGTGAGGTGGCACAGGATCTCACATGGTCAACTGTGGTTCCAATCCTGGATCTGGTGGCTTGAAAGTCATGCTGGGCATGTATGCTCCAAATCTTGAAAGGATAATGGAGAAGGGATTGTGGTGTGACCATCACTTTCCCTCTCTCTTTGTCTCTCTGGTGAGTTCACGCACCCTAGGACAACATCCTCCCCCGCCCCCCCCCTAAAAAATAACTAAGGAAAAAAAAAAAAAAACCCACACTGGGTCTGAGTGTGCCCAAAATCCTGAGGGGAGTATAGAGAAGAAGGGATTGCAACATGGCCATCCCTTTGGTGAGGGGGGGAGGTGATTTCTCACTTTCCCTCTTTGTTTCTCTCCAACAAGTGCACTCATCCTATGGAAAAAGAAAAAGAAAGAAAGAAAAAGAAATCCAAGCAATTTTAAGTTCTGAAGCATATTTAGCATTAAGAGTTTTGAATAAGCTGTGGTAATCCTGTATAGTTACTTTTGTAATGTTTATGAGTTGTACCTTAAGGATCCACTTCAAAAATTAGAGTTTCTAAATGTCTGAGCATTTTAAATGTTGCTATTGCTGGGTTGCTTTGCAAAGGAGTAAACGCCTTACAACATGATAGTAAATGAAAGGGCCCGTTCTTTCACACACGGAACAAAACACATCGATGTTTGCTAATATGAAAGGCAAAGAGGTATAACTTGTTTACTTTTTAATGGTAATTTTTAAAAGTTTATTTATTTCTTCTGTGAGTGAGAGAGGCAGCATCCTCAGAAGGTCCTTGGTGCCACCATCCACCCCCAGCTTCAACCAGCCCTGGATCATGGGCACCAGTGCTGCCAGGGGACTCAGGGAGGTCTTGGGATGTAAACCCAGAACCTTCTCACATGGGTCAGCCTTGCAGAGGGTCATGTTTTACTGCTGGAAAACTAGCTCCCATCATTGACTTTTTTATTTTATTACAAGTGAGATGAACATTTTTTAAATTTACTATTGACTAATACACATTCTGTAAATATTGGATAGTTACCCAATTGGCTTTTATAAAGCCAAAGGGCTCCAACTTCTTTCTTTCTTTATTTATTTTTAAGAGAGAGATTTTTTGCTATAGGGCAAGTATGTCGCTGGAGAGACAGAGACGGAAAGCAAGAAATCGACCCCCAGGGAGGATGGCCACACTACACTCACTCTCCTCCGTTCTCCTCTTGGGATTTTGGGCACGCATGCACATGCGCCTGGCGTGAATTTTATGCCACCAGGTCTGGGACTTGAACTGCAGTCAACTACATTATGCAATCTGTTAGTTCCCCAAATTTAGTAAGCATTATGCAATCTGTTAGTTCCCCAACTTTTTTTTTAATCTGCTAAAGGGTGAATATGCTCATTAGAAAGAGATAGTAAGATAGAGAGGAAAAGTCAGAAAGTATCTTCCATGGGGAACAGCTACACTGTAATCAGTTATCCTCCACCTCTCCCTCCTGTTGAGATTTTGGGAGCACACACATATGCCCAGCATGTTTCTCAAACTGTGGGTCTGGGACTTGAACTGCACAGCTGGCTGGGTGTGATCCAGTTGTTTTAATAATCATGCCATGGACTGACTCTCCAACTTTTATTTTTTTTACTGGTTACTAATCAGTTGTTCCAAAATTATTTTGCATAAATCACTAATAACCAATTTATTTGGTTACCTGAAAACATGTACAGGGACGTATACTGAAAATGACAAAATTCTGACTGAAGAGATCAAAGAAGACTCAAGAAATGGTGAAACAGGTTTGTTTGGATTGGAGAAGGGAGGAGGCCGGCGAAGCGCACATTGAGCGGGGGAGCAGCGCTGCATGTGGAGATCCCGGGAGGCCGACAGGATTCGTTGGCTGCCGTCCCACTGCCGAGCACTGGAAAGGACAACTAACGCCAACCATGAAAGATCCAAGTCGCAGCAGTACTAGCCCAAGTATCATCAATGAGGATGTGATTATTAACGGTCATCCTCATGAAGATGACAATCCATTTGCAGAGTATATGTGGATGGAAAATGAAGAGGAATACAACAAATAGAAGAGGAGTTATGGGAAGAGGAACTTATTGAACCCTGTTTCCAAGAAATGCTGGAAGAGGAAGAAGAACATGAGTGGTTCATTCCAGCTTGAGATCTCCCACAAACTATGGACCAAATCCAAGACCAGTTTAATGACCTTGTTATCAGTGATGGCTCTTCTCTGGAAGATCTTGTGGTCAAGGGCAATCTGAATCCAAATGCAAAGGAGTTTGTTCCTGGGGTGAAGTACTAAAATATTTGAGTAGATGGAGCCCTCTTCTGGTGGATGTAGCATAATGTCCACACTGTGAAGCAGTATTAGAAGATTTAATTGTAAAAGCTCTCTTGTCACTGTTGTTACACTTATGTATTGCTGAAGTTTTTGTTAGTCTTGCATGCTTAATAAAAGTGCTGAGACTGTTATTAAGTAAAAAACTGTCAAACATTTACTGAAAATAGAATTGGCCCCAAGGCTTGATGTGAAGACAGCAAGGAAAGCACCAGTCAAGTTGTGACAAAGTACCAAATTAAAATGACCTCCAAATCTTACTGAGTTGTCTTCTTTGAAGCTAAACTTGGCCCTTAAGGTTAACTAACATGGTTAATGTTTAAACTTTTAAAAAATCTGTGAATTTAAATTAAGTTCTAATTGTTAAGTGGTTTTCTCAGTTTGGACTTAAATTTGCATTTGTTCCCATCAAAGAGTTTCCCTTTCCTGAAGCAGCGGTGTGAAAGTGAGATAATTTGTTGTACAATGATAAATATGTCTTTGGTTATGAGCTAACAAAGTAGCAATCAGATGAAGCTTTTCTGAAATGTTATTGTGTTAGGAATATTGAATTCTGCATCTAACGTTACATCCGAAGATGTGAGAACTACATCATCATCTAAGGATTCACTGCATCATAGCTATCTATGCCTGTGTGAGGTTGATCATAGGGCCAGCACCAACCCATAATCTAATTGAACAAAGAGACTGTAACGTTATGATTTGAGTGGTGCTTTTCCTTGCTTCATTAACCATCATGACAGCAGTCTGCAGCACAACTTTTCTTTTAACAAAGCTAGAACAGTTTTGGCTTCTTAAATTTCATATTTGGGTAGGTTAAGCTGCCATACGTGTTCAGTGGGAATAGTGTTTAAGTTGAAAATATTGTAAAAAAAAATGATATTTTTTCAAAAATATTTTAAAAAATAAAAAATAGAGCTGAAAAAAAATGGTGAAACATACCATGTTCATAGAGTAGGATATTCACATAGCAAATATGTCCATTATCCCAAACTCTATCTATAGGTTAAATGCAATACCTATCAAAATACTGGCAAGATTTTATTAGACAAGGTTATTCTTAAATGCATATTGAAAGGCACAAATCATAGAACACCTGATACAGTCATGGCAAAGAAGAATAATGTGGAAAGAATCTGTCTGATATTAAGGATTACTACATAGCTACAGTAATCAAGACAGTGCGGTATTGGTGGAGGGGCAGAGGTCTAATTGACAAATGAGAAAAAAATAATCAAAACAGACCCACACAAATAATATGCTTAAATGATTTTTGACAAAGGCATAGAAGCAATTCAAAGGAGGGACAGCCTTTTCAGTAAATGGACCTGGAAAAATTAGATTAAAAAGGAGATTAAAAAAGAGAAGATAGAAGGGGGTGAGAAGATCTCACATTAAACTGCATAAAGGTGAACTGAAAATGGACCTCAAAGGGCCAGCCAGTGACAGCTGAAACACAATGCTCAGAATGCCGGGCCACAGGGGAAGGTTTCCAGTTTGCATCCAGAGCCTCCCTATACACACAGGCATGTGAGTGCCCAGATCTGGTCCAGCTTTGGCTGGGAGTGGTGTGAAGACCCTGTTGAGTGTGCCTGCCCTCCTCTCAGGGAAGAAATAAACTTCTTGACAAATGAACATGGATTTAAATGTAAAACTATAATAAAATAAATAAAAAACTAGGAGAAAATATAAGAGAAAAGCTTTATAGCTTAGGGCTATGTTCTCAGACATGGCACAAAAAGTACACTCCATAAAATAAAAAATATTTCCTCAGTGAATGCCCTTGTTCTCTATCTGGGGAATGCACACATCCTATGGCAAAAAATGTATTTAGGGCATGTGTGCCAGACAGAGAGGAGAGAGGTTTAGTGAGAAATCATCCCCTGCAGGGGATGGCCACACCCCAATCCCATCTCCTCTAAGGATTTTGTACATACATGTACATGTGCCAGGCATGTTTCTCAAGCTGCCAGGTCTGGGACTGGAAGCACGCAGTCGGCCATGTGGGAGCCAGCACCATAACCAGCCTGTTATCTGCTTGGTCCAGTGAATAATTTTTTGCTTCATGTTTATATCTACTAAAATATGAGCATGAAAATAGTCTGGTCACAAACGAACAAATTTGCTAATGGTGTTAAGGATCTGGCCCAACATTAGCATAAAAACTATGTTGATGTCCGTAAGATACTTTTAAAGTAAGAAAAGAAGTTATTTAAGTGACCCACACCCACCTAGTCCTGTTCCTGTGATGACTACATGGGCAGCCAGGCAGGGCTGTTAGGGTACTAAAACAGTTTCTGGAAAGTTAGAGAAGCATGTGAAATAAGCAGTGCAAAGACCTAAGAAATGGTGCATGAGGACAGCAATGAAGCTAAGACTGCAACTTGGCATGGGCAGCACCTCCTCTTACTGATGCACTTGTGCCATTCGGGATGACAAACGTCCACACCTTGGACCCTGTGATCTAGCGTGGCTTCCCGGTGGCAGACAACAGGACAGAACATCTGTGGGCTGACTGCACTAGAGTTGAAGGAATCAGCAACAGATGTGAAGATTCTGATCTGGAGAACACGTGGGGCCTTCAAAGAGTTTGTGGATAAATGGAAATAAAGGACAAGTTTTCACTGGTGTAAAATACTTTTTGGAAATTGGCCCATAGTTTTCTCATAAAACACATTTCTATGAATGCTTTGGAGACCATTGGACTCTATTGCTATTTTTACCTCATCCATCTTTTTCTCTTTTAACATTCTTTTCTTTATTCATGATATAGCAGCGTGTACATGAGGGGTGGGGTGTGAGAGAGAGAGAAGCACCCTCCACAGGGTCTGGTCACATCACAATCTTCCCTATCTCCCAGCCTGTCGGACCCTGGGCACTTACACTGTATACTTCCGTATATTTCAGTCTGACCAGTCTGGGGATTCAAACCAAGGACATGCAGGACCCAACTTCTCCTGAACAACACATTACTGCTGCACCATGGGGCTCACCCTCAGTCTTTCTCTCGTGTGCACACGTAAGGTCTTAGAGGTGATTCGGAAAGGAAGGTCACTAACTGGGTCGCTAACAGAAATACCTGAGGCTGGGTCCTTTGGAGAGAAATAGAGGCATATCTGACTCACAGTTCTAGTGTCCAGAAAGTCCGAAGGCACAGGGGTGGCATCAGAGCAGCCTATGTCACAACGTGTCCGACAGAAGTGGAGAAGATGGCCACTGCACGCAGGAAGTGAGCACGGAGAGACGGAGACCATGACCTGGGGCAGCCATCTTCTTTTGTAACGGTGGTCCATTCTCAGAGAATTAACCCCTTCTCTCCCTTTTTTTCTTTTCCTTTTTTATTTATTTTTTCCCCACATTTTGCTTCACAAAAGACATTAAACTAAAACTATGAACAAAGCTAGACTCTAGTGACATGTGTGCTGTCATTTTCTTCTGAAACATTTTTAATTAATTAATTAATTTACATTCATTCCCTGAGCATTGTCATAGCATAGAAAATGTGATTTCCCATCCAAAATATACTGCATGGTGGTTTAGTCATACATGTTATCGTCATTAATTTTCCATTTCTAGTTTCATATATATATATGTATATATTTATTTTACCCCTATTTTTCACCCTCTGCCATTTCCCACCCTCCTCCCACACTATCTTAGGCATCTACAGTTGTTTTCCATTCTTTTTACCCCCATATTTTATTGATTCACAAAATTTTTTAAGTAATTTAACTACTTTCTTATTTATTTATTTATTTATTTTTTTGGAGAGGATTTTGCTATAGGGTGCGTATGCTCGCCAGACAGACAGAGAGAGACAGAGAGACACAAAGCAAGAAATCACCCCTCAGGGGGGATGGCCACGCTACAATCCCTTCTCCTCCGTTCTCCTCTCGGGATCTTGAGCACACACGCATGCACGCCTGCACGTACGCACACACACGCACCCGGCGTGAGTTTTAAGCCACTGGGTCCAGGACGTGAACCACGGTCAACTACATGGGAGTCCAGTGGCATAGCCATTACACTAACTGCTGGTCCCAATTTAACTACTTTCCATAGCAAGTTTAGCTGGTATGTACATACCAGTGAGTACATGTCTGACTTTAGGTGTGAAACTCTGAGTAACATGAATACACTATAAGGTAGCACCTAACCCCCCTGACAAGAGCTGGAATTCACTCAGTCTTTCAGGAAACAGCAGTAATCCATTTATGAGACCGGTGCTTCCATAACCGATCACTGCCCACCAGACCTCCCCACCCCCCAGTGAAATTACACTGGTGACCAAATTCTACACCATGAACCTTTGGAGGACAGACAATTATCCACACCATGACAAAAGGAAAAGAGAGAACAATACCCAAAGTTTACATAAATATTTATTGGCCAGTTCAAAGGGAACGCAAGTACCCCAGAATGTACAGAAGATGCTCATGTTCGAGCCTCACTCTCAGCTCTGGTTATCTTTTGTGAATGGTGTCCCTCACTTGTTTTTCCAATTCCAGTAACTTTTGGTAAAATTTTTCAGCAGCGTCTTCATCTAGATCCATCTGGAAAAGAAACAAAAATAGGGATGAGCAGAAAGGAAAAATGAAATGAACAGTATTTATATAAAAGAGAGGCACTCAACGTATATGACATATAAGAGAGCTAGAAAAAAGACAGGAGCCAGCAGGAAGCATTAGGGCGGCAGCCGTGTGGCGCCTGGGAGGAAGCGCTGAGCCAAGAGCACATATTCACTCGGCCCTGAGCTCCAGCACTCGCTAAACCTACCAACAGTCCCCTTAGGTCTGAGTTTTGCTGTCTCCCCAACATCTGCCTACCTAGTAACAGAAGATATTGGTTAACTGTGAAAGCAACGAACAAATGAGAAAAATCAGGAGTTTTAACATTTCTAATAGCTTACTAACCTCATTACATCTATCTTCTTTAGTGAAAAAGTCCTGGTTTTGGCAGGACTCACTGCCCCTGGAATGAGACTACATTTCCAGACTCCACTGAAGCTATAGAAATTATGTAACTGTCTTCTAGCCAATGAGATCTAAGTCCTACCACGGTCTCTCTCTCTCTCTCTCTCTAAGTCTCTTTCTTTCCATGACAGCAACAGAGACAGGCAGGGTCTTCATGCCACAACCCACCTTACCTCAGCCTGCCTAGATTATGAGCACGTGCATTCCTATGCTCCCAGAGTGCTTAGGGAGGCCCTGGGATGTGAACTCAGGTCCCTTCCCATGTGGACCCAGTTGCATTACCACTCCACCATTTCCTGGTCCCCAATATCTGGAGTCTCTTTTTTCCTACTGCTCTCCTAGGCGTTAAGAATCAAGGGCCATACCCTAAGAACGGCAGAGCAGTGACTATAGGGAACCTGTGTCTGACAATCTGTGAGCTGCCACACCAGTTTGAGGCTGCCTTTTTATTTAGTTATTT
>NW_006159530.1:1784581-1795682 GCF_000334495.1 Tupaia belangeri chinensis | reverse complement strand
TTTTTTTTTTCTTTTTTTTTTTTTTTTGGAGAGATTTTTGCTATAGGGTGCGTGCGCTCGCCAGACAGACAGAGAGAGACATTAGAGACAGAAAGCGAGAAATCACCCCCCAGGGGGGATGGTCACGCCGCAATCCCTTCTCCTCCATTCTCCTCTCGGGATCTTGGGCACGCACGCACATGCTCCTGGCGTGAGTTTTTTAAGCCACCGAGTTCGGGATGCGAACCGCAGTCGACTACGTGGGAGTCCAGCGACATAGCCATTACGCTAACTGCTGGTTCCCTTTATTTTATTTTATTTTTTTTTAAAGCTAGATAGAGGGTGCTTATGCTCCCTGAATAGAAATAGAGAGAAGTAAGAGGGAAGGTGAGAAAGCACTCCCCATGGAAAATGGTCACACTGCAATCCCTTCTCCTCCATATGCCTCTCTGAGATTTTGGTCATGCATGCACATGCACTCAGTATGTTTTCCAAGCCACTGGATCTGGGACTCAAACTGCAGTTAGCCATGTGGGATCCAGCTGCCTTAACCACCACACCACTAGCTGGCCCCAACCTACTTTTACATGCATGAAATTTAAGAGTCTGTCTTATTTAGTCCACTGTACTTAATATTCTTATATTTCAGTATGTAGAAAATCTCATGTTAACTGATACACTATATGTAAAAGCAAACTCTCAGCCCTTATAAAATAGTGATATCTTTCTAAGTCAGCACAGAGCTTGAACGTTAACAGGCAACCAGCTCTTTCTTTACAAGCTGAGTGGCTAAAAATGAAAGAAATTTGTTAACATTTTTGGAAATAATAAATGAACATAAATTGATTCAATCATGTTAGTGTTCTTCCCTCCTGAAATGGAAAGGCGCATTAGAGGTCTCTTCTAGTTCAAGCACTAGCGGTCTCTTCTAGTTCAAGCCCACTTTTAATGGGAGAAAGCTGACTTCTTCCAAATTAATCAAAGGTGAAAACATTTTCTTCAATATATTTCCATAATATATTAATAAAATACTTTGTCCTGCAGAATTAAACATTTTCTCCCCTCCATAAATCATTCTCTCTAGGCTAATAGATAGTAAGTTCCAATAAACTCTGAAAGTTTAAAAGTATGTAAAAGTATGTTCTTTAGGATGTTAAGGGTTACATAACATTTGAAAAGTATGAACACGGTCAAGAGCAATGTGGAAACACGAAGGTTAAACTTGCCATGCACATTTTCTAACCGTTTCCACTCCTCAATGCCTTTCCTGGGCCACTGTGCACTATGTAAGTCTCTAAAGGAGAGGAATATCATATGAAAATTTACTCGCATTACCTTTAAAGGTACCTGGTAACCCAGGGAACAGACCTCAAAACACATGGCAGGTTCATTCATGGAAACACCATGCTCTCTCTAGACTTCATGCTACTGACATGCAAAGATCATCGTAATTTATTTACCTCACTTTTGTTTTGTTTTATGCCGTGCCGTGCTACAGTAAGCTAGGCAGTGAAAAGAGGGGACGCTAAATAGATCTTACTGATGACAGAAAAGCACACAGTAACTCTATCTGAACTCTGACACTCACCAATAAAGGTCTTTGATCTTTTCAGAGATCTGAGTTTTGCTATCACCCAACTCCTACGTACCCAGTAACAGAAGATGCCAAATCACTATGTGATAAAAGGACAGAAGAGGAAAATCAAGTGTTCTGTTTATTAATTCCTAATAGCTACTCATCTCCTAATATCCATTATCTTTAAGTGGGGAGAAAAAAAAGAAAAGCCCAGATTTTAGATAGGTTAAAAATAGTCCTTATGGGCCAGCAGGTGGCATGGTGGCTAAGGTGCTGGATTCCCACATGGCTGACTGGTGTGCAAGTCCTGGGCCTGGTGGCTTAAAAATCATGCCAGAAGGGTGTGCATGCATGCCCAAAATCTTGAGAGAAAAATGGAGGAGAAGGGATTTTGGTGTGGTCATCCCCCTCCTAGGGGATGATTCCTCACTTTTTCTCTCTCTGTCTCTCTCTGTGGAGCACATGTGCTTTATGGCAAAAACCTAAAAAAGAAAAAAAGTTCTTATAATAGGAAATAAATGTTCTCATTTCCCCAGTATGTAACTCTAGGTTTGATTCATTTTCAGAAGATTACACAGCATCCAAAGGACGCGGTAGTGATTTTCTTCTTCCATACTCCACCCCCTGCCTCTTCAACACACCGATCCATTAAAGCTGATAACTGTCACAGACAGAACTGCATGGTCCAAGAGCAGTTGACTTCACATGGAAAGACACTTGGTGTGCCACCCAAGTCACAATGTATTTACGGAGTGCCTGCCGAGCGCAAGACAAGGTGCTAGGAAAGGGGGATGTGGCTCTCCTCCTCCCGAGCTCTGAGGGGTGACCGAGTGCTACACAGAGCCAGGACCAGTTGCCAAGAAATTCTACAGTGGAGGCACCCACGCTGCTCCAAAGGGCAGTGGAAGGCTGGGTTATCAGCTGGAAGAAGGGTGAGAGCAGCCCATGCAGAGAGAACAAGAGGCACAAAGGCTCAGAGGAAGGAGAAGGCGGGTGGAAATGAAAACGGGCAGGAGACAAGGCTGAACAGAGAGCGAGCCCCCAAGGGAAAGACAGCTGGGAGCTGGTGAGGCGGGTCAGGAACCCAGGGCCCAGCTCCTCAGGCCACCCCAGACATCTTCAGTGCCACAGTGAAACCGATTTACCTTCTGCGTCTTGACGTAATTGTTTCCAAAGCCTGTGGTGACACTCAGATATTTGGTCAGAGGATCAAGAGACTCGGGCTTTTGGTGGAAAATCCATACCTGGAAAGGGAGAGTGTCAGTGATTTCTTTCTGCTGCCCGAGGTGAGCGAGGTCAGTGGGGATTTATACTCAGCACTTGCAGAGCTTCTTAAACGAATGCTAAACGTCCCCGAGTATCCCTGGCTAACTGTGATGTCTTCATGCACTATTGCAATTTGAAGGGAGAAAGTAGGGCAGCCTGCTTAATGATATCCTTCGAAAATGTATTTAAAGCGAAATAATCAGTTTAAAGGGTTTCTTCCCTTAATTCCCAAATAAAACTCATAGCATATGGACTAACTTATTTAGAATTAATACTTGGCTTGGGCCAGCCCTGTGGCCTGGTTTTTAAAGGAGCCAGATCCCACATAACTGACTGAGGGGTTCAAATACTGGCCCTGCCAGTTTGAAAAACATGCCCCAAACCCCAACAGGATGGACAAAAGAGAAGGGACTGTGGTGTGACCACTCCCCATCGGAGGGGTATTTTCTCCTGCTCCCTCTCTTTAATTAGCACACATGCCTTCTGGCAAAATTAAAAATTAGTAATAAGAATAATCAATATTTGGCTCATGCCACAGTAACACACAAATCACTAATACAGTACTTCATTCATAGATAAGCATGCACATAGACAACACTCAAGAGATCCACATAATGGGACTGGCAAGTGGAGTGGTAGTTAAGG
Source organism: Tupaia belangeri chinensis (assembly GCF_000334495.1). Lineage (NCBI taxonomy): Eukaryota > Metazoa > Chordata > Mammalia > Scandentia > Tupaiidae > Tupaia > Tupaia belangeri. Next base: position 1,792,216 of record NW_006159530.1, on the reverse strand, counting down.
CAGCTGGACTTCCACATGGTCGACCATGGTTTGAGTCCCAGACCCAGCAGCTTAAAAATCACCAGTGGTGTGTGTATGTGCCCAAAATCGTGAAAGGAGAATGGAAGAAGGGATTGTGGTGTGGCCATTCCCCCTGGGGAGTGATTTCTTGCTTTCCATCTGTCTGTCTTTGTCTATCTGGTGAGTGCAAGCGTCCTATAGCAAAACAAAACAGGTCACGTATATAAGTATCCTTTTCTCTTTCTCAAGTGAAAGCATAATATACAGAATTTTTTACTTTAACAATATGCCTTGGAGGTATTTCCAAATGTTATATAGAGAGCTGTTGCAGTTTATTTTTTTAGAAAGTATAGTCCATTTTAGGGAGACAGTATAATATAATCAGTCTCCAATTAAAGGACACCCACGTTGTTTCCAGTCTTTACTATTATGAACTATATGGTAAGGAAGGACGAACACATCATTGAATATGAGGACATCTGTAAGATAAATACCAAAGTCGGAACTGCTGGGTCAAGGGTGTGTGCATTTTGGCTGCTCTCACCAAAGAGGCCTCAAAAGAGGCTGTATTCATTTCCCCTCCCCCTTGCCATGCAGAAGAGCAGTTCTGTTTACACTTGCCAGAATAGTGCATCGTCAAACTTCCTAGTCTTCGGAAGTATGAGTTGAAAAATAGCTTTTAATTGCAGTTTGAATTTGCCTTTCAGTATGAGTGAGTCTGAACATCTTTTCTTATTATTAAAACAAGTTCAAAAATTCTCTGTTCTTGTCCTTTGCCCATGATTGTTTTTCTTATTTTTGAAACTCTTGAATCTATTAAGAAAATTAACCTTTTACCTATAAGATGAGCGGCAGGGATTTTTCTTCTACTTTGTTACTAGTCTTTGAATTTTATTTATAGTGGGGTTTTTGGTCATGGAAAAATTTTTAATACTTACTTAGTTCCACTCAGGAAGCAAAATCTGACCCAACTACTCCAGCCTGTTCCTCTTCCTGGTTATTTCAAGAGTACTCGCCGCCTGATTGCACTCTTTTTTTCTAAGTGTAATTCTAAATTACTTAACGATTACTGTCTTCTAACGACTGCCGACATGCTAACTCTCAGTGTACAGTTGGTCTCTACCCTTGGTTTTCAGTGTTGCAGATACGCAGAATGAATAGCCCTTTAGGAATTCCCCACCAATATTTCTAATGGTTCAGCAAATATATTAAGGACTAATTAAAATATATTGGGTCATCGGAAAAATCATGATGCTTTACATAGAAAAACATGCCGTGACTTTTCTGATAACCTAATAGAAGCATTTGCTTCTACAATGAATTTGTGTCCCAACAATAAATGCATCTATTCCTGCAGTGTTTATCAAAACGAGAACATTAAGCCAATTCCCTTAATGTTTTGCATAGTTAGTTTCAATTCTGTCAAGATTTAAGAATCTACTAAGTATGGGCAGAATAGTGCCAGGCCTTCAAGTTTCTGAGACAAACAATAAAAATCCTGAAGGACCGAAGGGAGTGAGGGAGAGAGAGAGACAAAAAAAATTGGTACAACGGGATTTCTAACAGATGGTTTAAAGAACGGATGACAAGTTTCATTTTATATGACAATTCTGATCCATTAGTAGTGGCTGTGTTTGGGCTTCATGTTGAAAAATACTCAGAGACATTATTTGTACACAGCAAAAAATATTACGATCCATTAGTGATGTCTGGCATCAGTGGGAAAATACATGTGATCCGCCTGCCAAGTGTGATTTAAGGAAATTCTCTGGTTTCCTAATAATGTTAACAACTTGATCCTCTAATACTAACAGAGGAAAGAGACTCTTCATAGAGGGGTGTGCGAGTGGACTTTGTGACCCTACTCTTGACTTCAAGATGCATGATCCCCACGGAAAACTGTTCACTGACTGCCCAGCCACAATCCTGCTTTGCTGCTCCTCCAAGGGTCCTCTGCCCTGGCTCTCTCCAGCCTCCTGTGCATCTAGCTTGCACAGAAGTGCTTCTCCCACAGTCACAGTACCCAGAGCCATGGCAGATGATAAACTCTTCAACTTCGCTTCCCATGTTCTGCACTCAGCCCTCAAGTCCACCTTAGTCCCACGCAGAGCCCCGACTGTTTACAGAGCTGGCGCTATTATTTGTTTCCTGCCTAAAATTGTTTCTACCACCAGTGAACTCAGAGTTCACACCTGCTAACCCATTACGTAAGCCAAGAAAACCCGGGACATACCAGTGCTTCTGCTCCATTGTATGGTGTCATAGTGTAACTATTTGTAAAAAAGCGAAGCTGGGGAAAAGAAAAGAAGAGTCATTTTGAGGTGTTTTAGCAGGGAGTCATAAAAGAACTATTCATTTAAATTATTAGAAAGGAAACCTGCATTTCTGATTATAGAATATTTTTCAGTATCAAAAAATAAAGAAGTCAAAAGAGAAGTAAGTATCACTTAGGTCTCTACCACTCCCCGTCAAGCACTTTCAACATGAAGGTCAATAAGCTTCAGATCTAGGAACCAGCAGTTAGCATAATGGCTATGTCACTGGACTCCCTCGTAGTCGACTGTGGTTCGTGTCCCGGATCCGGTGGCTTAAAACTCACACTGGGCGCATGTGCGTGCGTGACCAAGATCCTGAGAGGAGAATGGAGGAGAAGGGATTGCGGCGTGGCCATCCCCTCTGGGGGGTGATTTCTCGCTTTCTGTCTCTGTCTCTCTCTGTCTGTCTGGCAAGCGCATGTGCCCTACAGCAAAAACCTCTCAAAAAAAAAAAAAAAAAAAGCTTCAGATCTCACTCCTACACCTGCCATACTGAAGGGACAGTTCTTCCAGAGCCCTAAGGGAAGGATCAGTTCCCGAAAGTAGCACTTTCCAGTGTGTGCTGGAGAAACAGGAGTCTGTGAGCTTAAAATGCAAAGCAAAACAAACAGCAGCACAGCTCCATGGCTGTACCATGCACGATCATCTTCTTCTTGAGAACCTTCTTTCTTTGTTTTTTTAGGGAGATATGTTTGCTACAGGGTATGTGCACTCACCAGAGAGACAGAGTGAGACAGAAAGCGAGAAATCACCCACAAAGGGTTATGGCTACGCCGTGACCCCTTCTCCTCCAGTCTCCTCTCAGGATTTTGGGCACGCACGCACACGTGCCCAGCGTGAGTTCTAAGCTGCTGGGTCTGAGAGTCAAACTGCGGTTGACCATGTAGGAGTCCAGCGACGTAACCATTATACCATCTGCTGGTCCCCTTGAGAACTTTCAATGCACTTGACTACACTGAAAAGTCAGAGAAGCATCTAGTTCAACACTGCTGAATATAGGTTTCCCAAAATCATGAGGAGACTTTAAAAAGTTCATGGAAAGAAAGCACAAGTTTATTTGGTGCTGCAAGAAAATTCTGAAATCTATGCATAGCTTTCTTATAATACATTATCCATGAACATTTTGAAGTATATTATTAGAGAACTCTTGGGACCTACAGGGCATGATCAAAGCAGCATCCCTTTGAAAAGAAGTGGAAACTCAGATGGTGAAACAAGGGAAATACCAGGTGGTAAAAAAGCAGAGGTTACAAAATAGGGAACTTCAAACACCTCAAGTAAAATGGAATTCTGCCACCTCCAGGTTCAACTTTTTGATCATTTTCCAACTTTCAGGCACAGGCATTAGGTTCCAAGCTGAAAAGATTGCATAAACTAAGAAAAGAAGTGTTCATCACTCACCAGCCAGATGATTGGCATGAGCAGTGTCCACACAAAGGGAGGCAGAATTCCGTATGTCAAATTGGTCTTCACAAGACCCGGGCACACTACACTGGAATACAGACCCTGGGAGCAATGGGGGGAGAAATAGGCTGTTAATTCAGTATATATTGGTAATAGGAGAAATTCACGTGTGAGCCAGGAGGCCAGAGGATGAGTAATTTATGCTCTGAGTTGTCCCTGAGGTTGGGCAGACCAGCTCAGTTTAGCCATCATACACTGAGAACCCACTGTGACAGGCTCTCAGGACGCAAAACTTAGTAAGACAAGGTCTCTGCTCTCACAACCCCTACAGTACAGAATACCAATTGTGAAGCCAAAGGAGACCAGTAGAGTCTGATTACCTGAGTTTTCCGTGTTGTTGGCTTAATTGAAGATCAGTTTATCAGTCTTAATAAACATGTATCATAAAATGGCACACAGAGTACAGTCAAGAAGAGTACAGTGTTGAAGTCTCGCCTTCAGGAAGTTTCTTCGCTTTTTTTTTTATTTCTTTTTTTATTTTTTTCTCTTTAAATTTATTTTTTACATTAACTCACTATATATCATTGCAGCATACAAAATGAATTTTCCATCCAGAATACACTGTGTATTGGCTCAATCAAGCACATCAACATACGTGTTCTCAGCAAATAATTTTCCATTTATGTCTTGTATATGTTCCCTTTTCTTTTTTTTCAATCCTCGATTCCCTATCCCTCACCCTCTTCCATGTCCCACCCTCCTCCCACATTGTCTCTGGTATCCATGGTTGCTTTCTATGCCTTTCCCCCCCATTTAATTGATTTGGTAATGAACTTAATTAGTCTAAATATTTCCAATAGCTAGCACAGCTGATATATACATATACATGAACCCAAGTCTGACTTTAGGCATAAACCTCAGTGAGTAGAATGAACATACTATAAAGTAGTACCCAGCTGGGGATATATAGTTTACTGCAGTCATCAAATGAAGTTTTTGAGCAGGCAACTCTAGACAGCTGAGCCTAAAGTAAGGTCTGCTTTCCTTTAGGTACCTTAGACCCATGCCTCCAGCCCAATGGGTGTTACTGGCATCAAACAAGACCAAGGGTAGTGTGTGTTGAACGAAGACCTTCTCCAAGATCTCTCCAACAGGTCTTTAGTGGAGAACTCATCATTTTTCCTTTAAGTTTATTTATTTATTTATTTCTTCCATGAGCGAGAGAGAAAGCACCCCCAATAGAGTTTCCATGCTATGATCCACCCCCCAGTTCCAGCCAGCCCTGGATCATGGGCAAGCACACACCTGGGGTACTCAGGGAAGTCTCTGGACACGAACCCAGACTTCCCATGGGGGTCGGCCCCGCAGAGCACCAGTCACCACCTACCTCCCTCAAGCCCCTCTGGCTGATCATTTAGAAAAGTCTGTCTTATAGAGTATCCCAATTAAGTCAGAGCCTATGTCAATAAAAGGGCTCTGCATGATCTATGGGAAGCCCCAGAGCTATTATCTTAATATTCTATTTAGTTTAAGTTTTACTACTTTTATCTTTAGGTTTGGACCATTTTAACATACGTGTATGTGTACATGTGTGTGTGGGAGTGTGTGTGTGTGTGTACCCTTGCTGTAGAGAGACAAAGAGAGACAGTAAAAGGGAAAGTAAGAAATCACAACCCCCCTCGAAGGAATGGCCACACCAAAGTCCCTTTTCCTCCTCCTCTTCTTGGGATTTCTGGGCACGCATGCACATGCTCAATGTGACTGTCAAGCCACCAGTTCAGACTTGAACTAGGGTCAGCCATGTGGGAGGGCAGTGCCTTAAACACCACACCACCAGCTGCCCCTTAACTCCTATTTTTATTCCTTTCAATCCCATTTTGCATCTTATATAAAAAATAGGAAGACCCATGTAACACAGACAGTTCAATGGAGAGACAGCAGCCTGAGCACCAAAAGCTGGAAGCTTCTCTTACTTTTTTTGGAGATACAGAGGCTCAGCAGTACCTGACATGGCACCCTGGAGAATCCCTGAGTTTACAGGAAAAAGTAAGGGCTAGACGTCATTGTTGCCCAAAAGTTCTTCTAAGAAAACTCTATATTTTGCCCTAAAAATTTAGATACAGGAGAAAAAGAGACAGAGAGAGGCACCCCCAATAGAGTCTCCCACCAAGGGCCTCCCTAGTCTCAGCCAGCCCAGATCTCAGGCACGTGCATGCCTGACATGCTCAGGGAGGGGCCAGGACACGATCCCAAGACCTTTCCCTTGTGGTTCTAGCTGAATCACTGCTGTGCTACTGTTGGCCACAACATAGACAACATTCTGATGTTGACAAGTAAAAGAAACAAAGAAGACGACAGTCTGATCCCAAACTGCAGCCTTCCACATTTTTAATTACAGGGAATAAATTGTGCTGGCTCTGAGTATTTCTCTATGGCTAATGTGGAGGATCATCAATGGATGATCAACATCTGTCAGGCAGCCTCTACAGAATGTGACAACAGTTCCAGTAACACAGGTTTCAATAGGAATCCCTAATGTAGTTCTTTTGTGGCTTCTTCTTAAAAGCCCAGGAGGGGCTGGAGAAGGATGCGATGGTAAGTGCAATGCTCTGTGAGGCTCACCGACAGGGGACTGCTCCAGTTCACGTGCACAGACCTGCCCGTGATTGGTCTGGCTGAGGTGGGGTGCTTCATACATCTCTCGATCTGTCCCTCTCCCTAATTACCTCATTGAAGAGATAAATAAATGAACTTTAAAAAGCTGAAGAAGAAAAGACGTCTTGAGCTAAGAACCAACCCCAACAGGTTTTAGGAGGGAACAGCATTGCTCAATCTCCTTTCTTTTGTAAAAGATGAAATCCCAAAACTTACTTGACAATTGAAATTACTTGACATGAAATCTCAGAGTTTATTATGAAAGCTGATCTATTCTGACCTCGCTCCCTTATAAGTTTCCAGAATACCAGGAAGCAGCTGTGACAATTTTTCAAACATTTCAAAGAACTTCAAAAGGACGCTTACAATTGGATCAACACACTAAGCCCAGGCTGTAGTAATAATAGCCAATGCACACAAATACACACAAAAATATGCACACACATATACATGTGTATACAGACACCTACACACATGCACATACCCACACACACTCACTTTCAAATACATGTACATATACCCACAAAAGCCATACATGAACACATCCACCCATACACAGGCGCATGTGCAGACGCACACAGGCCCACCCCTGCACACACACAGACACACACACTCCAAGCACAAAGCACTGCTATGGAACCGTAACTGATTCAGTCAATGCTCCCACAAACCTATCGGGCAGTCACTATTGTTATCCTTACTTTTCAGGTGAGGAAATTATTATTAATCCCCCTTGGGGGATTAAATAATTCACCTGAGGTTATAAAGCCAATGACAGAGCCAGGATTCAGGTCCAGTTCTAGAGTATTCTCTTAGTTTCTACTTTATACCATCCTGTATTAGTTGGTTACTATGATGTAAAACAGAAACATCAGACATAGAGTGATTTACAAAGAACAAAGGTTATTTGGCTCAGATTCTGGTAGGTGGAGATTCCAAAAGTATGGAGCTGCCATCAAGCCAGCCTCTGGTCCTGCCTCATTACATGGTTAACAGAAGCAGAGAAGGCAGGCACATCAAAGACAGGGAGGGGGGAACCAGCAGTTAGCGTAATGGCTATGTCGCTGGACTCCCACGTAGTCGACTGCGGTTCGTGTCCCGGACCCAGTGGCTTAAAACTCACGCCGGGCGCGTGTGCGTGCGTGCCCAAGATCCCGAGAGGAGAATGGAGGAGAAGGGATTGCGGCGTGACCATCCCCCCTGGGGGGTGATTTCTCGCTTTCTGTCTCTATGTCTCTCTCTGTCTGTCTGGCGAGCGCAC
>NW_006159530.1:1744853-1784283 GCF_000334495.1 Tupaia belangeri chinensis | reverse complement strand
AAAAAAAAAAAAGACAGGGAGGACAGCTACTCTGCTCCCTGTTTGTCCCTCCCATACCCACAGCCAATGAAATGGTGCTCTCCCATGAGGCCCCACCTCCCAAAGCCATTACACTGGGGACTAGAACAGGAACCTTTGGGAGAGTAAACCTTTTTCTGAACCATAGCACATCCTACTGGCATAATTCTAGGAGCCAAATCACAGAAGTCCATCTGATAAAGGTCTCTATTCTGGAATAAACTAATTCCAGACCATCACATAAGGTTTAGATTACTATGTGTAACTCACAATCAAAGAAGCTCCCTTGAGGGAAGACAGATTCTCATTTATTGTTTTATGTCATTTTCCTCCTCATTCCTAAGCCTGGCCCAGTGCCCTAAATATGGTAGGTCTTTTATAAATATTAATGCAATTAAACTTCACCATCCTTGGGCTGTCAGGTGGCATGGTGGTTAAGGTGCTGGACTCCTACATGGCCAACTACTTGGTTTGAGTTGTTGACCTAATGGCTTGAAAATAATACTGGTTATGTATGTGTACATGCCCAAAATCTCAAGGGGAAAATGGAGGAGAAGGGACTGTGGCGTGGCCATCTTCCCTAGTGGGTGATTTCTCACTTTCCATCTCTCTGTCTCTCTCTCTTTGTCTCTTTCCAGCAAGCACAAATGGCCTATGGTAAAAACCTAAAACAAACAAAAATTTCACTGTCCTACTCTCATACAATAAAGTCAAAGCAAACAAAAGAAAATGCACATGGGAAAGATGAAATTTTCAGTTAAGATTTTGAACCTGAGCAACAGACACACAAAAAGGCCTTGGGGGCCACAGGGGCCAGTCTGACTGACTAGCATTACCCTCTCCAGAAACACCCTATAGACCCAGGTCTTCACAGAGACAGAGCTCTGGAGTCTCACCCTAAATCATCACTATCCAGAAGCCTTGTAACTGTTGACTGTTCTACGGATGTCTGATATGGCAAACACTAAAAGGCAGCATACATAGTCTAGCGGGAAAAAATTTGAGCTATGGAAGCAGAAATCCTTGGGCTTAACTCTGAGTTCTACCATTTGCAAGTTGTGACCTTCAGGTAAATGACCTAAGCTCTCCAAACTGCAGTGTGCTCATCTGAAAATGAGAATACTCAGGCCTACTGCACTGTCACAGGGAAGGAATTAAATGACAGAGAGAGCAAGTACTTAAACTTCAGCTACTGTTATTGTTAGAAGAGTCATTCTTTTAACAGAAATTAAGAGTTCCTGAAGAATTATAAACTGGCGAATGACCTGCATATACCTAAAAGGTCAGGAGCCAATTACCTCTACAAGAAAACTTTCATAACTACCAGCTACCAGTCTAAAAGTACGATAGCTAATCAAAGCCAGCATGTTACTAGGAAGTCAAAATCAACTGTAGTTAACTAAGAAATTGGCTCAGTCATGGTGGTACTGTGGTGGCACATTTCTCTGAAATGCTGGAAACCACATGGAAGATTGAGGTTCGGCTCCCAGGTCAACCTATACAGACGAGGCAAGTGCCTGGGCCCATGATCCTGGCTGGCTACTGCCTGGTGTCAGGATTGTGGCAAGAGATTCTATTGACAGTGCTTTTCCCTCGCTCATAAAACAAAGAAAGAAACTTAAAAAAAAAAAAAAGAAAGAAAGAAAGAAAGAAAGAAAGAAAGAAGAAGAAGAAGAAATAATGGGCCAGGAGGTGGTGTAGAGGTTAAAGTGTTGGATCTTCGGGTAGCTGATTCTGTGGTCAGAGTCCCAGCACTGGAAGCCTAAAAACCATGTCAGGCGTGTATGCATACATGCCTAAAATCCCAAGAAAGAGAATGGAGGAGAAGAGATTATGGCATGGCTGTGCCCCCTGGGAGTGATTTCTCACTTTCCCTCTCTTTACGTTTCTGGCAAGTGTACACACCTTTAAAATTAAAAAAGAATTTTAAAGGAGAAAGAAAAGGAAACCACTGCCCTGCCATCTCTGCATCTCGGAGACATGACGTACCTGCTGGTTGAAGTTCCTGTTCAAAGCCACACTCAGAAGGTCAGTGGCATACTTGGACGAGCTGTAGGGCTCCTGGCCTTTGCTGTGCTGGAAGTCCTCAAGGCTGAAATTAGATCTCTTTGCATTCTTAGAGGATGTCCAGATGAGCTGAGAGGGACTGTCGCTGTGACAGAGGAGAGCTTCCAGTTCCCGAATCTGAGCAGAGAGGAAAAACAAAAAGAGCAAAAAGGTATCAAGATCTACTGAAGGAGCACAGGATAACAATTTTGACGCTGCTTCACACGTATATTATTAATAAAGTGGAAGGATTAAGTACACGGATGGAGGATGGTGGGAGCCAGGTATGTCACTGTTGAACTGGGACATCACAGAGAGGAAAGGGAGGGGTGAGTAGAGTTAGAGACATCAATACTGACTCATGTCTCGATTAACGCAGATTCAGACTAGCGACATATGAAAATATTCATCCCTATGTACAATATACATACACGTCAGTACGTGCACATGTTTCTCTTTGGTCCACTAGCTGAGATAACCAAAAAGCAACTGATATTGCAATAGCAATGAGCCCCCAATCTTGGTTTCTAATAACCATTCTCTAATAAACAGAACCAGCTCTGTTTGGAGAAATGGCTGATTCTAGGACTGAGGCTGGAAATCTATGAGTCTGAAGTACCCTGTAGTGTCAAAAAGTACGAAGGAATTCAATGTGAAAGCACAAAGAGAACCAGTATGTCAAAAGACACAGGAGCCAACTGAAAGCGCTCCCAGTGGTCAAAACCTGAACAATGTAAGTAAGAAAATAAAGCAGGGTTTATACCTTCAAAGTATTAACCACACATCCGTGACTCCAGATAGATATTATAAATAAATAAGTAAACAGAGGAGAATAAACAAATTTCCTTTGGGGGAAAATTCTAAATAACTTCTAGAGATAATCCACCCTTGAGGAGGTGGACTATAACCCCATGTGTGGGTTACACAGAGAGAGTTTCTTCCAGAGAGTATAGGATGGAAAGGGAGAAAGAAAAAGGGTAGTTTTACAATGGAGAAAGCTGACCAGCTCTACCTCAGGCCAGGCGGTCAGGGTAACGTCAACACTGACAAGCCACAATGGCAGAATGTACCCTGGATGTGATATGATGACAACGGCATTTTACCTCGGTGGTCTTCACCTCAAAAACACATTCTCTAGTCTAACCATAAGTAGAGCGTCAGACAAGTCTCAAGTGAGGGACAGTCTACAAAACTCTGTCTGTCATTTAATACCTCTAAGGAGTCGTACTCCTCAAAGCTGTCAAGGACATCAGAAACCAAGAAAGTCTGCGAAAATGTCACACGAGAAGAACCTAAGGAGACTTGACAACCAAATATGTCATGACTTCTTGGAGTGGATTCTAGAACTAATAAAGGACACTGGCAAAAAATGAGAAATTGAACAAAGTATGGACTTCAATAAAAACGATCAGTATTGGTCTGTTTTGACAAATGGACCATATTAATGTGAATCCTATGGAACATAAGCACAGGGCACACAGGAACTTTCTCTGTGCTATCTTTGCAATAATTCTGTACATCTAAAACGACTCTAAAACAACCTGTTTATTAAAGAAAAATCTACTTAGGAAGCTTCCAGGTGTGCTTCATGCTTACAATGAAAAGTCAAATGCGATTAAAAAACTTCAGATACATGCGATTAAATCATTTACCAGTTCATCAACAGTAATATTGCATTGTGCCTGGAGCTTTACAGAACTATCCATACTCTTTGTGACAATTCTAAGAGTTTAGCCATTTTACATATAATCAAATGGATTCATTTGGGGATGGATTCATTCATTTAATGCATTTGCACTTAAACCTAGAATATAAGTTTCTGTTCCAAAAAAGATGTAATAGTGTTTTTGTTTGTTTGTTTGTTTGTTTTTTTTTTTTTTTTTTTTTTTTTTTTTTTTTTTTAGGTGATTGACTGCCATAAGGCACATGTACATGCTGAAGAGAGAAAGAGAAAAAGCAACAAAACCCTCCCCTGGGGGATAGCCATGCCATAATCCCTCTTCCTCCCTTCTCCTCTTGAGATTTTGGGCATGCACGTACATGTGCATGGCCTGATTTACAAGCTGGCAGGTCCGTAACTTGAACTGCAGAATGCAATGTGGGAATGCAGCACCTTAAGCACCATGCCATCTGCTGGCCTCTTTGTAGCAATCTTAAACCTACTCTGAAGAGCGTGGAAAGTATTAGATACTTCATTATTTTATTTGATTAATGGTTTCCAAAACACCTGCTAATCTGTCAGCTATACAAAGGTAAACCAGGACACTGCTGACAACTGAAGCTACAGCCAAGACTCTCCTCCGCCACTCCCCCAATCCAAACGGATTACCATAATGTTTGATTTTCTTAATAATTTAACTTTTTTAACAAAAGACTAATCAAAAATTTAAAACAGCAGTTCAGCAGTAACACAACACTGCGAAAAGCTGGACACACAGGCAAAGGTCCCAGATTCACATCCTGAGACCCCCCCTCAGCTCATCCCATACTTGCCCAGGGGCACATATGTGCACGCCTGGGGATCCAGGGGGGGGTCACAGGCTGGAGGCAGACCATGGTGTGAAGGCCCCGTTAGGGATGCCTATTTCTCTCTCAGAAAAAGAAATAAACTTAAAAAAATTAACAGACTATAAATTGTATGAATGAATTAATCCTCTATCATTGACAATTAATAATTCAAAAGACAGAAAACAAATAGAGAATTTTAAGATATAGGACATTTTAGATAATGGATCTTGACAAAAATCATAAAAATGACTGCATAAGATTTCAATCTTATGCTAACTTTATATTTTAGTTAACTTTTGTCATTGAAATAGCAACATCACATATCATTTTAAAAATCAGTTTAAGACTAGCCAATGGCACAGTGGTTAAGGCAGCTGGATCTCACAAGGTTAACTGCACAGTTTGAGTCCCAGACCCAGCAGCTTGAAAAACACACTGGGTGCATGTGAGTGCATGCCTAAAATCCTAAAAGGAGGGAGAAATGACAAAAGGGTTGCGGCGTGGCCATTCCCCATGACGGGATGCTTACTTTTTCATTCTCTCTGGTGAGGGAACACACCATCTGACAATTTTAATATTTTAAAAGGCAGTATGAAAGAATATAGATGAAGCATGAATCTCCCACTCATCTCTGATACCTCAAACTTCACTTAATCAAAGGCCACTAGTTTTCTCAGCTTCATTTGCATCATTCTAGAACTATATTGTTTTTACCTTTATACATAACATATAACTATATTGTTTGTTTATACAAATGAGAGCATATTACACATACTTCATTCTGGTTATTTCTTCTTAATAATAAAATTCTGGAGGCTATCTCACAAGAGCACAAAATAGTCACCTCACTTCTTTTAGGGTTGGCCAAGTGGGATCCAGCACCTTCAGTACCATACCACCTGCTGGCTCCTCACATGTCCCACATTCTAACTTACAAGGTCTAATTTTGAGGGAAACGAGGCCCAAGGTAAAGAAACATGATAGTGGATATAAAAAAGGGCTAGGAGGCCAGCCAGGGCATTAACTATTCCAGATATTTAAAGTTGTCCTGTGACACTGCTCTTAAGACAGAACATGCTAGAGAAGTTACCTGTCCTGATGAACTTTACACATATGCCTGGAGCTAGAACACACACGTGTGATGCTTACAGAATCAGAAATCAAAACAATGGAAGATTAGCCATGGATAACTGTTAGCCAGTAGCTTGCCTCCACCCACACGCTCTCCCATGCAAAACTTCTTTTCAAAGACTACTTGGAATAGAACTGGCACCCCTTTCTCAGTTCTGCGCATGTCTCTGAAGGTGCCTGTGTGTTTGTTTCTCCACTTTCCCTCCACTCCCAAGAGTTGATACCAAAAGGAAAAACAACATACCACTAGGCTGTCTTAGAGGGGCGACATTTTTCAAGAGCAGTGGGCTGGGCAGTGGCAGAATGGGAAAACGTGACGCTCTGCAAGGCTGACCCACATGGAAAGGTTCTAGGTTTGTGTTCAGAGACCCTCCTGAGTACAAAGAATACATGTGTGTCTGTAATCTGAAGCCGGCTGAGGCAGGGGATGGATCAAGGCATGAAGACCCTGTTAGGGAGCTTCTCTCCCTTTCTTTATCTGTCCCTCTCTCTTTCCATTCCTAGAAAAAATAAATGCATTTTGAAAAATACCACAGGGCCAGCCAGTGACGTGGTGATTAAGGTGGCTAGATCTCACGTGGCCTACTGTGCAGTGTGAGTCCCACACACAGTGGCTTGAGAAACACACTGGGCATGTAAGCATGTGTGCCCAAAATCCCAAAAAGAGAGAGACATAAAGGAGAAAGGATTATGGCATGACTATCCCCTGTGGAGGATGATTTCTTGCTTTCTATTTCTTTCTCTCTCATTGCCTGTACCATCTAGCAATGTTTTCTTAAAAAAGGTTAAAATCAAAACCAAAATACTATAAAGAGTACAGTGATCACAGTCTTTAAATACTCAAAGATTTACTGCTACCATGGAGAAATGAGCATAAGAAAACACCACGATGTATCCGCCCATGCCTTTAGGATCCCAGCTCTAAGTGTTGGCCTATGAAGCTCATCGTCTTCTTACCAGGATGAAGTGGCCAAAGACATTGGTTTCAAACACCTCCTGGAGTCCATCAGCAGTGACCTTGTCCTCCTGGGTCAGTAGTCCTTCAGCTGTGGAGAATATATGAATCACTCTTCTGAAATAGCAGAAGACAATGGTATAACTTTTTCAAGCTTCTTCTACTGAAGATACTGAGGACACTCCCCAACCCAGCCCCGACACACTAACTATACCTTCCTGGTGTAGACTGGGTTAGTGTGAGTATTAAATGAGGTGCAACAATGGTTCCTTTGCCCATGTACAGAAGTCCTTCCATACTTACAGCTCATACTAGCAACAGGAAGCCCAGTCTCTCAGAAACCTGTTTAAAATGCTCTTCTTGGGACCAGCAGTTGGTGTAATGGCTATGTCACTGGACTCCCATGTAGTCAAGTGCAGTTCAAGTCCCAGACCCAGTGGCTTAAACTCACGCCAGGCGCGTGTGCGTGCATGCCCAGGATCCCAAGAGAAGACTGGAGGAGAAGGGACTGCAGCATGGCCCATACCCCCTGGGGGGTGATTTCTCACTTTCTGTCTCTCCATCCTTCTCTGTCTTTCTGGTGAGCGCACGCACCCTATAGCAAAAACCTCTCCAAAAATAAAAAGATAAATAAATAAATAAAGTGCTCTTCTCTTTCTTCATCAGGTTACGGGTAAACAGTTCTGAGGTGATGATAGCTAGGCCAAGGGAACAAGATTTCCCCTGCACAGAGTAACTTTAGCTGCTGGAAAAAGTCAAAGCAGCTTTTCCCTCTGTTCGCTTTATTCATGACAGACAGCATGTGGATATGCATGAGAGAGAGAAGAGGGAAAAACACTCTTAAAAAGGTCTCGCCATGCTGCAATCCCTTCCCTGAATCCTCCAGTTCACCAGGTTCTTGGGCATGTACCGGCCCAGGAACCTGAACCTGCAGTCAGAACCAGCCAGCTCCCAAGCACTGCAGTTCAGTTGACTGAACTGTGCCACCAGGCTGAGCCAACAGGTTGCTTTTCTACAGAGAATTCCTCGAGCACTGAGCACACAAATACCATGCTTTGTTGGAAGATGAATGTAGATCAAGGGTCAAGACCAGGTTTCTTTTCTTTTTTTCAAAATTCTTGCTATGTTGCCAGGCTGGTCTTGAACTCACAATTCTCTTGCATCAGCCTCCTGAGTAGCCAGGATTACAAAAGTTCATCACTGTATCCTGACCTCTGAATGGATTTTTCTAAAGAGATTTTTGCAATAGGGTGCATGAGTTCACTGGACAGACAAAGAGACAAAGAGACGGAAAGAGAGAAATCACCCATCCAGGGGAGAAGGCCATGCCGCAATCCCTTCTCCTGTATACTCCTCTTGGGATTTGGGGCACACACACATGTGCACCAAGTGTGAGTTTCAAGTCACCAGGGATGGGACTTGAACCAAGTGGGAGTCCAGCGCCTTAACCATTGCACCACCTGCCAGCCCCGGAATGGATGTTTTAATAGAAGAAGAGTAAAGCAAAAGCTACTGTGTAGCCAAGAGCACCCAGCAAGAACATGTGCGAGTGAGTATATGAAAAATGACACCTATTTCTTGCTCTAGGGTGTGATTAAGTAGTTTGGAATACACTAACATTACTGACAATCTCCCGGTCCAGCAGATGGTACAGAGTGCTGGATCCCACATGGCCAACTGTGTGGTTCAAGTCCCAGACTCAGTGGGTTGAAAAACATGCTGGGTGTGTGTGTATATACCCATAATTCTGGGAGGAGAAGGAAGTGACTACATCCCTCTCAGGAGCATGCTTTCTCACATTCCCTCTCTGACTCTGTACACACACTCTGTAGCAAAAATTTAAAGAGAGAGAGAGAGAGAGAGAATATCCCTAAAACATTTGTTTTCTATATTTCCTTAACCTACTCCTCAGAGCATACAACTAGGAAATGCTTGCTGGGTAGCCTTCCTGGGTGTAGGTGTCTCTCTGAGAACTCTGCTGAATTTAGAAACATTCTTTCTGAGGCCAGTTGGATGGTATAGGGGCAACATGCTGCTCAAACAATGCCAGATACATACAAAAGACTGTGGGTTCAGTTCCCTGGTAGACCTGTACATGTCAGGCACACGCCCATGATCCTGACTCACGGGGAAGGCTGAGGAGAAAGAAATGCCGTGAGACCCCATTGAGGGTGCTTGTCTATCTGTCTTTCTCTTTCTAATTGTTACGTAAGAAATTAAATTTTAAAAAAAAGTTTAATAAATATTCTTGGTAATGGTTACATTCAAGAAGACTAAAGCTTGACTTTCTGAAAAATCCCTAAGAACCATGACTTCAGCGTTCCGTACCAGATGAGAGCTTTTTTTCAGGACACGTTGCAACACCTTTCTCTTTTCATCCTTGTCAAACTCCCCTGACCTATCATCACCCCAGTAACATACTGAGGGGAAACTGAGGCAGAAAAATGGACACCTCTCTCCCAAGCATTTCATCTAGAAAATAGAAGTTACCTTGAAAAGAAGCCAGAGATAAGTGCTTTGACATTCAGCCGTGGGTTAGGCATGATCCCGGCATTTAGATATAAGTAGTCCAGTCTCTGAAACCTGCAAGTTACACACCAAGACAAGATCGTGAGTTGCGAGGAAAACACTAGGACAAGATGACCAGACTACAGGCGGATTACAAAAAGTGTGTGGGAGAATAAAATTAAAGTGTGAATTTACCCTGGTACCAAAAACATAAAAAGGTTGAAATCCAGAATTAGGTTTCTCATATACGTTTTCCATGAAATCTGAAGACCCCCTCATATACCAAAATAAGATTGTATAGTCTACAGACTAGAATAAAGAAGACCCGAGAAAGACAGAAAATACTTTCTGAAACAATCAGATGGACACAGCAAGCTAAAAGGAAATCATAACCCATCAGGGGTACAACATTTTTTCTCAGCAACTTTTCTGTAGCCATAGCAAATATATGCACATTCTTTTTTTTTGGACAATGCTTTCAAATACAATGGTGCAGCTACTAAAGTCAATTCTTCTCTGACACATAATTCCTTCCAGGTTTCCAGGTTTGTCTTCCCCATTAGGCACTGCCAACTCTCTATCTAACCCAATCTCCTCGGCTCTAAGAAAGCTGACAAGTTTTTGTTTTAGAATGCACTTCTCCCCTTCTTGACAAGTAACACTTTTATACTACTGATGGTCACCTGACCTTCCCTACCAATCCAGAATCTAGATGCTGAGATGTCTACTAAAACAGAAGATCCACGGGGAAACCGTTCAATGCTTATAGACAGGTACTACGTACCCTAAAATGGAGAAAGTTCATGAGAATACAATGAGATTATGAAAGTGAAATGGAGGTTCTTCTTGGGAGGATCCCTCCAGGCTATCTGTCCAGCCTGTGAGATTCTGACATGAAGAAATGTTTTACTTTTAGCTACAGAAGCTTAATGAAAGTGTGCGCCTTCTGTACTAGATTCAAGGCATGCAGAGGCTGTTCTCATGATACTCACAGACACTATGAACATTCAGAAAAATCTAGAATTCTAGGTGCCACCCTCTCTGTGTCCTCTGTATAAGCAGGACAGTAAGGGACACTACAACTAGGGCCTTGAAATACATACACGGTCCCCAATGGGGATCACAAACACTTCTTGATTCTTCTATAAATAATTGAAGTCAAATGGCTCTAATTACTAAACTGACTGTTGACAATGCTGATAACGTTACCTTCAGGTCATCATGTGAGTGTCACCAAGATGGTGCAGGTTCACATACTGTTGGGTGTTCCATGATCTAAGTTGCAACTCCTATCTAAGAATATCAACAAATATATACACACCTACACATATATGTGTGCATATATATTTTCTGTTGTCTATTTTTTCAAAGAATTATTTTAAGGGACCAGCAGTTGGCGTAATGGCTATGTTGCTGGACTCCCATGTAGCCAACTGCGGTTCGCACCCTGGACCCGGTGGCTTAAAACTCACGCCGGGCGCGTGTGCGTGCATGCCCAAGATCCCGAGAGGAGAATGGAGGAGAGGGGATTGCAGCGTGGCCATCCGGGGGGTGATTTCTCGCTTTCTGTCTCTCTGTCTCTCTCTACCTGTCTGGCGAGCGCATGCACCCTATAGCAAAAACCTCTCAAAAAAAAAAAAAAAGAATTATTTTAACATACATTTATTTATTTATTTTAATTTGACCAGAGAGGGACAGAGTGACAAAGAGAGACAGAGAGAGGAAAGGCAAGAAAGCAAGCCGCCAGGTCTGGGACTCAAATCACAGTCTGTTTGCTTATTTTATATTTGGCTGGAAATAGACAGGAAATGCTTAGCAAAGTGTAGAAACTACACCAGACTGCCCAAGTAAGCTCTGGCTTCATAAAACTACATACTGCTCCCCAAAAGAAAATGGTTGACATGACTGCTTTATTCTAAAGAAAAGCAGGACGGGCACCACGACTCACTACACAGATTTTCTCAGCATAACTACTTCTCCCAGAGCACCTGTTTTATCGCTGGTTTTCTTACCCTTCCTTATTTCCGCCAACATTATGTGACACAAACGGGAGAGAAAAATCTATCAGCAAAAGACATACCTTTGCTTCAGCTCCTTGGCAGCCCCGATCACCGACTGCAGGTTGCTGACATCCACTTGCACGGTGGTGACCTGCGCGGCGGGGTGAGAGGCCAACAGAGCCGCACGGACCGCTTCCGCTTTGCTCGTGTTCCTGCAGGCCAGGCACAGGTGAAGCTCATCGTTCTCCGCCAGCAGCCGCTTGCAGAGGGCAAGGCCGATGCCACTGAGAGGAGAGTTCAGACACAGGATGTGCGTTAATAGAGACGGTGCCCCACAGAGGCATTTTTTTCTGCTTCAGAAAACTGTCTGGGGCCAGCAAGTGCTGTACATAGTCCACTGCGGCTCAAGTCTCAAACCTGGTGGCTTAAAATTCACACCAAACATATGTGTGCATGCCCCAAATCCCAAGAGCAGAATGGAGAAGGGACGGTGGCATGGCCATCCCCCTTGGAGGGTGCATTTCTTGCTTGCTCTGTCTCTCCAGTGAGCACACACGCCCTATAGCAAAAATCTCTCCGAAAAACAAAAAAAAGAAGAGAAGAGAAGAGCAGAGCAGAGCAGAGCAGAGCACAGAAAAGCTGTGTCCGGCACTAGTAAGTGACGTGATGGTTGAGGCGCTGGATTCCCTTATGGGTGACCACTGTTTGGGTCCTAGACATAGTGAAAATTACTGTGATCTTGTGTACCCAAAATCCCAGAAGGGTAGAGAACGACCTGCGCCATGGTGGGTGGTATCTCACCTTCCCTCTCTTGCTGTCTCTCTCCACCAAGCACATGTACTCTATGGCTAAAACCAAAAAGAAAAAAAAAAGGTATCTGTGTTCACTTGAGCCTTCATGAGGAGTCCAGGCAGACAGAAGATTAAAAAATGATTTATAAAGGGATAAACTGCCTACTCTAGCAGTCATAAGACAGCTTAGGACCCTGTCCAGTGTGTGTGTCTCCCATCGTGGGAATGAAATGAGAGTGGCTTTCAGCATGGCCAGTAATAGAGTTGATCCTGCCAGCGGTTTTCATTTCGTAGCTATTATGCTGCTTATGGAAGTGATTCAATCGTAACCAGCAAGTGTCAAAAAGGGCATCTTCCAGCTATTTCCTGGTGCAGGTTTCACCTCACTGTCTAGGTCTCTCCACGGCAAGCGCTCTAGCACCTGTGAGGTCATCACCACTATACGGAACACCAGAAATCCCCAATACGGGCATAGTTAAGGCTTTCAGGAAGTGGTAATGGGAACATGGCAGGAGGTACAAATGCCTTCCAATTACTATAATAACCAACAGAAAGAGAAAGAACTCAGAGCGATTAAGTAGGAGGAGGAACCAAGTGAATATTAGATGGGGACCAGGACAGCCTGTAGCCTTGTAGTTAAGGGAGCCAGATCTCACATGACTGACCACAGTTCAAATCCCAGCCCTGGCAGCTTGAAAAACATACATGCCTAAAACCACAATGGGAAGGAGAAATGACTGTAAAAGGATTGTGGTCTGACCGTGCCCCAATGGGGGTGTTTTCACCCTCTGTCAATCAAAAAAATTAGATAGGAGGGAGGGGAAACAGGGGTGGCTACACCGTTCAAAGACATACTGGCAGGCCAGCAGTTGGTATGGTGGTTAGGTGGAGAGATCGCACATGGCCAACTACACGATTCAAGTCTTAGACTCAGTGGCTCACCAGGCACATGCATCAGCATGCCCAAAATCCCAAAAGGAGAATGGAGAAGGGACTGCAGCCTGGCCATCCCCTCAGGGGGTGATTTCTCACTTTCCCTTTCACTATCTCTGAATGAATATAGGTGCCCTACTGGCTTGGTCACTGTGGTTCACGCTGCTAAGATACTATGTTCCACATAGGCTGGGATCATAAGGGGCCTGGGTTCCATTCCTGGTCCAACCTCAAGGATGGACGTGGTGGTGCACCCGTGCAATCCCAGCAACTTAGAGAAGACAAGGCAGGAGGTTCATGGCAAAGTGAGAACCTAACTTTTTAAAAAAAATTTGAGATAGGGTGCGTGGCTTGGTTAATACGGGCTAGCTAAATAATTAAAATTGGACAAATCCTACATGACGTTTAACACACCTTCCATCTTAATTCCTCCGAAACTCCATGCAACAAGTGGTGGAAAATGGTCAGTTTCACCCTCCATATTTTCTTCACGGAGGTGCACATGAGACGTAAACCAGGCCACAGAAGAGGCTGAGGGGTCAACACAGCAACCCTGAAATCTCCAGGAGCTGGTTATTCTGCACTCACACCACGCCTGAACAGGAAAAGGCTACTTTGCTCTGGTGGCTGAAGATTATGTCAGGTGCACGGCGCCTGGCCTGATGGAGTAAGAACCCACAGCCCCCGCCACGCCATCGCCCCCCAACTCCCCTCACTTCCCCACCGCCTCCCATCCTAAATCTCATAGATGTTGAAATCTGGCCTGAGGGGAGAATCTTGCACAGAATAAAACCACCTAGCCTGCAGGACATGCCCGGTGTTCGAGGCCAAACTCAGGCACTGATGGCAGACAGGGAAGCGGGGGTAGAGGATGCGGAGGGGCGGCGACCGCCCGGGAAGCCCCTTCCCTAGGTAGCCACAGGACCGTCATCAGGGGGACGCTCCTTACTGGCGCTCTGGTTTTCCTTTCCACAGTCACGTGTAATTCAAAGTAACAGTGACTGAACCCGCAAGGGGCTGGCCTACCCTCTCTCGTGCGGAAGGAGACCCAGAGAAGAGCGGGTCCCAGCGAGTCCCCACCGGGACAAGGTCTGGTCGTGAGCTCCCGGGGTCGGTCCGCAGCGGACTGTAAACTCCTGCTCCCTCAGACCCCTGATCCGTGCCACCTCCGGAATCCAGAAGGGAGCCTCACCTGCTCGCCCCGGTGATCAAAACCACTTTCCGCATTTCGCGCACCTTCAGGTCGAGCAGCAAAAGACCCGCCCCGGCTGTCGGAGCCAGAAGACCCCACTGGCATCCTCGAGCACACTAACCAATCAGGGCCCGGCCAGGCCCCGCCTCTCTTACGTCACTAGCACCGTGCTGGGCGTCCAATCGCAGTTCGCCATCCGCTCGCCGCGCCCGAGTCTGGGTGAGGTGAGGTAGGCCGAGGGGCGGAGCCTCGTGACGCAGGGCTCCGAACCAATCCCGGCTGTCCACGCCCCGCTATGGGCGGTTCCGCGGGCCCTGGCCTGGAGGCTGGAGGGGCGTTCCCGGAGCCGAGCGTTGGTGTCAGGCTCTAAGGCTCTGACGCCTCTGAT
This sequence comes from Tupaia belangeri chinensis, assembly GCF_000334495.1. Classification (NCBI taxonomy): domain Eukaryota; kingdom Metazoa; phylum Chordata; class Mammalia; order Scandentia; family Tupaiidae; genus Tupaia; species Tupaia belangeri. Next base: position 1,769,813 of record NW_006159530.1, on the reverse strand, counting down.
TGGAACTTTATCAGGAACGACTGGGTTTTACACCAACCAGGGCACCTGACCTGAGAGGGTCGGGTTTGGGTGTAGAAGCCGAAGTCCGGGCGTTATTAGTTTAGTTTTCCACTCCCTTTTGGATGTGCACATCCGGCTCTGTGCCACTTTATAACTCAGCTTCTGGTCTCAGACCTTCCCCTACTAAAGAAACCTCTTTGGGAAAGCGAACGTTGATTTTATCAAGAATGTTGTGGGGACTGTTGTAATAAAATGTAGAATATGCCTCGGAATCACAATTGCAGAACGTTATTCTCTAGTACTGCGAATGTGTTGTAACCCCCTACGTTAGTCTCAAACTCTTCGGTAAAGGACCCGATTTGCGTTTCCAAGCCATCCCAGGTGGGTGTTTTCTGAAAATTAAAAAATGATGATAAAGTATTACTAGAAAAATAAAAAGTAGGATGCATACAAAATACAATTCCCCCCTTTTTTTTATTACATTCAATCCATGCAAATAAGATGCCGTGCCAGAGTGCAATAAAAGTTCTAAGGCTTGGGCCAGCAGGTGGCGTGGCCCTTAGGCTGATCCCATATTTCCTACTGCGTGGTTCTAGTCCAGGTCCCTCTGGCTTGAACAACATTCTGGTCACCCATGCGTGTCCAAAAATCCCAAATGGAGAATGGAGAAGAGATTGCAGGGTGGCCATCACCCCTGAGGGATGATTTTAAAAAAAAAATGATCTAGGTTTCTGCATGTATAGTAAACTGGCAACCGGGCCTCTGCAGTCATAGTTCACACTAAGTAAAATTGCACATAATAGGTCAAATTCTACTGAACCGTACTTAAATTTACCTCATGACCACTTTTGAAATTTTCATGATTTATGAACAGCAATGCTCCCTCAAAGACAGATCATCCATATTGGCTTTTGGTCTTAATGGTTTTGATTAATGAAAACAACTTGGTAATCATTTGTCTATGCCAATAAAGTGAGCTTGATAGTAGAAACCTGATTATTTAAACAGTAGGTTCCCAGACCAGCAGTCCAGTTTCGTCACTGGACTCCCACCTAGTCGACCACTGTTCCAGTCCTGGACCCAGTGGCTTAAAACTGATGCTGGACTGGTGTTCATGGGTGCCTGCCCGAAATCCAGAGAGGAGCCTGGAGGAGAAGGAATTGTGGGGTGGCCATTTCCCCTGGGGGTGAGTTATGCTCTCTCTCTCTGTCTCTCTGGGAGCTCACACAGCTATAGCAAAAACCTCTACTTGGCTCCTGCTCTCATCCCACTGCCAACTCTTCTAAACACATCACAATGTAACAATACTTTCTGAGAGCACTGATATAAAATTTACCCCAAAGGCTCCTTTTCAAATGTCCTGGATATCAGAGGTGATCTGTAAAAGAAATCAGAGAGGGGAGGCACGTGTGGCTGTACCATAAAAACTCATGCCTGCACGGGAGAGGGAGGTGGGCATCAACGTAACCTGAGGATGACCGCCAGAGCAGGACGGAGCGTGTGACAAGGGAAGACCGGTAGACTTCCAAGCAAGACCAGCATTTCCTTCCAAGCCTATTGGGACATTTGGTCTCTTCTTCCTTTTTCTAACTGAAGTTGCTGGTTTTCAAGGTGTTACAACTTTCAAAAGACAGGCTGAACCACCACAGGTGCCAGGGAGGGCAGGAGAATAGATAGCATTCTGCTGAGAACAGTTGTCATTTAATTTTCTATAAATATTTTTAATTTGCCAGAGAGTATGTATGCTTGCCGGAAAGGCAGAGAAAGAGAGGGCGAGAGAGAGAATGCACCCCTCCTCCCCATGGGGCATGGTCATGCCACAATCTCTTCTCCATCCTCCTCTGTCTCTGTCTCTTCTTTCAGGATTCTGGGCATGCACGCACTTTCACCTAGTATATTTCTCAAACTGCTGGGTCTGGGACTCAAACCACACAGTCAGCCATGTGGGACCCAAACACCTTAAACACTAGACCTCAGACTGGCCCTAGTTTTGTGTGTGAAAAAATATTTTATCACAGCTCAGTAAGAGTCATAATGTATTGTACTAATAGGTGAATGGGTAGATTTTTTTAGTTATTTTCATCTTCCCAAGTCACTTAAGTTCATGTTGTTCATAGGCTCATCCTATGTCCCTGGAAACTGACACACACTGGTCTTGTGACTGGAACAACTGCATTTTTGACCATCTACTTACTACTTCATATGATAAACTTTGCCTCTACCCGAAGCCCTAAAACAGATCTCTGTTCCCTTTAGGGGACCTAAAACTGTCCTCGGGTGCACAAGGATGAGTAAAGTTCCTCTTAGCCCCGTGACAGAGCTCTGTTCTCTGTCTTTGTGAAGTTCTCCAGAGCTCACGCCTCCGGCTTGCAAACAGGACCGACAGAACAGCCTCCAGTGGGGCCATGCAGTTTCTCTTGAACATCTGAGGTTTCTGCATGTATAGTAAACTGGCAACCGGGCCTCTGCAGTCATAGTTCACACTAAGTAAAATTGCACATAATAGGTCAAATTCTACTGAACCGTACTTAAATTTACCTCATGACCACTTTTGAAATTTTCATGATTTATGAACAGCAATGCTCCCTCAAAGACAGATCATCCATATTGGCTTTTGGTCTTAATGGTTTTGATTAATGAAAACAACTTGGTAATCATTTGTCTATGCCAATAAAGTGAGCTTGATAGTAGAAACCTGATTATTTAAACAGTAGGTTCCCAGACCAGCAGTCCAGTTTCGTCACTGGACTCCCACCTAGTCGACCACTGTTCCAGTCCTGGACCCAGTGGCTTAAAACTGATGCTGGACTGGTGTTCATGGGTGCCTGCCCGAAATCCAGAGAGGAGCCTGGAGGAGAAGGAATTGTGGGGTGGCCATTTCCCCTGGGGGTGAGTTATGCTCTCTCTCTCTGTCTCTCTGGGAGCTCACACAGCTATAGCAAAAACCTCTACTTGGCTCCTGCTCTCATCCCACTGCCAACTCTTCTAAACACATCACAATGTAACAATACTTTCTGAGAGCACTGATATAAAATTTACCCCAAAGGCTCCTTTTCAAATGTCCTGGATATCAGAGGTGATCTGTAAAAGAAATCAGAGAGGGGAGGCACGTGTGGCTGTACCATAAAAACTCATGCCTGCACGGGAGAGGGAGGTGGGACGTAACGTAACCTGAGGATGACCGCCAGAGCAGGACGGAGCGTGTGACAAGGGAAGACCGGTAGACTTCCAAGCAAGACCAGCATTCCAAGCCTATTGGGACATTTGGTCTCTTCTTCCTTTTTCTAACTGAAGTTGCTGGTTTTCAAGGTGTTACAACTTTCAAAAGACAGGCTGAACCACCACAGGTGCCAGGGAGGGCAGGAGAATAGATAGCATTCTGCTGAGAACAGTTGTCATTTAATTTTCTATAAATATTTTTAATTTGCCAGAGAGTATGTATGCTTGCCGGAAAGGCAGAGAAAGAGAGGGCGAGAGAGAGAATGCACCCCTCCTCCCCATGGGGCATGGTCATGCCACAATCTCTTCTCCATCCTCCTCTGTCTCTGTCTCTTCTTTCAGGATTCTGGGCATGCACGCACTTTCACCTAGTATATTTCTCAAACTGCTGGGTCTGGGACTCAAACCACACAGTCAGCCATGTGGGACCCAAACACCTTAAACACTAGACCTCAGACTGGCCCTAGTTTTGTGTGTGAAAAAATATTTTATCACAGCTCAGTAAGAGTCATAATGTATTGTACTAATAGGTGAATGGGTAGATTTTTTTAGTTATTTTCATCTTCCCAAGTCACTTAAGTTCATGTTGTTCATAGGCTCATCCTATGTCCCTGGAAACTGACACACACTGGTCTTGTGACTGGAACAACTGCATTTTTGACCATCTACTTACTACTTCATATGATAAACTTTGCCTCTACCCGAAGCCCTAAAACAGATCTCTGTTCCCTTTAGGGGACCTAAAACTGTCCTCGGGTGCACAAGGATGAGTAAAGTTCCTCTTAGCCCCGTGACAGAGCTCTGTTCTCTGTCTTTGTGAAGTTCTCCAGAGCTCACACCTCCGGCTTGCAAACAGGACCGACAGAACAGCCTCCAGTGGGGCCATGCAGTTTCTCTTGAACATCTGTTTTGTCCCAGGCTGGCCCAAGAACCACTCCATGTGCGAGATTCTACGCAGAGCACTAGATGGTAAGAGATGTTGTCTGTACAGAAGTGAGTGTTCTCTAGGACTCAAAGGCCAGAATACATGTGTGTGCCCTTCTTTTTCAAATATGAACTGATAAATTGGATATAAGCCAGTTTGCTAGTCCTTCAGTGCTATAGAGTACAGAAGAGTAGATGCAATTCCTGTCCTCAGCGACACTTTCTATATTCGGATACGTGCCCAGCGTGTCCATGTCGTATCACACTGTACATGTCCCTCCTGGCTCCCTTTAAACCTTGGCAGTTGGTGTTGACCGTAGAATTGCCCCTCCATGGACATCTGTGTCGTCATTGTTTCTTCTTTTCCTCCTTCATCCCTACCCCATGCCTACCATGCAATGACTTGAACCCCTGGCTGTTGGTTTTACAATTAAACAGCTACTCTGGGGAGTCAAAGAGTGCGGCCATGCATCCTCAGGGCATTCTCTGAGAGTTTATTTCACTTTGTTTACTAGCAGGGCGATTGCTGAAAAACCATGCTTGTGTTACTCACAAAAACTAAAGGCAGAAACTTGGAGGCTGGCAGATGGCATGGTGGTTAAGGGTGCTCCCACATGCCCAACTATGGTTCAAGTCCCGGACTTGGCTGCTCTCTCTCTCTCTCTCTCTCTCTCTCACTCTGTCCCTCTCTGGTCAAATTTAAATAAATAAATAATAAAATAATTCCTTAAAGAAAAGAAACTTACTCTTGGGGGCCCAAATAAGAAATGTACTGTTGGGGAACCAGCAGTTAGCGTAATGACTATGTTGCTGGACTCCCACGTAGTCGACCGCGGTTCAGGTCCCAGACCCGGTGGCTTAGAACTCACACCGGGCACGTGTGCGTGCGTGCCCAAGATCCTGAGAGGAGAATGGAGGAGAAGGGATTGCGGTGTGACCATCCCCCCTGGGGGGTGATTTCTCGCTTTCGTCTCTATGTCTCTCTCTGTCTGTCTGGCGAACACACACACCCTATAGCGAAAACATCTCAAAAAAAAAAAAGAGCTGTTTTGGGTAGTTTCATCCTCACCTCTTTTATGAAGACTGAGTCTGTATCTTGCAGTTCGTAGTTTTGCCGGTTTGCACATGTGTGGGCAGGCTGAAACAGCCCTTATATGGACTTAGAAGGGATTTCTGTGCATCAAACCAGACAACTTTGTGACAATAATGGTAAACTGTCCCCAGTTAACTCTGGACTGGATTCTCCAGAACTGAATTAATTAATGTGAGAACGAAAAACTCTAGTATCTAGTGTGTCTGGATATGTCAGAGGACAAGATGCTTTTCTTCCAACAAACAGTCAACTAACGAGTTGACATGCTCCAGCGTCCACATACCCCTCCACTGTCCCCCTGTGCTCCAGTGTCTGTCTACACTCCCACATTCACATGCACCCAGCGTCCACATGTACATCATTCACAGACACCCAGGGTCCACATGCATCCCAGGATTTACAGACACCCCAGCATCCACACGTACATCATCATTCACATGTACCCAGCATCCACACACACTCTGTCATTCACAGACACCCCAGGGTCCACATGCACCCCATCATTATCATTTACAGACACCCCAGTATCCACATGCACGCTAGTGTCCACATTCATCCCCAGGTCTATCTCCATGACCCAACACTTCTCCAAAGATGGCATAGGAATGGAAAGAGAACAACAAAGCCCCAAACTGACACTGTTCATAAAAACAAAGGATTCAGGACCAGCAGATGATTTAATAGTTCTGTCACTGGACTCCCATATGACTGACAGCGGTTGGAGTTCAGAGCTGGCAGCCGTAAGCTCACACCAGGTGCGCGTGCGCACGTGTGTGTGTATGTGTGTATGTGCACCCAAAATCCCAAGAGAAGAATGGAGGAGAAGGGATTGTGGCATGGCCATTCCCTCAGGAAGTAATTTCTCACTCTATGTCTCTCTGTCTGTCTCTGTTTCTTCAACAAGCACACGTACCCTGTAGTATAAATCTCTCAAGAAATAAAAATAACAAAGGATCCATCAGTAGCAAGACTCTTTAATCATTGTTATTTACAATTTATCATCTGACAGACTTACAGAGAATAAATAAAGAAAAGAACATATACAATTGGTATCACATTTCTTTTTCTAATACAGAGATTTTTATGTATTCTATTTGGAACAACTATGATAGTTTTAAGCAGAAATTAAATCCCTTTGCTGTGTACCCCCTGACAAGTCATAACATCCTCCAAAGCCTGCAGACTGAGGCCCAGACATTTCCTCATCATAGGAAAAGTGTACCACATTGCTGCCAGAACCCAGTCCTCAGAAAACGTTACTGGAGAATAGAGTAGAAAAATAAGATATCGTGTATAGTAAAGGACATAAAATGGATAGACTAGATTACAAACTCTTGGCGTGCTTGCAGGAGTCCTGCCTATTTTCGATCGTTTTTAAGCCTCTTTTCAAGAAAACAGTTTTTCATTGAAAGTGAGGGCCTTATCTCAATGTGCTCACCCTTGAGTATTTGCAAATTCTTCTTTGGCATGCAGTTTAAAATTGCAAATGAGCAAGAGCTAGCCTGGAGCTCAGATTTTTTTTTCCTGTAGAGACCCATGACATTGCAGACAATGTGTTTGCAGGGGAAACCAGATGGCTTGTTTCAAATGCGTTGGTTGAAGCCACAATCTGGTCTCTGCTTTTAACTCAGTGCCCTGTGGAGAACTACCCTGCGCTATTGTTCAATACCTCAAAGTACGAAGCACAGAATGATTTCACCATCAGAAAGGAGACAAATGGAGGACAGACTGCCATATACCAACCTGAGCCCTTCATTCTTTTCCCTCATTTGAAAATAGATCTACGTTACAATTCTAAATGCACCCTGGTTATGCCAGATAACAAGTTTTTCTTTCCATCTTTTAGTCATTCAGGAAACAATGTTTAGCAAATATTTATTGAGTGCTCACCATGGGTTAGGAACTTTTTTATAATCTTGTGACTATGAAATAGAGCTGTTTAAAAAAGCTATCATAAAATTCAAAACTACAATCCACAACACTGGACTTCTCCCCAGGTAGTTTTTGCATTTGTATTTATTTTGGTTCAATATGATTGTTATTCCTTTTAAGAACAGACAGATAAGCAAATGAAACTTCTCTACCACTCTGAAGATAGTATTTTATCGCTCATTAGTGGTCCATGCTATTGGACTATACGTCTCTTGTACCATTAACCAAGCACCACCCAATTCTTGACCCAGTTCTTTGCTCTAAAGTCCTCTCCTTGTCCTCACTACAAATTCCACTCAGTGCAGGAACTGCACGAGCCATCTGGAATTTCCTTCTATAACCTGGTTCTCTAGCCAACAACCTATGGATGGGTCTTACCATTTTTCATGTTGCCTGATCTTTCTAAATTATTCTTGGATTGTTTCAGATGCCAAACAGATAAACGAATCAGAGCATTTCAAATCAGTGTAGGAGGCAGGATATTGCTCACAGATAAACCAACAATGGATAAATTTGTTACATGCTATCAAATTTGGTAGGTTTTTATCCTGTGTCTTTCTTGCTGGATCTAAATAAAGCCAGATTACAAATGAGCAAGGATTTAAAATATCCTGCAACTAAATAAGTACATGTGAAGAAAAAAAAAAAAAAGAACTGGTGAAATCCAAATAAGTCTGTAGTTAGTAAACAGCATTATACCAGTGAGAAATTCTCTGGGTTTTGAAAATGGACTACAGTTGTAAATGGATTATGTAAAATAAAATCAGTGGGAAAAAACTGGATCTAGGGTGAGACCGCTCTATTTTTGCAATTTCTTCTGACCTCTAAATTATTTCAAAGCAACAAGTTGTTCAAAAAGGATACAGCAACTAAACAATGAGCTACCACTCCTCCACCAAGAAGCAGCTTACTCTGACAGAACTCAAAATGCCCGAAATCAAACCATCATTCACCACCCTGGTCTCTTTCTCTCTCATTTGAGCAGTCCAAGGCATTTACCAACTGGAAAACACACTCATCTGTTTCATAGAGATGTTAAAATTTAATTTAGAAGGATTTTTTCCACCAAAGTCAATATCTGCTGCTGCTTCTCAGAGATTCAGGAACACTAGGGACCTACCAAATGGCACTGCTCGGGGAGAGGGCTAACTGAAAATGAAAAAATAAATAAATAAAATAAAATAAAAAAGAAGGAGAAAGAAAAAGAAAAGAGACAAATTCTAGGTCTATGAATTCAATTTAGGATCAAAGACTTAATAGCCAATACATCACGATCTTTCTTTTTCTATTTTCTTTCTCCCTTCCTTCCTTCCTTCCTTCCTTCCTTCCTTCCTTCCTTCCTTTCTTTCTTTCTTTCTTTCTCTCTCTCTCTCTTTCTTCTTTCTTTCTTTCTTTCTTTCTTTTTTTCTTCTTTCTCTCTTCCTTATTCTTCCCTTTTCTTTCTTTCTTTTTCTTTTTCTTCTTTCTTTCATAGTTTTGGCCACCACCTCAGACACCCCTCTTCTTCTCTTCTTCTTTACTCAAACACCTGGCCTAGCCCCACATCCTGACTGTTGTGTGGGAAGCCTGGATGGGCCTGGACAAGCCAAGTTCCCCACACGACGTTGTGCAGCTGTCAGCCCAGATTGAGTCATGTAACTTATGCCCATTGCTTTAGTATTTGCCTGTGCCATTCTGCGCGCAGCAATGGTGGATATCATAAACAGAGGCAAGAGAAGGGAACACGAGGCTGCATGAACTACCACAGATTCCCATGTCTAGATCTTCGTTTCCAAAGCAGCACATGGAACACCAGGTCTTGTTCAGGTAATGCACTGCTTTCCTCCCACCCGTTCTTGAAGTGGTTTAGAATACTCAGGCGCTCAATGCCTCCCTTACCTGCTAGCTTTGAAATGAGAGGGTTATTCCCTGATCGTTGTTTATGTGTTTTTTATTCCCATGAAGAACATTCTCTTTCAAATTCAGAAAGAAAAAAACCCCACAACTTTCCATTTCGCACACTGCACCTGAGTTTTTATTTTTAATAAACATTTTTATGATCTTTATCATCCAGAATGTCTTCTTTCTCTACCCATATTTAGCTTTTATTTGAAGATCCTTTTTCTGTCTTCTGTCTTTTCCTTATCTATCTTCAAGATACATTTGCTTTCAAGCTTCAGAATGGACTTCTAACAGCTGCTGTTCTGCCTCTCTTAACCCACCCTTCCCCACACCTTTCACATGCATTCTTCACTGCCTTCTCTGGAGGCAGCCTCCTTTTTGGCCCCCACCCTCCTCCTCGTTCAGTCACCTACACATTCATAGATCCATGTCCACACCACTTTCTCACCACCCTCTCTGTTACACAGTCTTATGTCTCGCAAGCGATTTTCTGGCAAGTTCTGAGCCGCGTTCTCCCCTCAGACACCTCTTTGTGACCTCATCATGTGTCCAGTTCTACGCCACTTTCTCCCCACCCTCTCTGTTACACAGTCTTACGTCTCGCAAGTTCTAAACCCACGTTTCCTCCACAGACACCTCTTCCTGATCTCAAGTGTGTCTGGACAGCACGTCAAGTTTTGGACCTACCCATCAACCTGGTAACAACCAAAATTACAAATTCAGACCTGACAACCTCCAAACATAATCTGGACAGAAAATGGTTCACACATCATGAAACAAACTTTACTGCAAAGGTAATGAGGCCCCCTAGTTTCTCATCATTTTTTCTGTCTCTTTTTCCAAATAACTTCCAGGCTCAGTGGTCTAATCCTCTCATTTAGATTTGAGTTACTTTGAAATTCTACATAAGCCTTCACTATGTATTCCACTGGGCCACTGTTCCACTCTACGTATGACTAGGCTAAACATTAAGCCTGTGTCTGATACGGAGCTCTCAGTGCCAAGAAGTGGAGCCTTTCTCATCCCAGAGAAGGGTACCCAAACACGACAGTCCCTATTTGGCAGCCATCTGATACAGATTACTTCCGTGACTCACGATTGGGGAAATCCAGACTGATAGAATTTTAAACCTGATTTTCAAATACGGGCTCTAAAGCAAGCCGGACCATGAAAGACAAGACACTGCATGTCCCACTCAGTCGATACTGAACGTCTGCACTTTATGACAGAAACCAAAACATTGGAAAATATAATAAGGGTTAGCAAGTGTATATACCAGAACGTATAGGAGGAGGACAGCAGTGGGGAGTGAGAGGGGTTGCCCAGGGAGAAAATACTTAATGGGCACGAGAGTAGAAAGTCACCAGTTGAGGATGTATATTGTAATATATTTGAGTTGCTCTACATGTAATACATGTATACTCTGGAAAACCATAGTGTATGCTGTAAAGATGCACAATAATTAAATAGAAAGTGTCCTGCTATACTACGACAGCAAAAAAATAAAAAAATAAAATAAAATATGGGACTGTGGAATTCAGTGATTGGAAGAGTATCATAAAAGCAGTAAGTGGAGGTATGTTAGGCAAATGACAGGGCGATGATATTATTTTCTCTTGCTGTCTAAGAAGCCATGGCATGGTCTGGAAATTGCCCTAGCAGAGGCATTTGGATTAAGGAGCATAGGCTGTAGGCCCCGATTCCAAGTCCCCTAATACAAATGAAGATAACACATTTCAAAAATAGAGTGTGGTGGGCCCCATGGTACAGAGAACGTGTCTAACCCTGCATGTAGCAAATGAGACGATTTATGCGGGATGTTCAGTAAAACTTAAAGCTCCATACAAATGGCAACTGTTGTTATTACTATTACAGCAATTTCTTCCATTATCTCTTTTACTGACCACAATGTGCAGAGTAGGAGCTGACTGAACTATTGAATCTCCATCAGTTATAGGTCGAATTATCCAGTGAGAATTGAACATAGCAGGACTGGAAGAGACTTAGCCCAATTCCATTTTACAAATAAGGAAATAATATCATTGAGACAAAGTGGTTCATCCAAGCTGATGCATTTGGCTAGATGCAGAAAGAGGATCCATGTTCCCAAACCACTGTCCCCCTGACTCTCAAGCCGGTGACTTTGCTAGGTTAATCCCTGGAGTGATGAAAGCCCAGTCACAGGACAACTATAGAGAAAGGGCTTTGCTGGGTCAGAAGATGACTTGCACCATGATTCCTGCAGACTTGGGCTGGATGCCCAGGCTGTGGCTTCAGGCAGTGCTGAAAACTGAGCAGGAGAAACACTCCAGTTCCTGAGAGACTGTGTAGAAGGTGGACTGGTGAGGCCACAGATGCAGACCTAAGGGGTTGAGACTATTGTTCTCAGCTTAAGAAGGTTATTTTTAATCTATTCTTGTTTCTTCTCACTGAGAACCAAGGGTTTTCTTTTTGAAGTCCCCACTGATTTTGAGGATGTGTGGAGTGCAGAAGCTCAGAATCCATTCCGAGGAGACTCCTGCTGGACAGTGTAGCAGGGTCCATGAATTCTAAAGCTAGAATCTCATGCCATTGTTTCTACTGGTTATACCATTTTGAGGCAAGAGTGTGTATCCAAGGCATTAGCAGTGGACGCTCATCAGTACCTCTTTGGAGTCAAAGGCATTCAATATCGTCTCACACAAACAACTGTCTTGTGCTTGAAAACCTTCATCTTTCTGTCATAGCTCTTCAGTCTATGTATGAACCTCTTCAATGGGAAAACCAAACCTCCCCACCTCTGGAGGCAGTGCATTCATCTTATAGTACCACTCTGGTTATGTTTTCCCTAATAGGGAGTAGAAATCAGTCTGCCTTTCACTTCCACTCCTTGGTCCTAGCTCACCTTCAGAACATAGCGATTCCCTGGAATACATGGTCTTTAGGTATTTATAACTGAGAAACTCAGCCCCCAGGCCAGAGGTCTCATAGAGGCTCCACCCAATAAAAGAGCTGGAATATCTGGACAAGATGAACCAAAGGGCCTGCCATCAAGATATTAAAACACCAGTCTTTACTGATTAAAATCCTAGGCTTTCACTAAAACACACACTTGAAAATGTCTGAACAAAACAAAGAGGATCTTCTACAGAAATCACAAATGAATAATGCACAGTATGAACAGTACACCTGTCTCCAATAGACCTCCTTCTCTCTGTTCAGTATGAATCCAAGAAGCCTTCCATGCATTTTTGTAAGTGCCAATTCTTCTTGTACAGCTCTGCAGCAGACATTCTTTTCTGGCCACAGCCGGGTCGTATCGCATGTGGACTTCAACCCACACAAGAATGAACAAAACACCCATTCCAAGAAACTGGGCGTTTTTAAGAATTTGTCATCCACTTTGACAGGAGAGGGAAATACAGAGTGGGACATATCCAGAGTCCAAATTAGAAATCCCTCTGTGATTAGTTGTTGAACACCGAGTCTTTGGATTGTCCACCTCCACCAAGTGTTTCCACTCAGCCTCATCTCATGTCTCCTAAGAACTTGGTATTTTTCAAGTTTTTCTTTCTGAAGATATTTTTTTAAAGGTAACATGGAAAGAATATTGTGAAATCTGCACATTTATAAACACAAGTATATTTTTAACCTTTATAAATTATTTGAACTTTCTAGCCTTTGTTATCCAACATTTCAGTATAGCAAGTAAGATTTGTTTTACTAGACTTTATCTGCTCTAGGCCTTTTTTTCTTCTTTTTTTAAGTTCTTTAATGTAAAAAAACAAAGTATATATGAGTCACAGGGAGGGAGAGGAGGTGTGGAGAGTGGGGAGGTGAGGGACAGAGAGAGAGCAAAGCAAACAAGCCCTGGTCTCTCAGGTCCATTAGTGTCCAGATGAAGTGGCTTGGGTGTGGGGAAGTGGTAAGCCTTGTGGGGAGGACCTGGTCCACTGCAGTGTTGCCAGGCACTGCTGCTTCACTCGTCCCCTTGTTGAAGGAGCAGAAGGTGGATTTCTTGGAACGAGGGACGGTGCTTGGTGTCTCTTCTCCAACAACTGAGCATCAGCTTATACACTGAGTCAGGGCAAATGGCTGGTTGAGGAAGGTAAGTCTTTGGAAACAAAAATAAACGAACACACACACACATACACAAAGAAAGAGAATATTAAGAAAAGGGCAAAAAAGGGAGAGTCGTTGCAACAAGGTTAGACTTATCCCCTCCCCATTTTCTTGAACTTGATCACTGAAATGAGTGCAAGATCTCTAATTCCTATTCACATGTGTCACAAATCCTAACACCCCTTCCCCACTTCCTTTGTCTTCTGCAGTTCTCTGGAGCACAAATTCCTGGTGGGCTGGTCCTGTCTTCATGCAAAAGATGAAACTGGAGCAAAAAGAGATAAAAATCTTCTGATGATGGCCTACCCAGGTTGAGGTTTATGCTGGGTGAGCCAGCCATGGCAGAGGAAGAAAGTTTATTAGCCTCAACTCCTGGAATGGGATAAAATTTTAGTGAGATGCAGAAACAGAGCTGAAGAGTGTGGTCCCTGCAGCTCCTAACCATAATGCACTCCGTGCTCCCCTTTGTCTGAACTGGCCCCTTTTAGAGGAGACTAGATTTCTGCTTTGCGTGACATGCAGCGATATTTGTGCATTTTCCTGTCTATAGCCCTGCTCTGACTTCCAGCCTAGGATTCTGTGCCCACAAGCCAAATGTAAATCAATTGACTCCTAATTCACCCGTTATCTATAATCTATTTTTGTCACCTCTATACGTATGTTTTTTTGATCTGCTTTTCATCCAGCTTTTAAAAAAAATTCCTTATTTGCATTTATTCATGTACATTTTTTTAGTATACAATATGGATCTGGCAGCTTGTTTTCTCAATTTTCCTCTTTCTCTCTCTGTCTCTCTCTGGTGAGTGTGTGTGCCCTGTAACAAATTAAAATAATAATGATGATGAATAAAATTAAATCAGTAAATCTTCTAAAAAAATCTTTAGCCACTTCCTCTCCTCTGCCTTTTCCCAGATCAACACCAGCCTGTACCATGAGGAGCCGGACTTTAGACATAGTTTGATTGTCCTCTCTGCCTATCACCTTTAATTCACAAGTCAGAAGACAAATATCCAACTTCTCTTGGACTGTCTAAATAGATCTGATAAGGCTTAACACAGTATGTGACAAATGAATTTGACTGTAAGTTATCAAACATTTAAAAGGAAATGTTATCAATATAAATAAGGCTGTAGGGTGGCAGACACGCTAATATATTACTGGTGAAACTTAAATTAAGACCTTTATCACATGTTTACTACATAATTGTAGAAAAATATTATATCTGTTTTAAGTCAATACATGTTAACACAATTAAAATAATAATTTAAACTATTAGAGTTTTCCTTTTTAAAATCTTATAAATGATACAAGATTGAAATTATATTTCACAATAACTCATATTATATTTGTAGAATATTATTACCTTTCCTAACATTGAAGAATATAAGCTTTTCAGTGCCAGCAGTGGCATAATGGGTATGTCGCTGGACTCCCATGTAGTCGACTGTGGTTCAAGTCCTGGACCCAGTGGCTTAAACTCATGCTGGGCGTGTATGTGTGCATGCCTAAGATCCCAAGAGGAGAATGGACAAGGGATTGCGGTGTGGCCATCCCCTGGAGGATGATTTCTTGCTTTCTGTCTCTCTGTCTCTCTCTGTCTCTCTGGTGAGCTCACATGCCCTATAGCAAAAATCTCTAAAAGAAGAATATAAACTTTTCAATGTGTGTTTAATTTTTGGTTATTTAATTCCATTTAGACTATGAGCTTTCAAGAAAAGTACTAGTTGAGAATTCTTTACATCTTATGAGAATTAATTAAAAGCTAAAATGTCAAATTCCTTTTTTCTTAAGGTTTTTGCTGAAGGACATGTGCATTTACTAGGGAGAGAGAGAAAGAGAGACAGTGAGAGGGAAAGTGAGAAATCAGCGCCATCCTCTGGGGGTATGGTCATGTGGCAATACCTTCTCCTCTGTTCTCCTCCTGGGACTTTGGGCATGCATCCACATGTGCCTGGCATGATTTTCAAGCCACCAGGTGTGAGACTCGAACTGCAATAGGACATGTGGGAGTCCAGTACCTTAACCACCACACCACCTGCTGGCACCTCAAATATATATTTTTAATTATGGAAATTATTGCTAGAGACTTCTAAGCACTTTCGATTAAAGACAAAGCATTTAAAATGTGCCTAAACTATAAATTGTAAAGATGACATTTTTCTTTGAATTCATGTTACTACAATTTTTCTTCTGCATTTATCTGCTGTGCTCAACAAATGAGTAATGGTAGCTATGCCATTGGAAAATGAGTGAGACTGTACATGTGTAGTCTAGTGACCAGAGAATCCATCTAGTAGCTAACATTAATAAATTACCGTCCCTTGGGACCAGCAGGTGGTGTAGTGGCTAAGGTGCTGCACTCCCACACAGGTTTGAAAGTGGTTCTAGGTATGGATCTGGCGGCCTGAAAATTATTCCATGTTCATGTGAATGCCCAAAATCTAGAGAAAAAAAAATGGAGAAGAAGGGACTGTGGCATGGGCAAGCCCCTGTGGAGTGATTTCTCATTTTTCCCTCTCTCTGTCTCTCTTTGTCTCTCTCCATTGCGTGCACACACCCTATGGCAAAAACCCTCAAAAAAGAAAATAAATTTCTGTCCCTGTATTCTCATGTCATATTGTAAAATTTAAACAAGAAATTTAGTAGCAATTAAATGTGGTACAACGTAATAAGACACGACTTAACAAATTAAGTTTAAGGTAATATGTTAAATGTAGCTAATTTTTACCAAGAAGTTTACTCAGCATACAAGGATATTTTTATGGAGGGAACCACAAATGGTGTAACGGTTACATTGCTGGACTCCCATGTAGTCGACCATGGTTCGAGTCCTGGACCCAGCAGTTTAAAACTCACACCAGGCACGTGTGCATAAGTACCCAAAATCCCCAGAGGAGAATGGAGGAGAAGGGATTGTGACATGGCCATCCTCCGTAGAGGTAATTTCTCGCTTTCTGTCTCTCTGTCTCTGTCTCTCCAGTGAACGCACATATCTTATAGTAAAAATTTATCTAAAAAATTAAAAAATAAATAAAAATAAAAACTTCATGGAAATAAATATACATTATATAAAATTGTACATGGAGTTCAAAAAGTGTTTTGCACCAAAATACACTTGTACTTTAATTCCATTTTTTCCATGAACTTTTGCAGGACCCTTGTATAATGGTAATATATGGCTTTGGCTTTGGCCTTGGCTTCAGTCAAGTATCTAACTTCACTGCCTGACCATTATTTGGTAGTCAGTCAAAATATACATTTAGGGAGCCACTAGGACCTAGTGATGGTAACAAGGGTGGGCTCTCTTAAACTATTTAGAAATAAATAAGAAAAATGAAATTCTGGAGATTATTAGAAATTGAAACTGCCATCAAATGATAAAAAAGAGTGTTTTCTTAATGAAATTGAATAACCTAACACTGAAATAACTGGTGGGTGATTTTTTAGTGCTAGATAAAAGAACCCATCTATTATTGAGAATACTTTTAATGCAAAGTTGACCGTGGCTATGAAGAGCTGGGAGGGCAAACATTTGTTGAGTGTTGAGTGGTACTGTTATGGCTCCTGTTAAAAACAAATTCCGGGGGCGGGAACCAGCAGTTAGCGTAATGGCTATGTTGCTGGACTCCTACGTAGTCGACCACGGTTCGCATCCTGGACCCAGTGGCTTAAAACTCACTCCTGGCGCGTGTGCGTGCGTGCCCAAGATCCCGAGAGGAGAATGGAGGAGAAGGGATTGCAGCAGGGTGATTTCTCGCTTTCTGTCTCTCTGTCTCTGTCTGTCTGGTGAGCGCACGCACCCTATAGTGAAAAAAACCTCTCAAAAAAAAAAAAAAATTCCTGGGGCCAGTAGGTGGTGTGGTAGTTAAGGCACTGGACTCCCATATGGTGATCACAGTTCAAGTCCCAGACCTGGCAGCTTGAAAATCATGCTGGGCACATGAGCGTGTACCCTATGGCAAAAACCTAAGATGAAAAAAAAAAATTCCATAGGGCTGCATCAATGAACAAGTTTAGGGAAACTAAAGGTCTACAATACCCGTGCCCATGTCCATAATACTAGGACACACTCACGATTAGGATTGTTACTAGAATAAGTAAGATTACATTTTCTAATTGAACATACCACTTTCAGCAGGTCATGTGAATTCTAGTGTGTCACTATAGTAACCAGAATGTATTGGTCCAGGAGAAAAACAAAGAGTTTTTGTTGGTTCACTCATTTATCTTATGGACACAGGGGTAAATTTGTCATACAAATTTGTCATACTTTACACAATATGAAGTCAATTGATTCAAAACCAGGATGGCTTGCTTAGAACCCCTGTTACCAAAATATAAGGGATCTTCAAAAAGTTCATGAAAAATGTATAGTATGAAAAAAACTATGCATGGATTTTAAATATTTTTGAGCCAAAATAAATTTATACTTTTTTTTTTTTCAGGGAGATTTTTGTTACTGGGTGCATGCACTCACTGGAGAGATAGAGACAAAGAAATAGAAACCAAAATCAAGAAATCGCCCCCTGGGGGATGGCCACACTGCAATCGCTTCTCCTCCATTCTCCTCTTGGGATTTTGGCATGCACACACACATGCCTGGCGTGAATTTCAAGCTGCTGGATCTGGGACTTGAACAGCAGTTGGC
Organism: Tupaia belangeri chinensis; assembly: GCF_000334495.1. Classification (NCBI taxonomy): domain Eukaryota; kingdom Metazoa; phylum Chordata; class Mammalia; order Scandentia; family Tupaiidae; genus Tupaia; species Tupaia belangeri. The sequence goes on along the minus strand of NW_006159530.1, from coordinate 1,752,015 downwards.
CATATGGAAGTCCAGCACCTTAACCACTACACCACCTGCTGGTCCCATAAACTTATACTTTAATTCTATTTCCCATCAACTATTTGCATATTTATATAATATTACAAATAAAATTTAGTTCCAGAACCCTTTTGTATTTTCAATCTGCATAATGCATTATGTCTTGTCATTCTCTTATATTTTGCTTTTTGGGGATCTATGTAAGCCACGGAGGATCCACTTTTTATTTTCTGCAAAAGCCTTTCCCGGCTGGTATAATTTTCCTTCTGGAGACACCATAATCCACGGTGTGCTGTTGTCAGGCTACTGGGGGAGACGGTGCCATTGTTACCTGCTAGCTGTAAATCCCAGCTCTCCCAAGAATACTAAAAACTGAGCCACCCAAAAAGAGCTTGGAGTATCTTTACTAGGAATTGTGACTCCTCTTGTGCTTGGCCACCAACAGGATTTCCCTGAGTCCTGAGAGGCCACAACAACTGGGCCTCCCAAGAGCAGCAAGTCCAGAAAACACTTGCCCATTTCTGGATACGCAAGTCCAGGAACATTACTGGCCAGTCCGAACCAACACCATTTCTTTTCCTTTTTCTTTTTTTTTTTTTTTTTGAGAGATTTTTGCTATAGGGCGTGTGCACTCACCAGACAGACAGAGAGACAGAAAGCGAGAAATCACCCTCCAAGGGGGGATGGCCATGCCGCAATCCCTTCTTCTCCGTTGTCCTCTTGGGATCTTGGGCACGCACGCACATGCGCCCAGAGTGAGTTTTAAGCCACTGGGTCCGGGACGCAAACCTCGGTTGACTACATGGGAGTCCAGCGACATAGCCATTACGCTAACTGCTGGTCCCCCAACACCATTTCTTATACTAAGGTATACTTCTACTGAACGCTAATAAATCCCTTATTCTCTTTCACACTTGTGTTTTTCAACCAGGAAGACAGACCACATGGTCTAGATCAAGAAATGGATCAAACATGAGAGGTAAATTTGTTTTCTTTTTAAAGAATTATTTATTTAATTTTTATTGTTATTATTATTTTTTTAATTTGCTATAGGGCACATGAACGAGAGAGAGAGAGGGAGAGGGAAAGTGAGAAAGCAAGCTGCCAGGTCTGGGACTGGAACCGTGATTGGCCATTTGGGAATCCAGCACATTAACTACCATGCCACCTGCTTGCTCTAAGAGGTAAGACTTTAGTTTCTGCTGCTTTTGAGTTGGGAAGGAGCCTCATGTGACACCTGAAGCTCTTCAAGAACCAGTTGGATAGAGCAAAGTGTATGCATAGGTTCCCACCTATGGCATGGCCTCTTAGGTCATGTGGCAGTTAGTGACAAAATCTGTCATGCAAACAGCACAGATTCTAGCTTAGGTCTATTCTGTTAAACCAGGATTTTCCTTTTTCCCACCTTCGAAAGCACCCACGTCCTCATCCATCCATCCCACCAGTTCTTACCTGCCTCCCTTGGTCTCGGAAGAACTCGCCAGTATTCTCAATGACCTGTTCATCTGACAGCTGGGAATAGGGCTGCTCCTGGCAAAAGGTGAAAGTCTCCCACAGAGTCACCCCGAAGGCCCACACGTCACTTGCTGTCGTAAACTTGCCCTATTTCAGTAAGGAAAGAAAAGAAAAATCAGAGTAGATTAGATTTTCACAATCTGGAGTTAATCTGGAGTTAGCCTCATCCCCCAACAAGAGCAATGAACACCAAACTGTCCGGATATGTCTGGAGGATCTAGAAATGGACCACAGGAAGTTGTCAAGAAACAGGTCGTATTGTCATTCTTGGGATCCCAGCTTAGTTCTGTTTTTCTTGGAGATGAGATCCAAGAGCTAAAACAAATGCAGCCACAAACTATCTGGTTCTACAACTGAGAAAATCAGCCTTTTTTTTTTTTTTTTAAGTTTATTCATTTTATTGATGATAGAGAGCATGCGCACATGAGCAAGAGAGCAACAAACAGCCTTGATGGGTTTTGTCATGCTGTGATGCCTTTCACCAGGCTCTTAGGAGTATGCCTCACACGTTTCAGGCCAACAAGGCTGGCCACCCAAACCCACAGTAGCCTCGTGGCTTCCAGCAGCGCAGCTCAGTACACTACTGACTGCACACCCAGGCTGGGCCAGGTCAGCCTTTAGTCTCTAGGGCAGCCTTAGGAAAATGCCTCTGGGAAAGGTAAGATTAGAATGAGAAGTCAGCTGTTTTTAAGTTAGAGACTGAGGAATCTGGTTTAATTGCATAGCCTTAGGTCCCTAGGTGAATCCAGGACACTACCCAGTTCAAGGACAGTGACAGTCTTGAGAGTTGATCTTTAATGTGTGACAGCAGTGAGCTTCAGATGTAATTAGCATGCATTAAACACCCATTTTCTATTCACACTGTGAAGTAGATATTATTTACCCTTACTTATGGATCAGAAAATCGAGACAGGAGAGGTTTACTAAATTCCCCATTACTAACAAGACTATTAGTGATGGAAGCACTGGGATTAGAACCATGTCTGCTGAATCTCAGTATAATATATGATTTTCAACAACAGATCCTTTATAAAGAGCAATATTCGGTTACCACATTAGAAATGGGCAAATATATAGCAATTCCCATATGCAGATTAAAAGCTCATCAGAATTTATGTAAACCAGCGTCACACATCACAGCATCATTCCTAATTGGAGAAATTGCAAAGTACTTAAGAAACAAATTATAAAGACATCATTAAGTTATAGGCTACATTAAGCAATGTAACATTATGCAGCCATTAAAATTGTGATGGCAAAGAATATTAATGACATTAGTAATGCCAATGATAAGATGTTAAAAATGAAGCTAGAAAACATATGGAATAGTATTATCCCAATTATGTGATATATGTTTAAATTATATATATGTGTACATGTGTGTGTATATAAAAATAATGTATGTGGATATAAGAAATAATGCACAGAAAAATATGCATAAAAATACTCAAAGGAAATGTATCAAAATAAAAATAGTGGTTCTCTTGGTAACAGAAAGAAACACCTATACATTTTCTTTAATTTCAAAATTAATTCATGAAGGACCAGAGTTGGTGTAATGGCTATGTCACTGGACTCCTGTGTAGTCAACCGTGGTTCGAATCCCAGATCTGGTGACTTAAACTCACGCTGGCGCCTGTGCGTGCATGCCCAAGATCCCGAGGAAAGAATGGAGGAGAAGGGATTGCAGCTTGGCCATCCCCCCGGGCTGTGATTTCTCGCTTTCTGTCTCTGTCTCTCTCTGTCTTTCTAGTGAGCACACACACAAAACCTCTCCAAGAAGGAAAAAAAAAAAAAACTCTTAAATAAAAAATTAATTCATGAGTTCTATAGGGACATGTTCAGAGAGAGAAACCCTGAGGTGTGGGGACATGCTCTGAGCAAACACCACCTGTCCCTTCGGACTTTGGCAAAACCTTGCAACTTGTCCTTTCTTTAACCCTCACTGCAGGCAGAGCAAAGGGTGGAAATTACTAGGGGTGTTCCAACAGACACATCTGATGGAATTCAGGAAACATCTTGACCCCAATTAGCAAAATTCAATCCCTGCTCTGCCTCTGTCTGGGCGTGGTGGTGCCCAACTTATGAAGAGATTCTTTAGCCTCATGTAACTTTCCCACACCTGCAGCTGGGTTTCTCTCCATTAGAAAAATGATAATGGGATTTTCTCTTGATGGGATTATCACTAAGGGATACACCTGGTCCAGTAGGACTAAGCCCTTATAGATTTGTTACCTGCCTCTTATTGTCTGGAACACATCAACATATCTATGAAATGTCATGAAATACACATATGTAATGTCGCCCTGCCCTATAAATAAAGGTGCCTAGTTTGGGCGGCTCAAGCTGTGGCACAAGTTGCTTGGGCTACCTAGGCTCAGGCTGCCTGTGTCCACTGTTACTCTGTCTCTTTGTCTCATTCTTTCCAATTCCCTGGTCTTCTCAAGATGAAGGGCTTCCTTTTTCTCATCCTCTTTCTCTTCCTTTTTCTCTTCATAACCCATCAGCCCCCTGATGATGATTCAGCTAGACCCAAGCCCCAGGGCGGACACTAATAGAGTTCTATAAGTATATGAGCAAGATGATATTTACAGTGGCATGGCAGTAATGAAGCGCTCTGAGATGCTGAAGCCATAAGGGAAAAGCCTGGGTTTACGCCCCAGCTTCGGTACACACTGAGAGAGTGCACATATGCCCATGATCCTGGCTGGTGAGACTGGGGGTGGACTGAGGCATGAAGACCATACCCCAACTTCGGTACACACTGAGAGAGTGCACATATGTCCATGATCCTGGTTGGCTGAGGCTGGGGGTGGATTGAGGCATGAAGACCATATTGGGGGGTCTCTCTCTCTTTCTCACTCTTTGAAGAAATAAACTTAAAAAAAAAATAGTGTGAACAGAAAATAAGCCAATTAACTATAAATAAACAAAATCAAATTGATCTCTGTCTTTTCTCCGCAATATTACAGAAAACAAAGGACAAAACTATATGTGCGCAAAATTGTAAGAAGTAAAAGTTGATGGGGCCAGCAGGTGGCATAGTGGTGAAATCAGTGGGCTTTCACATGGCCAATCACAGTTTAAGTCCTGGACCTGCTGGCTTAAAAATCATGCTGGGCATGTGTGAACGCATACCCAAAATCTCAGGAGGAGAATGGAAGAGAAGAGATCTCAGCATAGCCATCCCCCTGGGGGATGATTTCTCATTTTCCCTCCTACTGTTCTCTCTGGCAAGTGCATGAGTCCTATGGAAAAATCTTTAAAAAAAGAGCTTAAAATTCTATAAGTCATTTAAATGTCAGTAGAATCAACAATAAAAAGTCTCAAATACACAAAATTGTCAGAAAATATATCTCTAAGATTAGAGAGTTATGGAAAAATTATACGCTCATAGTGCAGAATACTAAGAATTATATAAAAAGCATAAAGCGAAGAATAATAAATATAAATGATGTAAGAAAATGGTAAGTAAAAATTACTAAAATAAAAACACAGGCATCAGTCTAAATAATCAATGAAAACCATGGTTATAAAATTAATATACACAGAAAGTATTTTGTGTGTATAATACTTTAAAGGGCAAGATTTTTAATACCCTATATTAGATAAGATCAACCAGTAGGTAGAAAGGGGAGAGAGAGAGAGGAAAAAAAAAAAGATACTAAATTCCTTATACTTTTTAACTTTTTTTTCTAAATTTTCTAAAATAAACATGTTACTTTTTTCATTGGAACTAGGCTCATGTTAAATGATAATAATAATCAGGATACAAAGAAAATCATCCCAAGTCGAAGAAGATACCAAGGTCTGCTGTTTGCCTCCTGCTGTTTTAGGTTTGTCGCTACAGCCCATCTGGGCCCACCTCCCTGTCAGTTGCTAGGGTAGGTCTTTCCACATGCTGGGAACTTACTAGCAGAATGCTCTCCCAAGACATCCAGCGGATAGGGAGCACCGCTCGGCCTTGGATCCGATAGTAGTCACCACTGTACAGGTTTCTGCTCATTCCAAAGTCAGCTATCTTGATGGTGTAGTTCTTACCCACCAAGCAGTTTCGCGTGGCCAAGTCTCGGTGGACAAAATTAAGAGAGGAAAGGTACTTCATGCCAGAAGCAATCTGGGTCGCCATAAACTTCAGGTTGGCATAACTGAGGAAATATGCAAGGAGAAAGAAAGTAGCCTATGGAAACAGGAAGTCATGAAAGGTATGCATCCAGCAGTTGAATTCAACAAATCACGGTTTAATCCTGAACACCTCTTCTCTAGTCTTGACAGACTCCTATGCCTTCACCCAAAGGCCAATAGCTCCACTATTTCCTGCATAACCTTCCTTGGAATCCCAGAATAATAATGACTTCAAGGCCCCATCGCTCCCCATTTTCAGGTGTCGGGTGAGTCCAATGACCACAGGGAAGAAGTAGAAGAAGACCTGGCTTATTTACCTGACCGTGGGCACATCGCTGGAGGTAGCCGTTGGGGGCTCGTGGCGGGAGAGAAACTGATTAAGATCTCCATTCTCCATGTACTCGGTGATCATGCAGAGAGGGTCTTCGGTGATACACACAGCCAAGAGGCGGATGATGTTTGGGTCCTTGAGCCGGGACATGATCTTTATCTCTTTAAGAAAGTCATTCCTTTGGAGGACATAGACACAGACAAACCCGGAGATTCCCAGAGTCAGAATCAAGAGGGAGAAGGGCATCCAGCCCAGTTTACGGCTATCCATTATATGGAGTTTTGTTTCTTTTGTGAGCCCTTGAGAGGGCAGAGATTGGCACCTGGCATTGTCTCATTGCACTCCCCCTGGAGTACAATGAGTCCTCATTCAACTGGAATGTTCTTAAGAACAAGGTCCATGACTTACATTTGCATCCCTGGTTTCTAACCAAGTGGCTGCTGCATAGAAAGGGATTACTATTTGCTGAGTCAAATGTATGCTGCCACTGAAAACTACTCTGCAAAAGAAAACTTCTCACTGAAAGTTACATCCAGAGTGCATTAAGGCATTTGCCATTTCAAAAAGCCCTGAAGTCACTCTATCAATACAATGAAGATCTTTTTATAAAGTAAATAACCACCCTGTGGCTTATCTGATAATAAATCCTTTAATTTCTCATGCAGGTTGAGCATTCCTAACCTGAAAATCCAAAATGCACCAAAATCCAAAACCTTTTGAGCACCAACATAACATCCCAAGTGGAAAATTCCACACCTGAGCTCATGGGATGGGTCACAGTCAAAATACTGTTATACAAATACATTGTATAAAATTACCTTCAGGCTGTGTATAAAAGGTGTATATGGAACAAGTGAATTTTGGGTTAGATTTAGATTCTATCCCCAAGATATCTTATTATCCATATACAATATTCCAAAATTCAAAAAAATTCAAAATCCAAAGCATTTCTAATCCTGAGCATTTTTGGATAAGGGACACTCAGCCTGTACTAGCTTTTTTTTTTTTTTTTTTTTTTTTTTTTTTTCTGTTATGAAAAAAAACTTAAAGAATAAAAGACAGAGACAGAGAGACAGAAAGCAAGAAATCACCCCCCAGGGCGAATGGTCACGCTGCAATCCCTTCTCCTCCATTCTCCTCTCGGGATCTTGGGCACGCACGCACACGCGCCCAGCGTGAGTTTTAAGCCAC
>NW_006159530.1:1718387-1744301 GCF_000334495.1 Tupaia belangeri chinensis | reverse complement strand
TTTTTTTTTTTTTTTTTTTTTTTTTTATCCAGTATGAAATGAAAACTGAAGAATGAAAGAATATTAGCAGTCAGTTGCAATATAGATTTAGGAGCCTATTCAAAGTATCTGCTGAAAGGCCATGATGGGAACGTGGGGTCATTTTAAAAGTACTCATTTGGTCAAGATAAATGGTGTGAGTGCTTGGTGACAGCCACCCTTGAGTCATAAAGTAGCATGATCCGAGTTAGGGAGGCCACAGACCCTCATCTCCCAAATGAGAGCAGATCAGTTGAAAGTCACTGCATTTTCTAGACCTTTTGGACCGGAAGTCACACTACGTCAATATAAAACCCTTGGAATTAAAGTAGTCTTAATGCAGCACCTTCCCTTCTCATTCCCCCAAGCTCTGACTGAAACTCTAATCATAACCAACTCTGGGAGGACCCAGAGTTCAGGCTCCCCATCATTGCTAAACCAGAGTGGGTGAGTCGAGGCACAGCAGACCTCACCAACCAAAACAATGGATGATGGCTTCGTCATATCCCGTGGGTTTTGTCCTGTTTTCTTTTCTTTGTTCATTTTACCACTTCCATTAATCACGGACTAAAATTAATGTGAGGAATATTCTCCATATGTCTCTGGAACTCTGATCGTGTCACTTCATGCATACTAACATTTTGAAGATTGAAATTCTCAGTTAAAAATCTTAATTCTGTTCCCTTACCTTTCTCTCTTCTTTATTCCTTATTCTGTCAATCATGACACTTTTTGATGAATGAAACCTATCTTCATTCTTGGAAATTATGATAATTTGAGGAATAAGAATAATAAACTCTATACCTATGAATACCAGTGAGGTAAATTAAGACAATACAAATGGAAAGTACACGTGTCGTCCGGATGTGTGGATTTCTCTGGGGCACGTACGACTAGCTTTCACTCAGCAGTCCTCTCTGCATGAGGATTCGCTCAAAATCTCTGTGATGGACAGGCAGGCAGGCAACTGGAAACCGCAACTTGTAGAGCGAAGGGTCCAAGCCATGATCGGCCAGTTTGGGAAACTGCTAAAGGGTTGTGAGGCTTTGAGGTCCATGGATACTGTTCCAAGTAGAGGTAGCTGTTGTTTTAGGGGTTTCTGGACATAGAAGGATAGGACCATGAAAGAGAAAAACAGAGAAGCTAAAGTAAATGGAGAAATGAAAACTGGAGAATGGAAGATTAGCAAGAAAGCAGACTGTGATTGTGAGACGTTCCAGGAGGAGGTCGTGGCATCAGGGGTGTGTGATGAGAGAAGGACACACCTAGAGTGGTTCCTGTTTTGTGAACTGGGGTGCACGGGAGATTGGGAGGTGAATGTGGTAGACACAATGGAAAATGTACATGTGTTGGAGATGGAGGAGAACAATAAGCACAGCGGACCCCACCCGAAAAATGAAGTGTAAGGATGGAAAATGTCAGACAGGTCACAGACCTTCCCATCTCACAAGAACAAGTATGCTCAGAAGTGTCAGGGACTATGATTTCTGGCCCTAAAGATAAAATACATCTAGAAAATTTCAAAATGCAGACCACAGACCTGGCATTCTTGTTGGCATCTGCTCGGAGCATTTTCACGGCCACCAGGACAGGCTGGCTGGCACTGACATCTAGGGCGAACTCTTTGTCTTTGAATTTTTCCATTCCCTCCACTTCACAGAGATGAACCTAGACAAAAGCCATCCTGTCTCAGTATCATCATTTCTCCTGAAGATGTCTCAGTATTCTCGCTGGACATTTCCTGGAGATGAACTAACTCTTACAACTCAGGCAAAATCATCAAGAGACTGTAGGAGGAAATCGGTAACGTCTCTTTGATTCGAATAATTGGTAAAATGAGAAACAGTGGTCAAGTACCAGCTCAGATATGGTCATGACTCATAAAAGAAATACTCATTGATTGGAACATGGAATAAATGAATGAATGAATCTAGAACATAGTATTTGATTACAGCATGGCCCGCTATGAAATGTCATTCAGCGTAAGTGCTTGAACTTTGATTTAAGAAAGTTTAGTTACTGGGTTATACAAAACAGAAGCCAGTTTCCTAAGGCATTCTGTTAGCATGGAGTTTAACACTATAAGTAATTCCCATGTGTTAGAGTGTGGGGTTGTCAACCCAGGGGACGGAATGAAAGCATGTAAGACCACGAACAGGAGCCACAGACCCTTCTACCTCCTCCTACACCAGATGACCTCAAGGGAGAACATATGATGACCCCCATCGAAAACCAGTAACACAGTCTGAAAAGTCTGAAAAGTCTGAATTCTATATTTGGAAATTGAGGGCAGTACTGGAGAGTCCTAATGTGACTTATGACATGGCTTTGAGTTCTCAGACCGTTCATGTGACTGATGCAAGAATGAAAAGGTAATATTCCTTGCATCGCTCTGAGGGCAATTGAAAAGAGGACTCCTCCTCATCTTAGGTGGTGATTCATTCCCTAGTGGCTGATTCTGGAACCAAAGACAGGGGTGAGATTATTTTTTTGGTTCACTTTACGTATAATTCCTATTAAGAGGGAAAAAAACACATGGGCAATCAAGCAGCAGGGTGTTCCCGGACAGTGCATGAAGGATGACCGCATCTTGTGGGCCCCACCCTCTGCAACCGATTGTAAACATTTGGAAAATACTGAATGTTTTTCACCATGTCTGAAGCCCAGTGGCCTTCCTGCCTTGCACACTCCTGTTATTATACAGGAGTTACTATGCAGGCCCCAGCAACTACACAGCTCTCTGACAAAGGCGAGCTCGACCCCGTGCTAGTATGGCAGAGGACAAGCCCAGGAGGGACAGGTGGAGGAGAGGGTCAGCTGTGAATCCACTTCTGGAAGGAACACTTTGCACTGCTCACCATATTTATCCAACACTTCTTTCAAGCCACCAAGGACCAGAGGACCCACTCACCTCACCAAACTGGCCTTCTCCCAGCTTCTCCTTAAATGTGAGGAGTTTCCGAGGGAACTCTTCCACGGCCACATCTTTCCCGGAGAGCAGGTCCATGGTGACGGCAGGCACCGAGTAGGTGTTTCCTCCCGTCACTCCCTGGAGGTTCACTATGTCAGCCTCTGCATAGTGGGGCACCCCGTCAGGCCCACTGGGCTGGACCGGCTTCACGATGCCACTGCAGCCTGGAAGACAAGGGCCACCACTGGTTCCAGGGGACCCTATGGAGAGTCCCTCAAGGAAGGAAATCTGAGAGGAGGGCCAGGACATGCCCCTTGACAATTTAACCTCCGCTGTAACATTCTTACCTTATGAATGGTTCTGCTTTCTCTAGACACTTTGTGTGGCCTTCAAACTGTAGGCAATTGTTTATTTATTTATTTCAGACAAGCTTTCACTATCAAGCTCCTCCTGCCTCACCCCCTGAGCTGCTGTGATTACAGGTACACACCACCATACCTAGTCTTTAGGCAGCCCGGGAATTGAACCTGGGCTTCCCATGTGATCGCAGGCTATGGAGCCCAGTGTCTTAGCAGCTGGGTCTACAGGTCACTATTTCAGCTTTCTTTCTTCTCTTCATAATACATGATCATTAACAACTGCCTCGGTTCATCTCGAAGAACTGTGTGGCAAACCTGAAGGAAGTCTCGGGCTATATCAGGAGGGGAGTTAAAGGTTGAAATTTTTCTTTTTCCTTTTTTTTAAGAGAGATTTTTGCTATAGGGTGTATGTGCTCCCAGAGAAACAGAGGGAGACAGACTAACAGAAAACGAGAAATCACCCTCTCCCCTGGTGGGGGGGGGTTGCCACACGGCAGTCCCTTCCCCTCCATTCTCTTCTCGGGATTTTGGACATGCACACACTTGCACCCCGAGTGAGTCTAGGACTCGAACCACAGTCGACTATGTGGGAGACCAGAGACATAACCATTACGCCATCTGCTGGTCCTGAAGTTTTTCTATTTTTAATTTGCTTTAAGATGTGTACACTGATCAGACAGAAAGTAAGAAAGCACTCTACAGGGGGTGACCACGTAGCAATCCCTTCTCTGCCTTTTTCCTTTCAGGATTCTGGGCATGCAAGCACATGCGCCCAGTGTGTTATTCAGGTCCTAAGGTCTGGGACTCAAACTGCACAGTCAGCCATTTGAGATCCAGCCGCGTAATCACCATGCCGCCTGGCTGGTCCTAGGCATTAGAATTTTTGTTTTTTAAAGGTTTTTGCTATAAGGTGCTTGTGAAAAATCACCCCCTCAGGGGACATGGTCATGCCACAATCCCTTCTCCTCCATTCTCCTGGGATTTCAGGCATGCATATACACACACCCAGCATGATTTTCAAGCTGCCAGGTTCAGGCCTCAAGTCATGGTCATCAGCCATGTGGGAGTCCAGCACCTTAAGTACCATGCCCCCTTTGGCTCCAAGGTTGAAGTTTCAATAGTACATTTTCTTAATTTGAAGACACCACCATTAATTTAAAAACCAACTTTAGGGACTGAAAAACTTTCAGATTGCATTCATAGAATCTAGTTTAAGACACATCCCAAATTGGGCCCAGGTCATAGCTCAAACCCATGTGGGCAGGTTGGCAGTTCACATCTGGAGACCCCCCTGAGTACACCGAGTGACACCGGGGGATCCTGCTGTCCAGGTTCTGTTGGGGGTACTCTTTGTGTCCCTTTTACTGTCTCTTTTTCTCTCATTTCTGGAAGAAATAAATAAATAAACATCAAAAAGAGACACATCTAACTTTTTCAGAATGTTCAAATATGAGTTGGTGGATGTTTTAGACTTCAGAAAATAGGCAAATCATTTCAATACCACCTAGGAAATACATTCGTTTATGTCCTTTATTCTTGTTGTCTCTGTGAAATTACCCAAGTTCAGTGTGCTCTTTTAAAGTTTTCAATCCATTGAGTGAGAAAATCGAAGATATCTTCAAAAAGTTCACAGACATTGGAATCATGAAAAAAATATGCATGGGTCTCAAAATTTTTTGTCCCAAAATCAACTTGCACTTTAATTCCACCCATTTTTGAAGTCCCCTCGCAGGTGTGAGTTTTTTTCCTTCCACGGCAAAGACACCTCCAGGCTGGCTCCTGGGTGAGCCTGTGCTGTCGTAGTTACTCCCAGTCTGCTACGTCAGCCTGAGCTTCCCTTTCCTGGACACCTTCATTCTCTTCTAGGTAAAACTTGGCCACTCCGAGGTGGATGACGTTATGAAAAAGCTCTCCTGAGCCTCAGAGATGACCCTAGTACCTGACAACACTCCACAGCACTTTTACAAGACAGTATGGTTTTGAATTAGTAGGCATTATTTTACCTCAATGCTTTTACTAGGAAAAGGCAAGAAATATTTACTTTCATAATAAAATCTTGTATCAGAGCCAGCAAGTGGCATAGTGGTTAAGGTGCTAGACTCCCATATGGCTGACCATTATTCAAGTCCCGGTTCTGGCGGCTTGAAACTCATGCCGGGCACGAGTGCATGTGTGCCCAAAATCCTGAGAGGAGAATGGAAGAGAAGGGATTGCAGCATGGCCATCTCTCCTGGGGCTGATTTCTCGCTATCTCTCCCTCTGTTGCTATGTTTCTCTAGTGGGTATATGTGCCCTATAACAAAAAGCTTTCTCTCTCTCAAGAATGTTAAAGAGAAACAAAAAATTAGATGACTCAAAATGGCTACGAAGCTAGAAATTTCACAATATCTTTTAACTTCATTATATTACTTAATTTAAGACTTTCCAGGAGGTTGGTATAAACTAAAAATAGGTGTGAATACCTGGGAGCAGAAGTGTTACACCTACATAATGTCTGTCAAAGCTCCTTCCTCAGTTTCCTGCCTGTTAGTCATCCCTACCTGACTCCTCCTCCCCTGGAGAAAATTCTGGAAGTTTTCGTATCAGCCTGGATGGCTCCTGGTAGTCTGGGCGAAGGGGAAAGATGCGATCGTAAGTTGAGTTGGACTCCTGTTCGCTCGGTGATGAGGAACGGTTATTGTTGAACATGCTGGACTCGCTTGGTAAGGAAAGGCTGACGGTCATTTCATCATCCAACATCCTTCGGGAAGCCTGGAAAACAGTAACAGGGAGAAGAGGATTATTACTTCCTCACATTCTTCTCTTTCTTTAAGTCTTGTTTTCTTTCTTCCATTAGAGAAAGAGAGATAAACAGAGAGGCAAGAATGTCTTCACACCATAATCCACCCCCAGCCTCAGCCAGCCCAGGGTCAAGTGTATGCCTGGCATACTCAGGGAGGGACTGGGACATGAACCCAAGACCTTTCCCTTATAGGTCTGGCACATTACCACTGTGCCACTACCTGGCTTCCTCCTCTTCTTGCTCTCAGATGAAATATTCCTCTAGTACTATTAAACTCCAGAAACACTGACCTTGAATTTGCACTAACCAAAATAAAAATGCCTAGAAGAATGGAACAGGAAAGTTCTAGGTGTCTGGGGATGCCAGATACAGGAAGAAGAAGAACCGGACAACTTGTTGTGGCATACCATCTAATGTGGCTGCCTGCTCCACCAAAAAGAGGAAAATACTGATATCCGGATGTTTGGGTTTTTAATAGAGAAATATAGAAACGTAGGTGCCTGCTTCATCCGCTAGGCTAAAGGCAGTCTGGTGCAATAATATCCCCAGTACTGAGTATGGAATCCAGCACATGGTAGATACTCAGTAAATGTAGGGTGGATCTCTCAAAGGAATACTGAAAAGCAATGCTACAGTCTAAAACTATGCAACATAATTTTCTTGGAAAGTAGGTGTGCTTAAAGATCTTCCACAAAAAAAATTCTGTCCCTGGGAAAAAATTATGAGTATCATTCTAGAGCAACTTGAGTTATTCGATTCAGTGTGCACAAGGGTAGAAAATTTTTTGAAGAACCAACTTACATATTCAAGGGCATTTTTTCTCTCTTTTTAAAAGAATTACTTATTTATTATTATTATTATTGTTGTTGTTATTGTTATAGGACATATGCACTCCCCAGAGAGAAAGAGAGAAAAAGAGAAAGCATGCCACCAGGTCCAGGACTCAAACCACACTCAGCCATATTGGAGCCTAGGACTCCAACCACCACACCACCACCTGTAGTGTCTCCAATCCAACATGCCTTTCTTTCCTGACCCATGAATGTATTCCAATAGGCCTCATATGAAAGATCTAGATAAAGAGAAAAAGCTCATAGAATAGACAACATAGACCTTCCTCCCTCAGTTAAAATGTGGTCTTAGATTATTTAGTGAAGACAAGTGTCGGCTTTCAGCTATCCAATAAGCTGTTCGTTTGTCAGCTTCTCACAGCACCGTCACCACACTTTGCTATCTCTCACCCTGAAATACCTCATTTAGACATCTAGTGTGTTCCAGCATTCTAAGGAGAAAAAGTTTTGGTATCACCTCTTTGATGCCTTGAAACATATTCATGCTGATGGGTAAAACTCTGTGGAGTCTGTCTTTCAGTCTTCAGTCACTCTATATAGATCGAAAGCTTTAGTTTAGGTAAAATGTTTTCAGACTGATGATAGAGGTCCTTGTAGGAAATAAAATAGACCCTTTCTTCTGTAAAATATCCTTGCCTTAAAACCTTAAAATAAATTCCAACAATCTCAAGAAACTGAATGTAGAAAAGGTCAGAGGGAAGTGCAGGCTACTTGTCTGGACTACGCTCTCCAAACCTGATTCAAGCCCCTTGTGGAGAGTCAAGACCTTTCTCACAGTCCTTTGGTCTCCTCTGAAAGACTACCTCAAACAGAGATTGGTTGGGCTAAATCCTCCTTCCTATTTCCTGTCCTTGATAGGCAGTTTCAAACCCCACAGCCCAGAGTTTCCATGACCGCTCACAATCCATGTCTACTGAGAGGATCTCATTGACCTGGGGTGGTGTCCACGGCCAAAGGCAGAAACACTTCAATACTAGCAGACTCTGAGAGGACCAGACACTAGCAGCAGTGCCCAGGGAGTTGTGATCTAGCCTAAGAAGACAAGAAAAGTCACGGATAGTCTATCTTTTGTGGAAAATGTGTCTATTTGGGAAGAAATAAGTCAACGTATTTGAATATTGGCACTCGAGAAGAGCATAGAAGACAGGATACTAGTTGTATGACCTTGAGCAAGTCACATTTTCTCATCAGAAAAGCATTTCAATATAACCATTATGCCCATCTTACCAGGATTCAATGAAGTTTATCTAAAAGAAAGCATGAGGGAAAAGTCTTTATAGACAGTCAAGTATTAGGTAAATGTAATAAAAATTATTCAAATTATTTGACTTGGACAGAAAGAGTCAGAGGAGGAACTCAGACATGATCATAACCCTCAAGCACACAAAGAAGTAGAAATATAATTGTGAAAAACTTGACTTGGATGCTAATGAGGCTGTTTGTTTTTCTGCACACAGACATACACATGCACACACACTGAACAGTCAGACAAAGAAGAAAAGGCACTCCAATAGTATTCTCAGATTTTTTTCAGTTAGGTAGTAGGAGAGAGATTCTTGACCTTAACTATGCATCAGAATCACTTGTTAAATTAAAAAAATAATAATACAGGGGGCCATAAGGTAGCATAATGGTTGGGACACTGGACTCCAACATGGCCAACCATGGTTTGAGTCCTGGACCTGGAGGCTTGCTTTCTCACTTTCCCTTTCTCTCTCCGTCTCTCTTTATTGAGCACACATGCCCTATAGCAAATTAAATAATAAGAGTAATAATAGATTAAATTGAATAAATCATTCTTTAAAAATTATAGATGTTAGTACTGTACCGAAATCTAATGAATCAGAATCTTCATGGGAAATGCCTAAGTTGAGTTTCAATGTATCAGAAAAAAAATATTTTTAATTCCTAGGAAGATTCCAGAATCCTCATTCTAAAAATGAGAAAATAAACTTAGCTAATTCTTTTCTGGACCCTTTCAGCAACAAGTGTCTCCATTCCTGTTTCCCTTGGTGGCCTCAGTTAACACTTTATCCTTTATAAATTCTTATACTATGCCTTTACTCTGGGGGCAGCTGGGGCCTAGGAAAGGGAGGAGCTGCATCCTGCCCTAGGCTCGTTCTGTGACTCATCACCTTCTCCAGCATCTTCTGCCAGAATTGCCTCCAGAGGATGATGACAATGATGGCCAGGAGGATGAAGATAATGGCTACCAGGCACCCGATCAGGATCCGAGTGTTGCTGTCATCAACTTTAAGCATTGGATCTGTGACCAGAAAGAGAAGGTAGAGAATATAACCACTGCACTGGCCAAGAAACAGCATGAGGGACTGGCCCGGGGACATGGAGGTAGGCCCTATTCCTTCAGATTAATTCCACAATATGTCGCCTTAGGACTTCAGCTTATCCTTGGTCTTACTACTGCTGATTACTTGGCTCCTATATCCTACCATCCTTCTCCATGGGAAAATGGCCTTCTCTTTCCCATGTCTCAGATTGAGAAATGAAGAATTTTCCTGTTCTTTCCCAGATTTTGTACTGATATTAACATGGCTTTGGTCTATAACTATGGAATCACACTTCATGAAAAACAGGCAAGAAATTAGTTTTATTTTCCACGTTCTTTGAGACATGCCAAGATAACTGAAGGTCCTCTTTGGAGATACTTGACCATACATGTTTCCGGATTGCTGGCTGGTATGTCCAGTGCTCATCCGAAGCAATACACACCTAGAAACGCCCCTTTCCTTGTTTCTGCCCAAGCTTTCCAAACTCATGAAGCAGCTGGGACAACTCCTGACTGTGCCTCAGCTGAGGAATCACATGAACCAGCAGGGAAGAAAATGAGTTTGGGCCTTAACATTAGAGATGGACTTTCCTACCTTTCCAGGGTTACTCTTCATCCAAAGCCAACTGGTATCAAGCCTCCCATACAGATAGGCTTTTGCAAATCTCCACCCTTCTTTAGCCTCCAGATGTCCCTTCAACTTAATTTTCACAGTTAGGAATCACACATACCATAGGTTGTAGGTGCCATGGGCGAGGTGGGCAGGGCTCCAGAGTTATTGTACATGGCAGCATCTGTTTCAAAACAAAGGTGAGTTAGAGGTGGGAAGGAGACGGATGGGAACGACAAAGGTGAGTTAGAGATGAGATGAAGTCAGTGGTCAGTGGGGTTTCTGAATGCAGGCTGTGACCTAGAAAATTGTGAAATCAATTCAGTGGCTTGCAACCAGCTTTTGAAAAATATATTGCGTAATATTATCATTTATCCACGTAGTAAGAACAACGATATTTTACAAAATTTTTGTTTAAAATAGTACATATTAGGGGCCAGTAGATGGTGTAATGTTTATATCACTGGACTCCCATATGGCCCACCATAGTTCAAGTCCCAGATCCAGTGGTTTAGAAATCACACTGGCATATGTGCATGTGTGCCCAAGATCCCAGGAGAAGAATGGAAGAGAAGGGATTATAGTGTGGTCATGCCCCCTGGGTGGGTGATTTCTTACTTTTCCTTTTCTCTCTCTCTCACTCTCTCTCTCTGGTGAATGCATGCACTCTAAGGCAAAAATCTCTAGAAAAATAATAAATTAGAAAAATAATAAATTAAAAGTAATACGTACTAGGTCTTGCAGTACAAAAATTTAATAAACAGTGGGTCAGAGGGCTGCAGCCACATTACCATGAAGCATAGGAAGTAGTATCCTATTCAGCAAAATCTAGAGAGAATATAGCAGGTGAGCAGTCGTGAGACAGATACAGTGCTAAAATACTGTCTCATTCAAGAAAGCGTAACCCTTATCTGGCGGTTTCACTCTGCTTCATTGCTCTAGCCCTGTAATTTCTACACTAAGGCTTCATTCACCCTTAGAGATGGATTATAGACATTGGCATGTGATGTTGCAGCTTCTGTGGCCAGACCCCAGACTGATGTTGGAAACTAATTTTCTCCTGTGTCTTGTCTGATCAAGGGGACTGAAAAATAGAACGTGCATTTCCCTTCTAAGCCTTCCAGAAATCCTCATTGTTTTCCTTAACATTGTCATATGAATGGGGAATCTATTCATCTGGCATCTACACGTGCTTTCTGACTGATCCTGAGGCTCCAGTGAATACTAATATTATCATGGGGACTAGCAGATGGCGTGGTGGATAAGGTGCTGGTCACTCCCATATGGCCAGCCATGGTTTGAGTCCTGGACCTGGTGGCTTGCTTTCTTGATATCCCTCTCTTTCTCTGGCCAAATTAAAATAAATGGATAAATAAAATTAAATAAATAATTATTTAAAATAAACAAGCAAACAAAAACTAATATTGTCATGAAACTAGATTTAAAACTCAAGAGATCTTTAGGAAAAACAAACAAAAAAACCCATAGTCTATAGTTATATTTAGCTGGAATAGGACAAGTATATCAATCGCTTTGCCAAGGGGATCCTTGAGTACAGATGGGAATCTTCGCGTCCCTAGTTAACACAGGGTAAGCGCCACTGCTTTCTAGTATTTCGATTTCTGCTCCGAATAGATGCTAATATAAGGTAACCTGCCTATTTATGTTGATTAAATGATTAACACAGAAGACATTTGGCATCGATACTATTTTTGTAAATATGTGCTCTATTTCTTTATTGGTACAGGTCGAGCACCTCTAATCTGAAAATATAAGAGTCAAAAATCTAAAATCTAAAATGCTCCAAAATCCAAAACTTTCTGAGTGCTGACATGACACTATACATGGAAAGTCCCATACCTGATCTCGCGTAATGGGTCACTACCGTGTGATGATATTAGATAAAATTGCTTTCAGTTATAAGTGTAAGGTGAATATGAAACATAAATGAGTTTTATGTTTAAACTTGAGTCCCATCCACAACTTATCTTGTTAGGTATATGCAAATATCCCCAAATCCAAAACATTCCAAAATTTGAAACACTTGTGCCCCTAAGCAGTTCAAGTAAGGGATATTTAGTCATACCTCTTAGTAAGAAAACCATCTTGAAATTAAAAAAAAAAAAATCAAATCAGAAAGCCGAGCTCTTCTGGCTTATTTTTAGATTTGTCTCCCATACATTACTTAAAGCCTGTCCTTTTCTTCCAAGCCCTGTAGAAGTTTCTTTCCTTTGTCCTTCCATGACAAATCTCTCTGCTTCTGACTACTTATTGTTGGTACCACACTGAACATTCTTTGAAAAATCTTTTTTCCTCATATAAAATTTAATGGCATGGACAATGTCCTAAATGCCTTTTTACTTTCCCAGATTTTACAGAGCCTGGTTTCAGTAAGCTCAATTGTTATTTGCTGCTGTCATTCAATTAAGAACAGTGCTTTAAAGGCCAGCCATGATGGCACAGGTGGTAGGGAATTTCTCTGTAATTCTAGAGTCACATGGAAGATTGCAGTTCAACCCCTGGGTCAACCTGAAACATGAAGTCCTGGAGGAATAGATTATGACATAATGAGACCCTGTCAAAGGTTCCTGTTTCTCCCTCTCTCACCCCAAGAAATAAAATAAACCAACTTTTAATAAAAGAATAGTGTTCAGAATTTAAAAGGAATTCCTAGGAGTTGAAGCAAACTGAATAAAATGAACCCAGCTATATATCATCCTGGCGACATAACTGCACTGAGAAAAGAATGACCTCACTGTTGCTCCAGCAGACATCAGAGCATAGCATTTGGATTGCACGCCCTTGAGATGTGCTCAGCATCGTAAAACTCAAATGGAGATGCTTTTGCATAGCAGGATGTAGCAAATGGTTTGAACATTCTTAAGAAGCATTATGAAAACAGCATGGCGTTTCCTCATAAAACTAACCATGGAATTGCTGTATGGTCCAGCAATATCCCATCGCTCGGCATATATGCAGAAGAAATGAAATTGGTATGTTGTCTGCACCTCAACATCTACTGCAGCACTATTCACAATAGCCAAGGTATAGAATCAACCTAAGTGTTCATCAACTGAAGAATTAGTAGAGAAAATGTGATACATGCACACATACACACACACACACACACACACACACACACACACACACACACACGAATATGCTCAGCCATTAAAAAGGCAAAATCCTATCATTTGAGGATAAATAGATGGAGGTGGGGCACATTATACTAAGTGTAGTAAGCCAGACACAAAAAGAGAAATACCACCTGTTCTCCTTCATATGTGAAAACTGACAATAAATAAATAAAGACCTTATAGAGGTAGAAGGATGAAGAGTGACTGTTAGAATATGGGAAGGATAGGGAGGTACAGGCAGAGAGGTGTTAATTAATGGAAATAAAATTGTGGATAGATAGGAAGAACAATTTTTTGTATTATAAAATACAGTGGAGATGAGACCAGCAGATGGTGTAATGGTTACATCACTGGACACCCACATAGTCGCCTATGGTTCACATCCCTGTCCTGGTGGCTTCAAACTCACGCCGGGCACGTGTGTGTGCATGCCTAAGATCCTGAGAGGAGAATGCAGGAGAAGGGATTGTGATGGGGCCATTCCCCCGGGAGTGGGGGGGGGGGATTTTTCACTCTCTATTTCTGTCTCTCTCTGTCTCTCTGGAAAGCATGCGTACCCTACAGAAAAAATCTCTCTTAAAAAAAAAATACAGTGGGGAGAAGATATTAGGATTTCAGAAAAGTCATAACATACTTTTCTTTGCAAATATGTTCCATGACTTTTCTGATAACCTAATAGTTACCAACAATTTGCTACATGTTTCCAAGTAACCCAAAGGGAGGATTTTGAACATTTCCAAAAGAAACAATGACATTCCCAACCCAAAAGGAGCAATGACAAATGGTTGAGATGATAGCTATGGCTGATTTAATCATCGCTCACGTATGCATGTACTGAAAAATCACATTGTACCCCCAAAATATGTATAATTAGAATGTTAATTAAAATATCTTAAAAATAATAAATAATAAAAAATAATAAGCTATCAACAAGAAAAGAGGAATTAAAAAAATCACCATTAGCAACCTCTAATGGCATAAATGGTCAGCGGTGGAGGATAAGATCTAGAGAAAAAGTCATGGGAACTTTCCTGAAACCAGAAATCAATCTTAGAATCACTCACAGTTACAGAGTCCAGCATTATACTCCCAGGCTGAGGTCCAACCTCAAGTATGTAACACTATCCATGAAGAATTCTTTTTTCAAATATTTTAAAAGTTAATTTATGTATTTATTTCAAGAGAGACAGAGACCTTCCTGACAGAGTCTTTATACTCTCAAAAAAAAAAAAAGAGAGAAAAAGAGAGAGAGAGAGAGACAACTAGGAGATATTGTAAAGAAATACACGAAGTCCTTAGTTATTTCTTGGGGTATTTTTCTGTTTCTTTTTTTTTTTTTTCTTTGAGAGGTTTTTGCTATAGGGCACATGTGCTCACCAGAAAGACAGACACAGAGAGAGAGAGAGACAGAAAGTGAGAAATCACCCCCCAGGGGGGATGGTCACACCGCAATCCCTTCTCCTCCATTCTCCTCTTGGGATCTTGTACACACACATACACGTGCCCCGTGTGAGTTTAAGCCACCAGGTCCGGGACTCAAACCGCGGTCGACTATGTGGGAGTCCAGTGACATAGCCATTATGCTGACTGCTGATCCCTTTTCGAGTATTTTTCTTAAGCTTATTTATTTATTTAGACATAGAAAGACAGGCACTTTCAATAAATTATCAAGCCATGATCCTCTCCTCAGCCTTCCCAGCCAGCCAGAATCATGGGCATTTACACTGTGATGTACAGGCTGACCTGGGAACAAAGCCCTCATCTTCTGTATGGCTCCGTATGGCTTTACAGGGTAGCACATTACCACTCACCACTGCAGTTCAACCCAAAGGCCTATCAAAGCTCTGACTTGACTGAGACAACTGTAGTAAGACATTATTAGATAATCAGAGATACTTGAATATGGACAAGATCCTAGATGGTATTGAACTATGGTTGACCATATGAGAATGTCCAGCGCCTTAACCTCCATCCCCCCTGCTGGTCCCCATGGACACCTGCCTTTCTCTTATAGCTCCCTGCTTCCACTTCCCTGGAGGCCCCAAGCTCCTACCTGATTGGAAGGTGATCTCACTGAACATCATCCAGGTATCTGCAAAATGATATTGGCATTTGATGGCACTGGCCATTCGGTGATGGAGGGGCACCGTGACAAACCGAGCACTGGGGTTGACATCATCCAGGACAAGAGGGAAGGAGACGGCGTTAGATTCCCATTCATTGGCTTCTGAGCGAAAGTAGCACTGTACCTCCTTAAAGATCTTCACACCTTTAGCAAACATGTTGTTGCAATGGACCTGGTAGAGAAAGAGGCTTATTGGTGACAAGCTGGCACTATTAGGTGGCATGGAGACACACTCAAAGCCAACTGAGTAAGATTCTAGACCTAGCTGACTCTCTGAGCACTACTCTAGGTGAACAGTTGGTTCTCTGCAGTCTTGGAATTTTCCCTTCTAGGAACTTCATGGGCAGTGTGATATGGCAGTCAGGTCTTGCAAACCCTAGGCTGCAACCCTAGTCACCTCTATGCAATCATAAAGCCATGGTCACTTCATGTCATGTTGCTTGCCTGCCTTGTCCTTATCTGTTAAATGGGGGCTGAACCAACCTCCTCTCAGGTCCTTCCTAATCTTCTGGAGTCTATAATCCTCTCAACCACAATTGCTGTCTACTCAGAGTCAAGCTATTCTGAACTGAGGTATAGGGAAGACTGTCATCCTATTTCCTTCTAGGTACATTTCAAGACCATCCTACTTCTAAACAGGGTTAGCTGAGAAGCCTGAAATAATATACAACTCAAAAGAATTTAATCTTTCTTTCTAGAAACCTCAAGTGCTGGGACCAGCAATTAGTGTAATGGCTATGTCGATGGACTCCCATGTAGTTGACTGAGGTTCGAGTCCCGGACCCGGTGACTTAAACTCCCACCAGGCACGTGTGCATGCGTGGCCAAAATCCTGAGAGAAGAATGGAGGAGAAGGGCCATCCCCCCGGGGGGTGATTTCTCACTTTCTATCTCTCTTATAATTATTATTGCTTTTAATTTGTTATAGAGCACATGTGCTCACCAGAGAGAGAGAAAGTGAGAAAGCAAGCCTCGAGATCTGGGACTCAAACTATGTGGGAGTCCAGCTCCTTAATCACCACACTACCTGTTGGCCTCCAATTATTATTATTTTTTAATTTGACCAGAGAGAAACAGAAGGAGAGTGAGAAAGCAAGCCACCAGGACCCGGACCCAAACCACGGTTGGCCATGTGGGAGTTTAGCACCCCAACCACCATCTGCTGGCACCAAGTGTATACATTTTTTAGCAATATAAATAAATTTTCTCTTAAAGAATATTTTTATTACTATGCATATTCTTCTCTCCAAAAAGAGCGAAAAAACTGTGAAGAAAAATATGTTACACACAGTCACACACACATGATTATAACTGTGAGTCACCCTGGAATGGTGAACTAGCAAACTGGGTATATTTGCTCTTTCCATTCTTATCTTAAATGTTAGTTCATTTAGTTCATAGTTACTCATCTAATTAGGAGATAGTATCACATTAACATCAGGAAGTCATATAATAGACATGGATTTTCATTTTTGTTTCTAGGTTTTTGCCATAGGGTGGATGTGCTCACTAGAGAGACAGAGGAAGACAAGGAGAGGGAAACTGAGAAATCACTCCCCAGAGGGAATGGCCACACTGCAGTCCCTTCTCTATTCTTCCCCATTCTCCCCTCAGGACTTTGGGCATGCACACACATGTCTGGTGTGATTTTTGAGCTTCTGAGGCTGGGACTTGAATCACAGTTGGCCATATGGGAGTCCAGTGGCTTAATCATCATGCTACCTGCTGGCCCCTGGATTTTCTTTTGACTCTTAGTTTGTGTAAAGAATATTGACTTGTGATTTATTAGAAACCCTTAAGGATAATTCAAATGCTCTTTCCTGGGTGTCATGTCTTCCTTTCACAAATAAATGGTGCCTTCCCTATTGAACTGCAAATTATACCATGATAGGAGCCATTTCTTACTCACCTTTACCCCTAAAACCTATCATAGTGCTATGACTATGCCAAGTACAGTTGATAAATTAAAAACAAAGATAGATAGAAGAATGGATGAATTTAGGAAGTAAACATTGAAGCTGAGGATTTTATTTTTTGCATGAGCTTTTCTTCTCTTCTATTACTTTCTCTCTGAAACAGACTTGAACTTGAGTAAGATAAAAGGAAAATAATGGTTTGAGCCAGGTACCAAGAAAACTATCACTGTATTCTACATTGCATCATGGTTGAGCTCTCCTGTGATGGCCTGATTCAGAGAAAACAGAAATGGGCCTTCCCTTAGCCCCTCCCCTGGCTCTTCTCAGGTTCTGCACGTACCTTGCTCCATCCCATGCCCAGTCTCTAATCCTCTCCCACGCCACTGGCTTCAGTTCAACCACTTGACAAAATTCACCTACTCCCTCCCCTCCTGACTGCTCTATGATAATGAATTGATAGTATAACTTCTGGTACTGCACTGAAGGCATAACATTTTTAATATTTTAATCTCACCCAGGTAAAATCGTTGTATTTTAATATAGACTTTTAGATGTTGGTATTTTAGTCAAAAACATAAACAAAAGCCCCTAATAATTTACATTTTTAGCCTTATAGCAACTGAATTAACCCCTTACCCCAGTCCTTTGCTTAGAATTGAATCCACCCTTTGGTAACAAATTTCTCTGACTGGGCAAAGGCACCAAAATGTATAAAGAAGGTAGACTGAAACCCTGGACCAGAGGGCTGGAATCATGATCCTGGCCCGGCACTTACTCCTGGCCCTAGTCTCTCCTCAAGTTTCTGTTTATCTCCTCCCCTTCCTCCTCCTCCTACTCAAGGCAGTAGAGATATTATAACTGTACTTGGTTAGAATAGGCAGTAAAGGACCTCCTTGGCTCATATGCACACATTTATTGAGCCAGTTTAAGTGTCAGAGGGTACAGAGATTGTAAAACAGAATCATTACCTTGGAGAAGTTTGAGATCCAGTTGAGAATAGGATATATACAGATAAATGACAATTGGTGTGTCATTTTACAATAGATAAAAAATCAAGATCCTCTAGGAAGAGAAAAGTATGGAATTTTCTTATTTTATGATTTCTGAGTACATGGGTGGGGGGGGAGAATGACACTCTCTAAGGCTGGGAGCAGTAGAAATTTCCCTTCCATTGAGAATCTGACCTGCAATGAGCTTTGCTTCCTGAGGAAGCAAATCATTTCCATGGCCCAAGTCACTCTGGCCTCTGTGGGCCCCTTCCTCCATAAAATATAATTTCGAATATATATTCATATATTAAATACATACTAGCTGTATTGATTAAAAATGAATATAATCTTTGATTATAAAATTTCATTTGTAAAATTCTGGCACTGAAAGACATTAAAACATTTTCATGGGCCTTCAATTGATCATGGGCCTTCAATTGATCATGGGCCTTGGATACTTTGCTTAATACACATGTCAACACTGGTGCTGGGACCAAAACCATGAGAACACTGTACTAATCTATTATTAAGAAAACCTGTTCAAGGGCCAGCTGGGTGGTATGGTGGTTAAGGCAGCTGGATCCACGTGGCTGAGTGCAGGATTCAAGTCCTGGACTGGGCGGCCTGGAAAAAATGCTGAGCACATGTGTGTCCAAAATCCCGAGAGAATAATGAATGAGAAAGGATTGTGGGTTGCAGCATGGTCATCTCCCCCTGGGGTGGCTTCTCACTTTCCTCTTCTCTTCCTCTCTCTCTGTATCTCTGTGGTAAGCACATGCACCCTTATAGCAAAAAGCAAAAACATAACAAGAAAGAAAACCTATTCTAACTCCCTATTCCCCAATGGATTCCCAGGGGAAAAAAATCCCTAAAAGAAGTGACCTCTGAAATGGATGCAAGTAGGTCAAAGCAGAATATGTATTTAACCCAGTTTTACTGGCATCAGCCAGGTTTTTTTTCAGCATGGCTTTTCTCCACCATTGTCAGTGTGACCCCTTTGAAGAAGTCCCAACACACTTGACTCCACTGACCTTCATGGTAGTGAAATTCCTGATGCGGTCAAATTCAAACATGATCTCAATGTAGCCATTGGTGGCGCTCTCATTCCGCCAGCCCACGTAGTCATAGCCGGGCCACACGTGGTATTCGTGAGTCTGAGTGAAGTCGTCCAGGCCAGACACCCCATCCGTCAACTGGCCCAGCCCTTCCGTCATGCTGCTCAGGCCAGGAGAGGAGGAGAAAAGGCAAGAGGAATCCGAGTTAATCGCATGTTCATGGAAGAGCTTTTCCCCAGCTTTTTCTCCCCAGGCTTTATAAAAGCTAATTATTCTGGAAGTAAAAGATGACAAATGATCAAATATATTTTGTAATACTAACTCATTTATCCTGCATCAATAGAAAACTTAGAATTTCATATAATAAATTTTAAAAATTTTTATTATTATTATTTTTTAGTTTGCTATAGGGTCCGTGTGACTGCCAAAGAGAAAAAGAGAGACAGAGAAAGAGAGTGAGAGAAGGAAAGTGAGAAATCACCTTCTAGGGACCAGCAGTTAGCGTAATGGCTATGTCGCTGGCCTCCACTCCCATGTAGTCGACTGTGGTTTGAGTCCCGGACTTGGTGACTTCAACTCACAACGTGTGCTTGCATGCCCAAGATCCCGAGAAGAGAATGGAGGAGAAGGGATTGTGGCATGGCCATCCCCCCTGGCGGGGGTGATTTCTTGCTTTCTGTCTCTCTGACTCTCTCTGTCTGTCTGGTGAGCGCACGTGCCCTATAGCAAAAACCTCTCCAAAAAAAAAGAAATCACCCTCTAAAGGTGTTGGCCATGATGCAGTCCCTTCTCCTCCATTCTCTTCTCGAAATTGTGAGCATGCACACACATGCACCAAGTTTGGTTTTCAAGCCTCTGGGTCCAGGACTTGAACTGTGTCATCAGCCATGTGGGATCTAGCTACCTCAGCTACCACACAACCTACCTGGCCCCATATAATAAATTTTATAAATATTTGATGCTTACTCTTTCGACAGCAAAAATTTTCAACATTATTTTATCATTTTATGTGAAAATCTTTCAGTAATCTCTTGTACCTTGTCTATTCTCATATACTTAATATGTCTTTATACAATGACTCAATATTATCAAATGCAATTAATGAGTTAACTCATTGAATCAATGGAGAAATGACTACATGCATAGAATGAATGCTACCACATAGGAGTTCTTGTTTCATCACCAAATAAATGTTCTGAGTTTGTTGAAAAATTTTCTCTTTTTTGACTAATTGTTCAATGAACCAATTTTAGAGAAGCCAGTCATGCCATCTCTAGCCCACATCTCCAACAATCCAATTGGAGATCAAACCAAAGGGCAAAGAAGGGCATCTTGAACAATTGGTAGCAAAGTGGTTAAGGAGCTGGTTCCCACATGGCCAAATGTGCGGTTCAAGTTCCAGACCTGGTGGCTTGAAAAGCATGCCAGGCACGTGTGCATGTGTACCCAAAATCCTGTGATGAGAATGGAGGAGAAGGGATTGCAGCATGGCCATGCGTTCTGGGGGGGTGCTTTCTTACCCTCTCACTCGGCAAACTCAAAATTTGCCCTATAGCAAAATTTAAAATATAGAAAAGTTTTTAAAAAGAAAGGACTCTCAGCCAAATTTCAATAGTAATTTATAATTAGTTTTAGTGAAATTCATAGAATACTAGAATCATGGACTCTTGAGAGTCCCAGGTATTGGATATTGTTTTGTGTTTTAGCACTGTATCCCTTTCTACTTTTGATGTGAGGCTCTGTGTTGACTGTAAGTGGAATTATGCTAACTTGGCTATTTGAAGGACATAGAGAGGCCTTCTTTTATGGAGGGACAGTGTAAGAACTCATCATGTGGAACTTCCCTCTTTTCTTCTATCTGTATCTCACACTCTGAAAGATATGTCAGGAGTATCCCCAAAAAAGAGATTGGGATATTTATCCTCAAACAATAATGGATGTGACCCTTGGGGTTTACAACCAGAACTAACAATATGCAAACTTGTGAACTGTAAAAAATGATTAAGAATGATTATGCTGGGAACAGCAGGTGGTGTGGTGGTTAAGGTGTTGGACTCTCATACAGCTGACTTTGATTCGAGCCCCAGACATGGCAGCCTGAAAATCATGTGTGCCCAAAACCCATAGAGGACATAGCCATCTCTTCTGGGTGTCGGGTTGGGGGTGATTTCTCACTTTCCTTCTCACTTTCTTTCTCTGTCTCTCCCTGGTGACTGCATGCACCCTATAGCAAAAACTTAACAAAAAAAAAAGTTATTATACCAGACTCATAGATACATTTTACAATATATTTAGTCATCAAAAACTGTTTGACAAGTTATAAAATCTGACTGGCCTTATCCACAGTGCCCAGAGCCTGGATCTCCATCTCAAGGTTTTGACATCTTTTTTTTTTTCTCTCTACAGATAAGTAGGCTATGAGAACATAAGTTTACTTGCAGCAAATATATTTCCCATTGTCTCCAGAGAAATAAATTCCATCAAAGGCTTATGAATAGAAACATATTTTCTTTCTTTCTTTTTTTTTTTTTTGAGAGAGATTTTTGCTATAGGGTACATGAGCTTGCTGGAGAGAGATAGAGAGAGATAGACAGAAAGTGAGAAATCATTCCCCAGGGAAAACGGCCATGCCTCAATCCCTTCTCCACCATTCTCCTCTCGGGATTTTGGACACACAATGTCTGGCATGAGTTTAAGTGCCAGGTTTGGGACTCGAACCACAGTTGACTACATGGGAGTAACCATTACACAATCTGCTGGTTCTCTAAGAAACATACACTTTTAAAATGCTTATTTAGTTTCTGTTTGAACAAAATCAAATCGAGTGGAGAAGGAAAAAGGAAGGAAAATTCCCACTTTTACCTATATACACCTTAGAATGATTAGAATTAGGGGGAAAAAAGCAAACATTAGTCTCTCTTTTTTTTTTTTTAATTTAAAAAGGTGATTTTTTGTGGCTATGTCTATTTCCTAAGATCCTGGTCTAAATATTTTGGATCTCATTACTCAGTAACACCTGTCTGAAATATCATTCCCTCATGTATGAAGTGAAGCTAATCATATCTAAATTTCTGGGTGTTTTTGTTTGTTTGTTTGTTTGTTTGCTTTATTTTTGCCTGTGGGTTCAAAGCTTTATTTGCAGCTACCTTCCTACTTCTGCACTTGAAGGTTCTACTCATCCCTTAATCTTACATCCCAGGCTAACTCCATCATTATCTCCTGCTAAACTTAATGTTTTGCTTAGGTTTACCATTTCTGTCCTGAAAGTACCTGGTATGTAGTAAGAACTTGAAAACTATTTGTGGCATGAATAAATGGCAGCCCCGCTGTTTCAGTCATCGAGACTGTCATGCTTCATCTAACTCGTCTTCTCAGCCTGCTGCCTCGTCTCCCACATCCAATGAAGTTGTGAGTGTTCTGTGGGTGCACATCTCCTCCTTGTTCCCATTTTTACAGTCACCCTATGGCCACATGAATTCTTTTTACTTGAAAGATTTGGGGATTTAAAAATACCCCCATCACCTCCTTATTTCTCAAATGTAACCTTTGGGGGCCAGCAGGTGGCATGGTGGTTAAGGTGTTGGAATTCCCACATGGCCAACCATGGTTAGAGTTCTGAAGCTGGCAGTTTGCTCTCTCTCTCTCTCTCTCTCTCTCTCTCTCTCTGTCTCTCTTTCTCTGGCAAAAATCCATGTGAAAAAAATAATAATAAATAAGTAAACAAAATAATTTTAAAAAATGTAACCTTTGCACACTGTTTGATGAATCCACCTAAGGCGCATCTCTAAGCATGCCCTTCTCCAGCATTAAAAATCATTAGTGACTGGGAGCAGGTGGTGTGGTGGTTAAGGCACTGGACTCTCACATGGCTGACCAGGGTTTGAATCCCAGAACTGGTGGCTTGTTTTATCACTTTCTTTCTGTGTGTGTCTCTCTCTGGTGAGCATGGGAACCCTGCAACAAATTTAAAATAATAATAATGATAAAGTAAAATTAAATACGTACTTCTTTATAAAAGAACCTTGAGTGACTTGGGGCCAGGTGGAAGCACACTGATGGTGTGGCTGAGCCCACATGGGACGGATCATGGATTTGCACCCCAAGACCTGCCTGAACACACCAGGAGTGTGCATGCTTGTCATCTGTGCCAGTTGAGGCTGGGGGTAGGTTAAGGCATGGGAACCCTGATGGGGCTCTCTTTCTCTCTTCTTTTTACCGAAGAAGTACATAAGTAAATTTAAAATGAAGTTTTCAGGATGGACCCGCAGAGAGCATAATGGTTACGTCACTGGACTCCCACATGGTTTGAGGCCCAGACTTGATGGCTTAAAACTCACCAGGTGCATGTACATGCATGCCCAAAATCCTGAGAGAAGAATGGAGGAGAAGGGATTGCGGCATGGTCATACCCATGAGGGATGCTTTCTCACTTTCTGACTCTCTGTCTCTCCCTGTTGCTCTGGTGAGCGCATGCACGCTATAGCAAAAATCTCTCTAAAAAACTAATAAAGCCTTCAGGGACTCATTATTTTAATGATGATGTTGACAAAGAAGCATTCCTTCTTCCTGTCCTCGTGCTCCTCTTCCTCTTGTTCTTCTGGTCCTGCTATTCAAGTTCTTCTAACCGATGGCCTAAAATGCCTTGCTGTGCTTCTCCTCTACTTGTTTGCTACATAAATATGGCCCACGGTTAACTAAACTGCTGATGTTTGCCCATTTCTCTAAACTTTACAATCATGATTCTTTTTTCTTTATGTTATTCCCTCAGCCTAAAATGCTCTCTCAAGATTCTTTCCTTGTAAAAATTTCACTCATCCTTTGAGGCCCATTTTAGATGTTCTCTGTTCTTTTTTCAATTTTTTAAAGGTTTTTTGCTGTAGGATACATATGTTCTCTGAAAAGAGAGAGACAGTGAAAGGGAAAGTGAGACATTACCTCCCAGGGGGATGGCCATGCTGCAATCCTTTCTCCTGGGATTTTGGGCATGCGTGCACATCATCTGGTGTAATTTTCAGGTCATCAGGTCTGGGACTCAAACCACAGTCAGTCATGTGCTAGTCCAGTGCCTTAACCACTCTACCATCTGCTGGCCCCATGTTTTTTCCATTCTATTTTGCCTTTGCTGGTCCTCCAAGCAGATAATAGCTTACATTTGTTAAGCACTTTATCTTTACAAAATGCTTTTCCTGTACACTTTCAATCATTTTAGCCTCATAGCAAAAAGAAGTGTCTATTAATTACATGAACCTTTGTGTTTTTGTTCCCAATCCTGAGCTTTCCTACTGTAGCTTATACTTTCTTTGAAATGGAGGGCATTCATAGGATATTCTTACTCACATCCTTGTGTTGTAGTAATTTGGATCCTGTTTTGGCCCCCATTTCAAATTAAGAGCTCCTTATAAGGAGGATCAATGATGTCATTATCTTTGAACACCTACCATGTGGCCAAATTCCTCACATGTAGTAGCAGTTGATCAACCAAGATTTATTAAACTCTACTGATTACGATTGATCTCTGATTTCCCCTATGCTTTGAGTGTATGCCTACTGCGGTGTGGTTGAGTGAATGATGCCAAGACAGTCTAAGCAAATGGAACAGAACAGTGACTAAGTAGATGGAAAGGAAGTGACTAGGAGTAGAAAACTGGATGAATCAGGTCTTTGCCAGGGGGTGGTAGCTGGGGGCAATGGTTTATTCTGCACACCCAAGCCAATGGCAATGCTGTAACTCCACACTTCCCTTTCTGAGACTCACTAATATCTCCCCTTTTCAAACCCTAGCAACTTCAGTCATCTAGTCTGGGCTTCACTATGGTCTGATCTCTCTCCCAGCTTCGGTATTTGCACATGAAGGCTGAGCTGAGAAAGAGAATATGTTGTAGTGAGATAGAAAATGAATGGTAAGGCTTGGGGTGAAGTGGGATAGGTGGGAACAGCTCTCATCCCACCTTGGACTCCTACTGTCCCTGAGCTACACCTCCACCATGGCCCTCTATTGGTCCATTTTAGTCCTATCCCTTGGTCCATTCTGCTTTCCTCAGCTCTGGCTTCTGTAATAACCATTCTTGTCTTCAGTCCTGTTTTCCTTTCCTCTGCTTTCTAATACTTACCATCTCCTTCTCCAGTTCTCATCTCATCTTAGAAACTTCCCTTGTCTATTATAATCCTAACTAGTTTCCTTCTTTTCACAGTTTCTAAAGTTCTTATATTTATGGGGTCTATTCTTGAACTTCTTGACCTGCTCAATTTATTATGCTTATTACTTGAATTCTCTGACCCTTTGTTTCCATATTTTACCAAAATTAGTATCAGACCACATGTCTGGGTTTGAGGATTATAATATGACTCCCAGACATAGAGCCATACCACAATATTTAGCCCATGCTTTCTGTAATTTATTGTTGTTTTCCATGTGATTAACTTGTCTTCCCATATAAGCCCTTAAGTTCCTTGGAAATAAAGACCATTCTTTGTCTAAATTATCTCAAAATGGTTAGTACAGGCTAAATATGTTCTGGCTGATTGATTGACTGACTTTTGAGCCAAAGCCATGATAAAATATTCTTAGTGGCCATGTTCCCATTTTGATGATCAAAGTTTCCCAGAATTTACCTGTACCCAACGGCTCCATCATAGACAGAATCATTCAGATAAATGATGGAGCCTCCGGGGAGTACAAACTGCTGGCCAGCTGGAGCATTGTAAGACACCAAGCCATCTGCCAAGGGAAACACAGCCGTGTCAGTGTCTTTGGGGAAAAGAGTTGCTTGCTTCTTAGACCAGCTACCCAATGAGCTATGCAAGGCTGCAAACTCATGCAGCATGTCCACTGGTACTCAATCCGGGCACACGGAAACATTGCTCTAGTTTAAGT
>NW_006159530.1:1691576-1718356 GCF_000334495.1 Tupaia belangeri chinensis | reverse complement strand
TGCTGTACCTCATTATTCTTCTTCACCATGGCCGAATGAATGCATTATTCATTAATGCATTATTCCATGTATGAGACACCAGACTCTGGGTGAATGAACAACACTCCTTTCTCTACCAGAGTGGGGAATCACTTCATTCCAGGGGCAACTGATCCCATCTCTTTCTGATTTTATTGCCTGTCTTTTCCAGGGGGTGGGGCTTTTCATAAGCGCTATGAGCTCCCTGTGCTACAGACTTACCTAACCAGACACAGCCATAAAGCTCCACCCTCATGCATACATTCATGGAGTGGTCGGTGACTGGAATGAACCGGACGAATCTGGCTACAATGGGTGGCTCCAAGTCTTTTAGGAAAATGTCATAAGGATTGCTATTTCCATCCAGCACCTGAGGAGAGGAGATAGAAAAAGAGTGAAGAGATATTAAATAATGCTCACTTTTTTTTACCTCTTACTCTTTTGATCAAGTTTATTATTTATTTTTTGAGAGATTTTCGCAGTAGTGCATGTGTGCTCACCAAAGTCACAGAGAGAGACAGAGAAACAGAAAGCAAGAAATTTCCACACACCCCCAAGTAGGGATGGCCACATCGCAATCCCTTCTCCTCCATTCTCCTCTCAGGATTTTGGGCATGTGTGCACACATGCCCAGCATGAGTTTTAAGCTGCCAGATTCAGGACTCAGACTGTGGTCAACTACATGGGAGTCCAGTGATGTAACCATTACACCATCTACTGGTCCCACTGATCAACCTTTTAGTGCAAGGAGCAGATTGTATCACTTAGCTTTTCCAGCAGCCTTGACATTCTTCTCTGTGGCCATTTATTACCTTCCACCATTCTGGGTCACTCATTCATAAGGGCATGCCGTTTCTGTGGACATGCATACCCATGCAGACAGCTTGTGCTCTTCCTCTTCTAGCCTGAGTCAAAGCGTGGTCTCGGGCATCCTAAGGTCTGCATTTCTGTTCTTCCTACCTGTTTCCCATGCCGGTTTCGCCAAGAGATCCAGCGAGTGCCATCCCGACTGTAATTGATCTTGTACTTGGGGGCAAACTCAATGCCATGACCCCCTGCATGGCGCCCCTGGGTCCCCACAAGAGTGATAAAGTGTAGGGTACGCAAGTCAATCTGCAGAAATTCCTTCAGGTCATCAGGTTCCACTGGAATCTCAGGGCACCAGGCTCCATCTCCTTCTTCTGAGTCCAATCTTAAGAGGCAAGTGTTGGGGAGAGAGGGAGCAATCATGAAACCACAGAAGTATTTACCACAGCAAGCAGCTGCCTTGCCCTGAGGGTAACCCCAACAGACTTTTTGGGTTCTCCTCATGGGTCTCACCACCACCATAGAGTCCATTTATAGTCAGTTCCCTGTCCCTGGATCATCAAGAAACCCAGAGAGACAGTCACCACAGAGAGCTGGAGGCCTTTAGATGACATGTAGCGTTTATTTTACATCCTGATTTAGTGACCTTGAGGGAAATGGCACCCTTTCTACCCTCTGTCCCACCATGGAGTCATTTCACATCCCCCTCTTCCACTTGCAGACTCAGTCTAACAAAACCAGCTGTGCCGTGCTTGGATAGCAAGCTTTGGGAGCAGGAAGGGAGGGCTGGTAGGATCTCCAGTGTGGGCTATGAAGTGCACCAGCAAAATGCCATGGAAACTCATGGAGAGAATGAGGGATAAGAGCATGTCAGGGGAGTAGTGAGTAATCTGGCTTCCTTTTATTTCCTCCTGGCCGAGTTACCACTGCGCAAAATTGTGAAAAAAGTCAAAGGTTTATTTTGGGAAACTCTTACCACTCTCTCTCTTCCCTGGAATGTTTCCTTTTCTCATGGATGTTACCCACTCATTTGTTGCTGCCTTCCAACCCCACCACCCATCTCTGTGGGCTTTCACACACCAAGATGGAAATTAGGGGGAAGGTTTGCAAGGGTTGCTTTCTCATGGGTGATCCCATTTTAACAAAATCAATTCTTTACACTAAAAATAACTGGACTTGAAAGGAGAATTAGGTCACAACCAACAGTGCAGTTTTCCTGTGGGGAGTTTTATTGATTTAGAAGACTCCTCAGATGATTCCTCAGGAGCCCACCATGCTCTGTTTATGGGGGAAGGATGGTCCTTGTGTGTGAGATGTCCCTGAGAGAGGGGAAGAACTTGCTGGTGGCCTGTGTCTGCTCTGCCAGTAAGTAATGTTCATAGGTACCCACGAGAAGAGGAAACTCTGGACACTCTGGCTCCTGGTGTTCTACATGATTTCACCTTCTCATGACTGCCATTCTGGCCTGCTTCCTGCAGCAGCTCACAGTGAGAAGGTCAGGGAAAGCAAATCCACTGCACAACAATGAATCCATTCACTGTGGGTGGTGTGGTTCTGGGGCCTCTGTGGTTGGGATGGGGTTGCCAGACCAGCACACACAGCCAAGCCCTGAATTTTCCTCCTAAAAACATACAGAGCAGGACAGGCCTACCTTATGTCCTTCCCCCGTTCTCACCAGCTCCCACCACTATCATCCCTCTTCCCCCAGCTCCGTGAGCCAAGGCTCTGTGTCCAGGGACTCTGTCCAGTCCAGAGCTCAGGCTTTAGGAGGCCATCCTCACCTTCCGTACTTGGCAGCTGTGGACTCCGACCACTGACTAGAGGCTGTGATGTCCTCATCTGGAATGTGGCCTCCTGACATGCCCAGAGGGTAGCGGCAAATAGCTGGACCAAGAGAAAAACAGAAAAAAATGAGGATGTGCTTTGAATTTTATTTCTGGAGCCCCCTAGGGAGAATGACACTGATTATTGAACAAGGAATAAGAGCACTTAAATCTTCCTAAGTCTCCATGTGGCTCCAGTTTGTCCACCCTGCCTCTAGCAGACTCATCTTCCCAGCCCTGATTCCAAATACCATTCAGCCCGCCAATGTTTGGCCCTCAACCAAACCTATCTCTTGGTCCAACCTCTAACTAAAGTCATGTGAGGTAATGGCCTCTGTAGTTGGTAATAACCCCAGTGGCCCATCCCCACTCCCTTATTAACAACATGCACTTTGAACTAACCCCCCAACAGCTGTGGGCTGTCCTCACCAGGCCTATGATCCATAGGATTCTTTTCTCTTTGGTAGCTAATTGCATGAGACCATGAAACAAACCAGCAAATGCCTACAAAGGATTAAACATACATCCTTGGCCCCTGTTAGCACTGTGTTCTAGCCCCTGGTAAAAAACAAAAACTTCTGGGATGACCTTTCATTTTCAAACAAGAAAGAATAACAGAAACCAAATTCAGTCTGTTTTATGAACCAACCCCAAGGACAAACTGTGAAAAACTGGCTCGTGGGGACCAGCAGATGGTGCAATGGTTATGTCACTGGGCTCCCACGTGGTTGACTGTGGTTGGAGTCCAAGACTCAATGACTTAAAACTCATACCAGGCGCATGTGCATGTGTGTCCAAGGTCCCGAGAGGAGAATGAAGAAGAAGGGATTGTGGTGTGACTATCCTTGCTGGGGTGGGGGTTGTGATTTCTTGGTTTCTGTCTCACCCTGTCTCTTCAGGAAGCGGACACTCCTTATTGCAAAAATCTCTCTCTAAAAAAATAACAACAAAACTGGCTCATGAAATAATGAATGTCAGGTAACAGACAACAGCACCCTGAGAGACACAGGAAGCAAAGAAGTTGAGTCCTATGTCTTAGAGTCTTAGAGTCACAAAAGGGCGGCCAGGCCATAGCAAAATGAGCAAGAACTAAGGCAGAACCTCAACCCTGAATTCAGGAGACAAAAAGTACCATGATGGCAAGGACTAGAGTTCTCAGGACATAGGGGTATCAGACCAAGTACAGGATATTGAGATAAATTTGAATTTCAGATCAATGACATTCTATGCAATAAAAAATTATTCTACAAATAAAAAATTAACAGGCATGTAAAAAGGCAGGAAAATAGAACCTATTTTGAAGACCAAACAAACAAAAAACACCCCAAAATCTAGTATTTCAAAAATCTTAATGGCATTTATTATAGACGTAGAAAAAAATCTAAAATTCATTTGGAACTACAAAAGGTTCCAAATAACCAAAGCAATCTTGGAAAAGAACAACATTGGAGGAATCACAATTTCAGATTTTAAAATATATTACAAAACTACAGTAATTAAAACAGCGTGGCTGGGTGATCTGGTGACACCACAATAATATGCTGCTCAGCAGTGCTTGATTCGTATATAGAAATGTGGGGTCAGTTCCCTAACAATCTGTATATACCAGGTGTGCATGCCCATTCTACTGGCTAGCTGGAGAGCCTGGGAGTGGGGATCACAGTGTGAGACCCTGTTGAAGGTACTTGTCTTTCGCTCCATCCTTGACTCTCACTCTCATGAAAGAAATAAATCAATTTTAAATAAAAGGAACAGCATAAACCAGCCCATGATGTGTTGGTTAAAGGGGCTAGATCCTACATGACTGACCCCGTGGTTCAAATTCTGGACCCCATGGCTTGAGAATCATGCCAGGCATGTGTACATGCATGCCCAAAATCCTAAAAGGAGATATGAAGGAGAAGGGATTGTAGTGTGGTCATGTCCCATATGGGGAGGTGCTTTCTCTCTCTCTCTCTCTCTCTCTCTCTCACTCTCTCTGCTGAGCACACATACTCTCTGCTAAGATTTTAAAAAGAAAAAAAGGAACAACAGTATATAGTACTTGCATAAAAACAGACACAAAGACTAATGGAATGGAATAAAAGCCCAGACACAATACACATATAAGGTCAGTTGACCTTGGACAAGCATACCAAGTACATGCAATAGGGCAACTGTGCCCCGGCTATAATAATTTTTAAAAACACAATTACTTTTGCACACTAGAGACTTTACTTGCCTCACCCTAACCCTAACTTGCCTAACCCTAAGCCCACTTAGTAACTGAAAAAGAATGAGCTATTGCTGTATGCAATAACATGGATGGATTTCAAAATAATTACACTTTATGAAAGAAGTCAGACAAAAAGTGTGCATACTGCATGCTGTCATTTATACAAAATTCGAGAAAATGAAAACAAATCCATTTACATTCACAGAAAGCAGGTCAGTGTTTCCCAGGGAGGGGAGAGTGGTTAGAAAAATCACAAAGGGGTGCACAGACACTTTTGGAGCTGATGAATTAGATCATTATCTTGATGCTGGTGATGGTTTCATGGGTTTATCCCCACGCCAGAACTGATCATGTTTTCTTTCTTTTTCTGATCATTTTTAATGTGCACCATTTATTATTTGTGAATTATAGTTTAATAAAAAAAATTTTTAAATAATCATCTCTGGGACAGGATAAAGTATTGAGATTTGGCTTTTGCTTTTGTTCGTGTATTTCATTGCCTTTAAAAGAGAAGGTAACCGAGAGTTCATGTTCTTTCACCCAGGAGAGGTTCATGTTTATAGGGCAGAAAGAAGAAACTCCTAGAAGATAAATGGCTTCCTGGAAACCTTGCCCTCATTAAGGGACTGAAGGATAAAGTGGAGGTAGCTGGGAGAAAGAGGAGAATTTCCTAGGCTAAGAAGGGAACAGAGGGAAGCAAATTACTAACAGTACCACGGCCTGTTTCCTGGAAGTTCCCTGGGGAGGTAAACAAATCAAGGGGAAAAGGTTCACGTGAGCAGAATGCCCAGCTTGGCTGAGCAGTGGCAGAACTGCAGTCCTTAAGGAACACCGGATTCCTACATGGCTGATCATGGTTCGAGTCCTGGACTGGGTGGCTTGAAATTTATGCCAGGCATGTGTGTGTGTGTGTGTGCTCAAGATCCTGGGAGGAGAATGGAGGAGAAGTGATTGTGGCATGGCCATTACCCTCTGGGGGATGATTTCTTGCTTTCTGTCTCTTTGGCAAGTGTATACATCCTATAATAAAACTCTGAAAAAAAAATCATTAAAAAAAAAAAAAGGAACATCATGGGCTTAGAGAGAGAACATCCCCTATAACCAGGGTGAACTGAAACCAAGAAGACCCTTCTGTCTGCATCAAACCAAGTACAGCTTCTGGACTCTTCTCTGGCTCCAGGAAAAGAAAGGATGGCTCTGGGCCGAGGACTAGCTGATACTTCCAGAAACTGTGGTTAAGCAAAACCATACAAAGGCAGCTTTGGCAAGAAACATGACCAGATACCCAACTAGAGAACTCATATGTTCACAGCCTCTAGTCTTCCAAGTCAGATTTGAATCAAGAGATGCACCAGAGAACCTCTCATCATTTGCCTATTATCAAACATGTGTTTTCTCCATCTGAGATGGAAAGTTCCATAGGTAAACACTATGCTTGATTCTTAAGTACAAATCTCAACTCTTTAGGATGAAGCAATGATTTCTCAGCTTCCAAACTGCCTTCTTAAAGGAAATTGAGAGGAAGAAGGAGGATGAGAAAATACAAGCTCAGGACACCAATGAGGCCAAAATTACTAGTGGGTGAGGCCAATATACATTTCATAGATTGCACATGAGAACAGCACTGCCTTCTGCTCCATCCCTCTACGTAGCTGAAGCCATAGTCCGACTCAGGGCGTTTTTGACCTGCTCCTTGGCTGTGACTTACATGTCATGTGTGCTAAGTTGGCACACGCTATGCTTTGAATGTATTCCCTGTGGTTCACATTTATGTGTTAAAATTTGGTGGGCCATTGTAATGGTGTTTTGAAATTAAGTGAAGACTTAATGTGGTTATGGTCCTGAAAGGAGGGGCCTTGGGCCAGCAGAGGGTGTGAGTGTTAAGGTGCTAGACTCCCACATGGCTGACCAAGGTTTGAGTCCTGGATCTCTAGCTCGAAAATCACTCTGGGTGCATGTGTGTGCATGCCTAGAATCCCAAAAGGAAAGTGGAGGAGAGGGGATTGAGGCATGGCCCTCCTCCTTGAAGGGTAATATCTCAGTTTACTCCTCTCTGTCTCTCTCCAGAGAGCCTACACATCCTATGGCAAAAACCTAAGGCAGGAGGGGGATGTGGGGGGAAGGCATGGCCTTTGGAAAGTGATTAGCATCAGGATATGGTTGCCATAATTGAGTCCTGGCGAGTTTATAAGGACAGGGAATGAGACAGACAGAGACCTTGTATTAGAAACACAGTGCTTTGTGTTATAGTTAGAAACATACCACTTTGTATTATAATTATTTATGTGGGAGTCCTGTCTTTGCTACAGATGGCAAACTTGGCAAGGGTGGTGGTGGTGGTGGGGGAACATTACATCTTTTTTTTTTATTTCTCAGTGTTGTTAAAAACAAATTTAGACAAACCAAAATTTAACAGAGTGTATTTAAACAAAGGGCAGGCGATTCAAATTGGGCAGCCTCCTGGAAGATGACTTCCAAGAGACTATGGCTAGCTGCATCGTTTCCAGGGGATATGGGTTGGTGGAATGGGAAAGTAATGTTTACCCTGGGGATGGGAGAGTGTCATAAAAACACCAGTGCGAGAGTGAGGTAGAGAGGTTGTTGGTCACAGGTGGAGGTAGGCTGCACAAACAGCCCAAAAACCTGAAAGGTGACTAGCGTGATTGGTTGTAACCCAGTAACCAGCTCAAAAATATATATTAAAAAGTATATATGTATATTTTTTTAAACTTTTTTTCTTTTTTTTTTTTTGGAGAGGTTTTTGCTATAGGGCACGTGCATTCACCAGACAGACAGAGGGAGACAGAGACAGAAAGTGAGAAATCGTCCCCCCAGGAGGGATGGCCATGCCACAATCCCTTCTCCTCCATTCTTCTCTTGGGATCTTGGGCACGCATGCACACGCGACCGGCGTGAGTTTAAGCCACCGGGTCCGGGACTTGAACTGCGGTTGACTATGTGGGAGTCCAGTGACATAGCCATTACACTAACTGCTGGTTCCCCTATATGTATATTTTTTAAAAAAACAGCCTAACAGGTGCAATTTTGGCTGATCCAGGGGCATCCAAAATGTGGGAATACAGGGGCCATTTTAGGCCAGAATAGTTTACTTTAACAGAGTACATTTGGGGGAGAGACTAGGTGGTCGAAACATTTATTAATAAAGAAGGTAAACCTTAGAGATAAATATAGATTAGGAGTCAAAATAAAATTGAGTAAAATACAGACTTCCCCCCAACCTCTTTCCTCAGTCTTTTCCATTTGGCCAATTCCATTCTTCCAATGACCCAACCAGAAATCTGAAGGCCATCTTCGATTCCTTTCATTCCCCATATCTTGTATATCAGCTGACAGGAAATCCTGTTGGCTAGCTCCAGGATAGTCCCATGACCCATCTGCTTTGCTTTCTATATGTTTTACTTCCATTTCAGCCCATTGGCTGTGTTCTAACGTGAGGAGTAGTACAATAACCTCCTGATTGGTTTCCCTTTGTCTACCTTTGCCCATGTACTTAATATTATTATTGTTGTTATTGTAGTTTTTTGTTATAGAGTGCGTGTGCTCATTGGAGAAAGACCGAGAGAGAGAGAAATAAAGAGAGAATGTGAGAAATTACCCCTCACCCCCTCGGAGGATGGTCATGTCGCAATCCCTTCTCCTCTCTTCTCCTCTCAGGATTCTGGGCATGCATGCACACGCTCCCGGCATGTTCTCAAGCTGCTGGTTCCAGCACTTGACCCACATAGTTGGCCATGAGGGATCCAGCTGCCTTAACCACCACACCCCCCGATGGAGCCCCATATATATGTTAAAATATTAGTCGTATCAAGATACTCCCTTCTAGGACTCTTCTGCCCTTCACTAACTTCCCGTATCAATTACCATAAAATTAAGATTCCTTCCAGGGTTGCCAGGGCCCCATATAACCTGTCCCTTGGCTGCCTTGAATCTTGTCTCTGCTTCACCCTCCCCATCAGCCATCATGCCCTCCTTGCAGTCCTCAAACACACTACAATTAATCTTCTTCAGGAATTTGTATTACCGATTTAAGTATTTAATTCAGTAATGCAAGAATCGGTCAAGGAAAGAAGAATGTAATACTGTATTTCCCACTTTGCCACATGTTCGCATGAACATGTATCATTTGTTCACATTACCATCTCTAAAATCGGAATGCATTGTATGTTGTATAAGCAAATAGTGTCATAGTTTAATTGACAGTATTTTTCTTATTTGTTTAAAGTTGATTCACTTATTTCTTTCGAGAGACAGAGAGACAGAGAGAGAGAAAGAGAATGGGAGACAGGCACCTCCAACAGGTCTCCATGCTATAAACCACTTTTGACCTTAGCAAGCCCAGATGCCAAGTGTGCTTGGAGAGGTCCTGGAATGTGAACCCAGCAGTCTTTCCACGTGGGTCCAATTGTGTTAACACTGTGTGATCTCTTGGTCACTAGTGTTTTATTGCTGTTGTTTTTCTTGGAGGCATGTAGATTAATGATGCATCTCAGAATCCACAGTTTCTTAAATTCTATGAAATACAGTAATAATAACATCTATTTAGAAGCATTTATCAAGTGTCAAGCAATGCTGAGAATTTTCTTGTTTATTATTTCATGTTTTCCACTCACCACACATTCTACAGGTAAGACGTTTAACTGTACAAGGCTATTCATTGGGTAAATATGAACCCACCTTAGACTCTGTGACCTGTGATCCCACTAAGCTACACGACATCTGGAAATGAAGACTTTAAATCCAGTCTTGGCTTTACCACTTTCACCCCGTGGGATCTGAGCAAGTGCCTGGCCCCTCTTTGGGTCTCAGAGTCCTCATGTAGAAAATGAAGGAGCTGGATTAGAACATTCTCAAAGGCAATGGTTACCAAAAACCAGTCC
This sequence comes from Tupaia belangeri chinensis, assembly GCF_000334495.1. Classification (NCBI taxonomy): domain Eukaryota; kingdom Metazoa; phylum Chordata; class Mammalia; order Scandentia; family Tupaiidae; genus Tupaia; species Tupaia belangeri. The sequence continues at coordinate 1,708,595 of NW_006159530.1, read as the reverse complement.
ACAGACCAATTGTTTTAGAAACACCTGGAGAGGTTTTACAAAACATGTATGTCGGTGTCTCGCTAGGGATTTGGCTTTGGTATGTCTCCACTGAGCCCAGGGATCTCTCCACTGAGCCCAGGGATCTGCCCATTTTTTTTTTTTTTTTTTTTTTCCTTTGCTGAAGAGCATGTGTACTCTCCAGAGAGAGACAAGAGAGAGGAAAAGTGAGAAATCACTCCCTGGGGGGAACGACTACACTGCAGTCCCTTCTCCTCCATTCTCATCTGGGATTGAGGGAATGCATGCACACATGCCCAGAGTGATCTTCAATCTGCTGGGCCCAGGACTTGAACTGTGGTCACCTATGTGGCAATCCAGAACTCCAACCACGATGCCACCTGCTGGCCCCTGGGGTCTGCACATTCTTAAAGCTCCCCAATAGCGTACTAGAGAACCTGGCTTAGGAACCACTTGTCCCAGGGCCCTACCAGCCTGGACACTGGATGATTTTCTGGGACCACGCTGGGCAGCCAGAACCACATTCCTAGATCCGCAGGGCTTCATTCTTGCTGCGGCACATCACTAGACACTGGGCCATGAATGTAACGAGGATCTCTGCTTCTCTGACATCTGAAGTGAGCCAGAAATGGGGAAGGAGGGCTGGACGGGGTGAGTCGTGGTGTCTGCATGTAACTTCCCATGAAAGCACTTTCATCATGGAAACAGCAACCAGGATGTTTCAGCAAAGCAGCTGCTGCTTTTACACCTTCAGGATACGTTTCAGATGGATTTTATTTCCTGGACTTAGGATACTCTTTATTTTGTGCCCTAACTGAACCCATGAAAGAACTTTACCTATTTAGCAGAAGAGGGAAATGGAGTAAAAGAGATGTAAAATGCTGTGTCAGGGGAGGAGTGAGGAGGGAGAGCAAGTTAGCAAGGGAGTGAGTGAGAGAGCCATGTAGGACACTGCTCTGTGGTGTCACCAGAGCAATGACCTTCCTGACAGCTCTTTGCTCTCCTGTTCTGACTGAATCTCACTTATTCTTTGGGAGCTGCCAACTTCAATGTGCTGCTTTCAGGACCTGGGCATCCCCTGGGAACTGAAGGTAATACAAATTCTCAGTCCCCAACTGATCTATTGAATCAGAAACTCTGGTGGGCAGTGGAAGGAGAGGACCACAAATGGCATTGTGTTTGTTTATTTATTTTTTTTGTTTGTTTGTTTATTTATTTATTTATTTTTGAGAGAGACCTTTTTTTTGCCTTAGGGTGTATAAGTTCACCAGAGAGAGAAAGAGACAGACAGTGAAAGGGAAAGTGAGAAGTTATCCCCTGGGGAGACAGCCATGCAGCAATCCCTTCTCCATTCTTCTCTCGGGATCTTGGGCTCTCTGGATCTTGGGCATGTACACACTCACACCCAGCATGATTTTCAAGCTACTGGGTCCAGGACTTGAACCACAATTGGCCATTGGGAGTCCAGGAATGTAACCACTATGCCATCTGCTGGTCCCCTGCAAATGGCATTTTAACCAGCTTTCTACGTGACTCTAACACACACTCAAGTACAAGAACTAGAAGAACCAGAGGATGAAATGAGGGCTTCATGAGCCACATAAAATGCTGAGTGTGCCTCTATGCCCTCCAGCCTCTCCATCCTAAAGGAGCTTAAACCCAACTGTGTGTAGACAAGACACTGATGAGAACTGGAAGGGCTCTCCCAGAATCAGCATGGGCAGCTCTTGACTCTGCCTAGGGACTAATAGAGAATTTGTGGAGAGGAAGAATGATATGTGACACATTATCCCTGCCGGGGTGAGAAATAAACTTGCCCTTTGAGAACCAATCAGGCCATCCACACGTGCTACAAATTCTATCACCTGCAATTTCAAGAAAGTTTATTTTGGGACCAGCAATTAGCATAATGGCTATGTTGCTGGACTCCCATGTAGTCGACCGTGGTTCAAGTCCTCAACCCAGTGACTTAAACTCATGCCGGGTGCATGTGCATGCATGTCCAAGACCCTGAGAGGAGAATAGAGGAGAAGGGACTGTGGCATGGGCATCCCCTTGAGGGGTGTTTTCTCGCTTTCTGTCTCTTTGTCTCTCTCTGTCTCTCTGGCAAGCACACGCCCTGTAGCAAAAACCTCTCCAAAAAAAAAAAAGTTTATTTCTTCCACCAGAAAAAGAGACATGAACACACATGTTCACACATGCAGAGTCACTCCAAACAGGGTCCTCATGCCTTGATCCACCCCCAGTCTTAGCCAGCCAGGGTCGTGGGCCTGTGCATGCCTAGCATGGAAGGCAAACCTAGGATCTTTCCGTGTAGGTCCAGTTGTGTTACCACTGTGTCACTGTCTGGCCCCATCTCCTGCAAATCCTTTGAGTCTATCTATTTCTCCTTTTCCACTCCTCCCATGCAGGGCCACCATCTGTATCACTACAAAACCTTCTGACCCTCCTTCCTGGTCTTTCTGGTGTCCCTTCTCCACATAGCCACCCAAGTGAGCTTCCTACCTATTTCCCACTTTTCTACCTTCTATTTTTCCTTTAAAAATGTGACCCATGAGCTCAGCATGATCAGGCTTCAGTTTACTCTCAGCCTCATCTTGAGCCACCCTCGAAGTTTAGCTCATTAAACCCTATCACTCTAACCTTATTTCAACTCCTTAAATACACTCCTTGAATGCCTTGTCGCCTCAAAGTTACTTCGTATATGATGTTCCCATTATCTGGAATGTTCTTCCTTCTTCACCTGCTAATTCCTACTCTCCTTCCTGTTACGACCCTCTCACTCCCTCTGGAACTTTTCCAAGATTCCAGTTAATTTAGAAATCTCTGTCACATTCTATTGTAACAAACTGGTTCTCCTTTATAGCGCTTCCACAGCTATAATAATGAAAGGAAATCTAAAGTTTTGTGGGAAAAAAATTGAATTAAAATACAAATTTATTTTGGTGCTAAAATGTAAATCTATGCATAGTTTTTATCATAATTAGCATTTTCTAGGAATGCTTTGAAGACCCCTCATATAAATAATTGTTTACTGTGGGTCTCCCTACTAAAGAGTGTAATGAGGACCTCATTACATTCTTTTTTTTTTTTTTTTTTTAGAGCTTTTTGTTATAGGGCACGTGCGCTCGCCAGAAAGACAGAGGCAGAGAGACAGAAAGTGAGAAATCACCCCCCAGGGAGGATGGTCATGCCACAATCTCTTCTCCTCCATTCTCCTCTCGGGACCTTGGGCACACACGCACACACGCCCAGTGTGAATTTAAGCCACCAGGTCCAGGACTCGAACCACGGTCGACAACATGGGCGTTCAGCGACATAGCCAATACGCTCACTGCTGGTCCCTATTTTTTTCTTCTTACTTTTATTTATTTATTTTTTCATTTTTATCTTTTCTTTATTGTACCTCCAATTCTAGTAGGGTATTTGGCCTTGAGTGCTCACTAAAGATCTGTTGATAAATTGATTAAAGCGGTTTTCTGTTGTTCTCAATTGCAGGGCTTACTGAGAACTTAGCCAAGGGTAGCCTTGATTAATGATGTGTTACTAAGCAGCAGATATATGAGGCTTCCTTATAACTGACTTATTGCATACATGTATGTAGTTAGCCGATGTATTAATTTAACAAAAAAGTATCTGTTATGTCTTAGCCATTACTCTGAATCTTCAGTAGTGAAAGACACAAATAAAATGATATATCTTATGGACCTTCCATTCTGGTAGGGGAGACAGGCAAAAAGACAATAGATTTTCAAAAATCAAATAGACACAAGGTGATTGTGTATTTGGAAATAGCCATCCTAGTTATTTCTAGGTAGAGTGACGAAGCCATGGCAAACAGTAACACATGGTCTAGAGACAGAGAGGTGGTGACAGAGGGGTGGGCTCTTTTAAGTAACAATCTTTGGAACAGTTTTTCTACTTTATTTGTCTTCTTTACCTCCTTATTAAGAACAACTTGGAGAATAGTAGCTAAATCAGGGTCTCCCTTTCCCCCCTCAGTATCCATTACCTGTTCAACATATATTTGACAAATAATAAGTAGACAAGAAGGTCTATGGATGAATAGATCGAAGGCTGGATTCAAGGATGGATGAATGAAGACTGAACTTCACTGCATGCTGTACTCTCACGGGTGCATTCGATGCTGCAATTGATTCGTTTATGTGCCGAAGACCTCTGAGACTGCCTGCCACCCTGGGTGCTCCTCACATGTCTGCCTAAGAAACACCCTGCTCAGGTGCATTGCAGAAGGCAGTGCTTCCCTAAAGAGGGTCAAGATTTGTCTGAAAGGGCAGCATCTTGTCCCCAGTTCACAACCATCTCTAGAGGGTAGTGAATAGCTAGGCTGCTCTTTCCAAAGCTTTTGAGGTGTTTGCATGAGAGGAAAAGCAGCTCTGGTACAGACAGTAGTCAGTGCTACTGGATAACTACCAGCCAAGTGACCCTAAAGAGGGATCCCAGCTTTGGTGAGGAGAGGGACAAAGGACTGTAGACATGAAGGTTGGCCTGCTCTGTGCCTCTGTGAAGTTCCCCAGCTCAATAGTGAAGTAAGCCTCTGGTCTACTGTATTACCAATTATCCTCCAATGATGGGAGTTAAGTTGGAAGTCTAGAAGTTAGAACCAAGAAATATCAGGATGAGGATAGAAAATTCAGTGGTAAGAACCAGTAAAGCGGCGATAGATACATTAAGAAATGAAGCAAATGGGCCAGCAGGTAGCATGGAAGTTAAGGCATTGGATCCCACGTGGCCAACTGCACGTGGTTTGAGTCCTGGACCTGGTGGTTTGAAAAATCACACCAGGCACATGTGTGTGCATTCCCAAAATCCTGAGAGGAGAATGAGGGAGAAGGATTTGCAGCATGGTCATCCCCCCAGGATCATTTCTCACTTCTCTCTCTGTCTCTGTCTGACAAGTGCACATGCCTCATAGCAGAATCCAAAAACAAACAAACAATAAGAAGAAATGAGGCAGTTTCCCAGTGAATTGGTATTGCCAAGGGCCTCAGAGAAAGGGCACAGGAAAATGGACACGCTGATCTTGGATGGCCTTTCCCATGCTACTGAGTCTTTGGAACCAGGAGAAGCCTTGGCCTAGGGCAACCAACGTGGCACTTCTCAGCAACTCCAGTGTGGTTTTCCTATTGAAGATGCCTATTTGGGGTAAGCTCCTCCTGTGGAAGGAATCTCAGCCAATAGTGAAGACTCAGAACTGCCAACTTGGCTCAAGTCCTGAATGCTGGGTCCCCTGCTTCCCCCCAAGTCCTTGTCCTTGTTCATTAGATCCTACCAATCTGCCCTCTCTTTATTATTAAATATTTTAAAAGCATGAAAAGTTATGGAACAGGGAGGGAAGCAAACGACCCTGCAGCAAAGAAGCATCTCCTGATTTTGCCAGCTGACTTGTCTTAGTGGTTTCCTGATGCTTCTGCTACCCACCAATCTCCTGGACAGAGAAGCCAATTCACTTTTCCAGTTTCCCAGAGTGGAAAAATACCAGCACCAGCTTCTGCAGGCCCCGCGGGAAGCTTGATCCATCCTGAGCTCTGGTAGAGCCTGGCAGGAGGTCTAGGGAGAAGCAACTGCCACGGGCCCCAGCTTCCCAAGAGTTATTTTTCATACAGCCCTGCCAAGGTTGAGAGTCTGAAAGGGCTGCTTGTTCCTTAGTGTTTGCCTTCTTACTACCAGCTCCAGGCCAGGGCTCCCCACCAACGAGTGTCCTATGTGCAGCTTCTAGGAAAACACACCTGGTGCACGTGAGGCCTGAGGCACCGATATCTGCCACCTGGGCCTTCCTTGGTCCAGGGAAGACAATGATGAGGGGGTTATCAGGGCCCACTGATGGACCCAAGGCAGTCTCTGGTCTGAAGGAATATCTACAATCAGAAAGTCTTAGAGTCAGGCAGGGATATTAGAAACCACGCCTTCCTGTGGCTCCATGTTAAATATCTGAACCTCTGAGCTCCAGGAAGGTAAGCTGACTTACCAAGGACACGCAGACTACTAGTGTAATCAGGACTGAAATTCAGGTCTCCTGATCGCTGGCTCTCCCTTCTTCTGTCCCAAGCTAACATGGTCTCGTACTTCCAATTCCAGGAAGCACGTCACCTGGGCCCTCGCGTCTCATGAACTGCACATCACAGGCTATGTCAGAGAGGCTGTTCACCTAAAGGGCCTTGCAAGGGGCCAAACAAGATCCTTCGGGTTCCTTTCTTCAGTCTGCCGCGCTATTTTTTAGGTATAAGACCTCTTTTGCCCCAGTTAAACGTTCCCTTAGGAATAGCCCTGTAAGATTGCAGTTTCTTAGAAGAACAACAAGAAGCAATTATCACAGGCTCCGGGAAAAGACGCCCCAAGCTGTAGTGGATCTGGGTACTGAGGTTTGGATCACACGATACATTATTCTTCCCTGATGAACCACTGAAGTCCTCATAGTAAAATAGTCTATCCTTTCTCTCAACAAGGAGGGAGGGCAGCGAGATAGCCACATAGCTGTGAGGTTAGGAGTTGAGAAGAAAACTGGACCGTAGTTTGGAATCATGCGAGTTCTATGCTTAGAACTTGATCCTGCTGCTTCCGAATTACGGGATCCCAAGACTAGCTGCTAAACGCCGTAAACTCCAGTGTTTTCATCTTTAAGAATCCTGTCAAGCAGGGTTGTTGTAGAGATTTAAGGTAATGTATGCAAATAACTTTATCCGCTATAGAAGGGGGGAGAAGGCTCAAATGATATCTAGGAGGATGAGAGAAGATTATTTGTTTTAAATTTTATGGTCACTTGGGACCAGCAGTTAGCATAATGGCTATGTTGCTGGACTCCCACGTAGTCGGCCGTGGTTCGCGTCCCGGACCCCGTGGCTTAAAACTCACACCGGGCGCGTGTGCATGCGTGCCCAAGATCCCCAGAGGAGAATGGAGGAGAAGGGATTGCAGTGTGACCATCCCCCCTGGGGGGTGAGTTCTCACTTTCTGTCTCTGTCTCTCTCTCTGTCTGTCTGGTGAGCGCACACGCTCTATAGCGAAAACCTCTCCAAAAAAAAAAAAATTATGGTCACTCTTTCTTAGGCAATTTAGAGTGTCTTTTTTTTATTGATCATATCTATATTAAGCCTTTAGCCTCTCCATTGAATGGTGATAATGAGGCTTGTTTATAGGAATGTTGTAAGAAATAGGAGTTTATATAAAAGGACCCCCAAAAGTTTGTGCAAAAGTGGAATTAAAGAGCAGGTTGATTTCAGAGCAAAGAAAATTTAAAATCTATGCCTAGCTTTTTCAGAGTGTACACTTTGCATGAACTTTTTGAAGACCGCCCCTTACATATGTCAAGTACTTTGCATAGAACTATTAATAAAAGTTAGATATTATTTATGTTTTCATTAGTTTTACTCTGATTTATTCTAATACAAGGTGAGAATTGGCTTCCAAAGTTGCATAAGATAAAAAAAAATAAATGAGTGAAGAAATAAGGGGTAGGGGAAAGAGAACAGAAACAATAAACTGAGCTAGAGCTAAGGTTATATCCAAAATATATTACCAGTGTTTCTACCTCTGGCTGGTACTAGGCTTCAACCTTGACTCTGAGCCTCCTAGCAGTCAGTTCAAAAAGTGAAATAGTCAGTATGAATCAGTGACAATGTAAAAGTTAACATTTTGTTTCTGTTTTCAGGTATGACGAAGTAGCTTGCAGTAATCTCTGTTCCCCCCAGAGTAATTGGAAGGGCTAGATCAAGGTCACAAATCACCTTTCTCGAGGCATCTGATTGCTACTGTGGCAATGAAAATGAAGAGAGTAAGACCCCAGAACAGGGAGTGTCTGAGAGAGGAGAGAATTTCTGCAGTTACTTTTTGCCAATTGCAGATCTGGATCAGGGGCTATCCTTAGGCTTGGTTACAGGACAAAACCAGCAGAGCTTTTGAAGGAGACTTAGGATCCCTCTTGGGCATGAGTCAGAGATTTACACACGGACAGGTAAATTGAAGCACATTTTTCTTTACTCATAACCATGGAAAAGACCTGCCTATAAACCAAAGCAGAAAGATCTTAGGTGCTTATGAATGAACACGGAAGCTTGGCCCACCCCTGCAGCCTGTGGCAGCTCTGCCTCTGCAAGGAGAGGGGCTCCTAGCCCTCCAATGGCACCGGAAGGCAGGTCCCTAGTGCTGCATAGTCACGGTTAGGGCTCAGGGTTCTTAGCTCTTCCTCCTCTTGATAGACTCACTCGGGACGTAGCCTCCCCATCATTTCCAACAACGCTATTCCCGTGGCCCCTTCTGCAAAGGGACTTCCCACGCAGAATCTCTGCAAGACCAAGTCTCCAATGGCATCATTTAGACCTTTTCTTTGGAGAAAAGTGAAGAGAAGCCACAGAATTTCTTGACTTCCTTCTTTTTTCTCTTCTCCTATTCTTCAAGCATTTATTGACTGCTTATAGGCGGGGCCTTCAAAAAGTTCATGGAGAAACGCATACGATGAAAGAACTCTGCATGGATTCAAGAAAACTTTTCATCACAATAAGCTGATGTGTTGATTCTGTTTTACCACAAACTCTGTGACATCCCCGTGTATAAGCAACCACCGACACGGATGCCAGTCGTAAACATGCCAGAGAACATCATTACCTCAGGGAAGAGGAAATCATTAACGTTTCCAGGAAAGGAAAAGAAAAATAATTGCACATTTGTAAACAACTTATCTCCTACTGAAGTCTAAAAAACCCCCACCGATTTGTACGTCTGTCTTAACTTTTACTCTATTTTAATATATATGTGCCCAAACCACCAACAAATTCTGGGATGCCTATCTTGCTACATCCATGCTCTTCAGAGACCTCTGGTTAAGACCAAGAGTTGAGTCAACAATCACATTATTCTCCCTAGAAAAAAATACACTGTTGTAGATTGTTTGGGTTGGCACAAGGCCCTGCATCCCCCTGGCATTAGGATGGCCAGAGTTCACGGCTGTTAGGAGCCCACAGGCTCCAAAGGCAACTTGAGTCTCTCTTGGAGACCACAAGGGACCAGAATGGTCTCTAATAGAATCTCTTTCTCTTTCCTTCCCCCTCATAAGCTTGAGAGAAACTATTGTTTTGCGGTTATTTTAATTTCCTTCTCTTCCAAAAGTAATAAGTCACAATTTCTGAAATTGGCATATATCTTTCCAAAATCCATTATCTTCTTTGGTCCCCACACTAATCCTATGAAGTTCAAAGAATAAAATTTATCATTCTCATTTTGTAAGTGATCAAAGTGAGGTACAGAAATTCACCTGAAGGCACAGAGCCGAATACTGATAACTAGAACTAGAATCTACAAGGTGTTTTCAAAACATTCATGGAAAACCTGCATTATAAAACATGATGCATCAGGACCAGTGGGTGGAGCGGTGGTTAAGGTGCTGGACTCCCACATGGCCCACTGTGGTTTGAGTCTCAGACCTGGTGCCTTCCTTCCTCACTTTCCTTCCTTCTCTCTCTGTCTCTCTGTGGTCAAACTTAAAAAAAAAAAAAAAAAGATGAATAAAATTAAACAAAATAATTCTTAAAAACAACTATGCATGGATTTCAAAAGTTTTTGGAGAAAAAATAAACTCCTACTCTAATTCCATTTTTCTGTAAGCTTGCTGAAGCTCCCTCATAAATCTCACTATTCCCATTGCCCTGGTCTATTCACCTCACGCTACTATTCGCACAGTCTCTGTGCTATCTACAGTGAGACCCCAGGTGTCGAGAACCACAAGGTGGACAGAGGACCCAGGGAGGCTTATTGCCTGTCTATATCTTTTGGTTTTTTAAAAATAATTGTTTAATTTTATTATTATTATTATTACAATTTTAATTACTATAGGACACATGCACTCTCCAGAGAGAGAGAAAGAGAAAGAGAGAAAGTGAGAAAGCAAGATGCCAGCTCCAGGACTCTAACTATGGTCGACCATGTGGGAGTCCCGCACCTTAACCACTGCGCTACCACACCAAATCTTAGAACATCCTGGTCCCAGGATTTGTTGAAATATGGCAGCAAAAGGAATCAGCACCCTAGAAAAGAGGACCTGGCATTGCATTTGACCATGGGGTGAAGACAGGCCCTTTGATCACAAATTATCAGTTACATACTGAACATTTTTTTTTTTTTTGAGAGAGATTTTTGTTACAGGGTGCATGTACTCTCTGGGAGAGAGGACAGAAAGTGAGAAATCATTACCCAGCGGGAATGGCCGTACCACAATCCCTTTTCCTCCACTCAGGATCTTGGGCATGCATGCACACACGCCTGGTGTAAGTTTTAAGCCACCAGGTCTGGGACTCAAATCACAGTAGACCACACAGTAGTCCAGCGACATAATCATTACATTATCTGCTAGTTCTCACACTGAACAGTCTAAAATCAGGTAACTGCTGGTTTTGGTGCCAATATAGCCTCATTTTTTACCTCATGCCCTCTCAGTGACAACCATCCCTACCATCCCTACCTTCTTGCTTTTCTATTTGTATTTCTGTACCTTTTCTTTTTCAGGTTTTTGCCATAGGGCAGGTGTGCTCACTGGAGAGAGACAGAGAAAGTCAGAAATCACCCCCTGCCCTGGGGGGGATGGCCTGCCATAATCCCTTCTCCAATCTTTAGGCACACAAGCACATGCTCCTGGAGTAATTTTCAAGTCGCTGGGTCCAGGACTCAAACCATGCTCAACCATGTGGGAATCCTGCACATTAACCACCATGCCACCTGCTGGTCCTATATTGTATATTTTGACGCTATAGATTTCAAGCCTCTAAAGCTCTTGTGAGCTATTAGAAAAGGCATCCATGGCAGGGGAAGCTACTTTGCAAATCAACCATGATGCATGGCCCAGGTAGCTTTAAAGCTAGGTCTCCAAGGTTTCTAGCTCTTTGTTTCTGCCAACACTGTTGGTGCCTTTGTAATCCCTTGGCCTCTCAGCATGGAACTCCTGAGCAAACCTGAGCTCTCTAGGTGGTAAAAACTAAGAAGTCCAAGAAAGAAACTCTGCATGACACTCTTCCTATATTTCCAGGGTTGTGCTGCTGGCCCTGAGCGTCAGGCCGTCTCCTTGGGCTCCTACCTCTATGGACCACGGACAAGTAGAGTTCTATCCTTTCTTGTATTACTGCCAGTTCATCTGAACCCCTTTCCCAAGCTAAAGATCTGGGCTTCTGAGTGCAAAACAACAGGGTAAAATTTTGCAAGTTTTAGATAGGGACAGGAGATTCAGCTAGCTGCTTTGTATGCAAAGCTGTGTCTATGCAGCAGAATGCATTTAGAACCCTTTCATCCTAAGATGTAAGACCTAAGAACTGTGAAAATTTTGCCCTTGGAGAAGATATTTTTAAAGCCTAACCCAAATAACTAATGTAAAACAGAGAAGACCATGTAGGATAATGGAAAGGCGAATGAAATCTACCATTACCATAATATGTAAAATTAAGGAAAAGAAGAGAAGGTCCAGCAGTTATCAATCCCTTTGTGTGTGCTATGCCACGTATTTCACATATGTTTTCTTAATCTTCATCATAGCCCTGAAAGCAGTAATGGTTGAGAGATGAGAAGACTGAGGTTCACAGATGCTAAAAATCTGGCCAAGCTCACCCAACACCAGGCAGTAGAGACTGGGTTCAAGTCAGGTCTGGTCGTCATCTTTCCAAACTTGTTACCTCCCACCATTGTACCTCCTTCAACCTCAGAGTCATCATTTAGAGAAGACTGGATTCAATCAATCATTCATAGTCTTTTCTGGAACTCATCACCAAGTCCTTTCAATATCTGACAATAGTTCAGGAAAACTTCTGTGGCCAATTCACTTTTGCTTCCATTCACTAAGTTCTGAGGGGTTCGGAGGCCTCTGAAGCACCATAGCTGGTCCATGAATCTGAGGTTCCTCTGCTTCGAGATTCTGTGAGTCTGGCCCTCCATAGCAGGCAGAAAAACACTAAGGTCAAGAGTGCACTGGGGGGCTGACTGAAATCCCAGTTCTGCCATTCAGCTTCATCTGTAACCTCGGGTGAGTTAACTACTATTTCTGGGCCTCACTTTCTCTTCTGTAAATCTGGAATAGTACTACTACCTACTCATGAGATTATTGTGAATATTCAATTGGTTGCTGTCACCCAAGAGGGTACCAGGAACATGCTATGTTCCTTGAATATCGGCTGCTATTACTGAGTTTTGCATTCTCTTATTCCCTTTTGGCACAACCAAGGAGGCTCAAAGGGCAAATGAGTTTCTGTTGTCCCCAGAGAAAAGTCCTTTTACTGGCAGGGAGAATACCAGAGGCCACCCCCATGCTAGACTCCACAAACAAACACACAAGCAAGTAAGAGCCAATCTGGGCAGCATTTAGCATTGCTCACTTGAGAGAAATTCAACCAGGGAGGTCTCTTCCGGCCTTTTAATCTCACTCCCAGGGCCCTTCTCAGGCCATTTCACACACACACACACACACACACACACAAACACAGACCTCAGGCCCGATTTCAGAAACCTGAAATCAGCACCACATTCTCCCTAACAGATGAGGCCCCTCTCAGCACATCTCTGAGGACATGAATGATGAGAACCCAAGAAAACAGAAATAATTTTCCAATTTGGAAATGTGTGGAGGTGAAGGAACTGAACCACCTGTGGAGGAAGACAAGGTGGAGGGGATGAAGGGATCCTTTGGCAGAAGGGAACCAGAGCATCCCTAGTACTTCAGTTTCTCTGCCAGGGCCAGTTGGTCCTGAGGGGCTTCCGGCATCCAGCTTCCTTTTTTCACCATGGTAATGAGGCTAAGTTTCCGAGGTTGAACTTCGCATGATTTTGGTAGTTTTGCTCTATTCTTTGGCCTCAGGCTGTTCTTCAAACCTTAACTACTTCTCGCCCTGTAAATGCACATTGTAAGTTGCAGAAAGGAAGGAGATTATGAGTTGCACAGCTACACATGAGTTTTAGAGATAAGTTATTTCCTCAAATTGCTTCCTAAGGGGTTGTGGTGAAATGGCCCTGGGGTTGGGAGAGGGAGCCCTGAGACCTTGTCCTCGCTTTACCTTAGCCGGATGTGTGATTATGGACAAATCACTCACCTGCCTCAACTTCCAGTTCCCTTATCTGTAAAAAGAGGAACAGGGACTTAGATTTCTCTAAGGTCCATTCCAACATGAATAGTCTAAGATTCTAGTGGTCTTAAGTCCTAGAACTCACTGGGGGTTGAGATTGATGCTGAAAGAATTAAAACCACAGTGGTGACCCTAAAACAAATTTGCGACCAGGAAGAGAAGTGCTTCCCTTCTCCACACCTCAAACCCCAAAGGTCTTCACCATTCTTTTCAAAGTGGGGACACTCTCAATATCAAAGGAGGAGCCCCACACTAGGGCTCTGAACTGGTAACACATTGCCTGCTTCCTATGAGGGGGAAGGGTGGCTTGAATGTGGGAATTTCCAGGACCACCCTGGCCTGTCTCTGGATCTTGGAGCCTGCATGTCTGGGTTATCTACTGGGGAGGACGGATTTCTCCCTTCCTCATGTGTAAGCAGTGGTCCCAGGCTAAGTCAAGACAGTAGAGCCAAGGTGGTTGAGGGGGTCCTCAGGACTTCAGAACCCTAGGCTACATTTCAGGGTAGTCAGGTTACTTCTAGTCATCCTCCTCCTTGCAAAAATGTAACGTGCTGGGCTCCCATGAACCACCAACTCAGTGATTTAATACCCCTTAGAGGAGGCTGACTTTTGCTGACCTTTGTGTCCATGACAACCCAGAACATTCTTGCATCTGACTCTAGCATCCAGAGACTTCCCTTTCCTGTGGGGATACCTCAGCTCTCCTATCAAGGCCAGCAGCCCCAGCCAAAGTTGGAAAATGAGAGTCAACTTGACCCGAGGACCCGACAGGGGTAATGCTTCTCCTCCACAGCCCCCTGGACCCCATTCATCGTCCTCCACTAGGCATCCCCACAGGTACTTCTCCATTCCTCTCAAGCCAAGGCATATGCTCTTTCTTCTGCCTGAAATTCCTCTTCTCCTTGACCCCCCGCCCCCCACACCTAGAGCAAAAGTGTGCCCTGGAGCAAGGTGGTTTCTAGTCCTAGGAAGCTCCTGAGGATTAGGCGAGAGTTCATGGTTTAAAATTAAAACATGTATGCATTCATCAGCCATCTCTTAGATGCTTAGCCCCCAAAACAAGATTCTCCTGAAATCTGAACTTCAGATCCCTGAGCTTGGAAAGGGACAAGTAACTGGGAAAAGTGGATTTTTTTTTTTCCTTACAAAGAACAGCCATGTAAATTCAGGGGCTACTTCAAATTTTGAAGGCCATCAAACCATCCAGTAAAACACAGAGACATAATGATTCACTCAATGTCACACAATTAATTTTGGACCATGTTAAGATTATAACTAGGGTCATTACTCAGAATAAGTAAGTAAACATTTTTTTTTTCTAAATAAACTTCAAAGCATTCACCAGAATATTCTAATATTGGGTTATTAGGAAAGTCATGACCTATTTTTGCATAGAAAAATACATCATGACTTTCACAACAACCTACTAGTATCCAAATAATGTATTGATTTTCTGTGGTTTTCAGAAATTTTAACAATTGGCTATTTATCAGATTACCTTTTAAACTGGGTCTCCTGACTTAAGTTCTATCTGTTATACCACATGGCCAACCTGTGGGGAAAATCTAACTGACAAAGAATTCAGTCTGTCAGTCCCAATCTTTCAGTAGATACCTGCAAAACCTCTTGAAGATTCATCTTTCAATCCACAAGCATTATTCTATACCTGTTCTATGTTCAGCAGTGTGCAAGTCTTACAACTCCATGAGTTCTGGGCCAGTAGGTGGCATGATGGTTAGGGTGCTGGGCTCCCACATGGCCAATTACAGTTCAAGTCCTAGATCTGACAGCTTGCTTTCTCATTTTCCCTCTCTCTTTCTCTGTCTCTCTGATGACCAGAGCAAGTTAATTAATAATAATGATAAATAAATTAAAAATTCTAAAATAAAGCCCCAAACTTTGTGACTAGACCTTTTAGCTCTGAAAATAGATAGAAATTTTTCATAGGCTTCAAACTCTTGTCTCTGGCTTAACCTAGTAAAATAGGAAGAAATGACAGAGAAAAGGATCAGTCCATCATTATACCCCATGTTCCTATAAAGATATTTGCAAACCAAGACTTCCACTTCTTTCTCCCTGTAAAAGCCAAAAGAAATGCCAGAAATAGGAAAAAAATTAAAGATGACTATTTGCAGTCTTCGAATAGCCCGTTTCCTGCACCAGGGCTTCAGTGCTTATGTACAGAAGGCTGGCTCTCTTGTTTAGTCACACAATGTCCTCATGGCATTCCAATCTGCATGAGTGGCCGAGCATGAAAACATCCTACCATTCTGTGCATTCACATCAACTTTCTCTTGGCACTCAGAGTAGGGAGAATGTAGGAGGGGGCCAAAGCTCAACAGCTAGATGAAAAAGGAGGACCAAAAGTGAAAGACAGTGTCAAGTTCAGATCTGAAATGCACCAGCTGAGTGTCTTCCAAGACATTAACAAGGCACTGAGTGTGTACAATCAATAAATCAGTGATGTTAAGGGTTTTGACTGTTTTCCTACAAGGGGAGTAAGGAATAGTCCATGGACATGGAACTTTTATGAGAAGAGAATGAGCATTTTCAAAGATGTACCCCCATGATATGAAGAGGAGAAAACGAAAATGCCCTCAAGAAATATTGAATGTAGCTCTCTCCACAGACTGCCCCTTTGGCTGTGGCAGCCAGCAGCCTGGTATATCTGAAGGCACCTGGCCAGCAGGGGGCAACACTGTCCCCACTGACTCCCATCTAGACCCCCCAGTCCAGGATCCACCCAGACCCGTAGTTTTGAAAAAGGAGATTCTGCTCTTCAGACACCTGACTATGTGTGTTTTTTGTTTGTTTGTTTGTTTGTTTGTTTGTTTTTGAGGTCACATTACTAAAAACCACAGAACAGAGACTTCGGCAGACGTCAATTCCCAACAAAAGGGTAACACACTCCTAGCCAGTGAAACATTCACCTGACAGGTACTTAAAAGTTAGTACATCTTCCAATGGCTAGAAGTAGAAGAAGAGCCTCTGAATAAACAAGGAAATACATCTCCATCAAAGGTACAGAGTAACTCCCCTCCATCTTTCGTGCTAATGGATGATATTACCAAAATGTCAGACAAAGAATTTCGAACATTTATGGTGAACAAATTCTTCGAGTTGGAACAGAAAAGAGACAATGAACTACAGGAGATGAGAAAGTCATTCCAAGATATGAAAGAAGAAATGGACACTCTGAGAAAGAATCAGATGGAGCTATTAGAGATAAAGTCTAGAACAGAGGAAATCAAAAACTTCCTTGAAAGTATTAAAAGTCGATTAGATCATGCTGAAGATCGAATCTCTGATGTAGAAGATAAAACCTCTGACCTAAAAAGAACTACCAAAAAGATAGAGAAAATAACAAAAAAACACAAGGATAATATATGGGAAATACCAGATTTCATAAGACGCCCAAATATCAGAATAATTAGCACCCCAGAAGGCGAAGAAACTAATAACAGCATGGAAAATCTATTCCATAAAATCCTGGAAGAAAATTTCCCTAGTCTAGAGAGGTACTCTAGCATCAAGACCCAAGAAATACAAAGGACCCCAGTTAGAATCAATCCCAGAAGATCTTCCCCAAGGCACATCTTAGCAAGACTATCCAAGACCACAGATAAAGACATGATACTAAAACCAGCAAGAGAAACAGAAGTAATGGACAAAGATCATCCCATCAGGCTAACACTATACCTCTCAATGGAAACAATGCAAGTAAGAAAAGAATAGGAAGATGTATTGAAAGTGCTAAGAGAGAAACAATTTCAACCAAGATTATTGTATCCTGCAAGATTATCCTTCATATGGGGAAAAAAAGATTAAAGTCTTCTCAGACAAACAAGACCTGAAAGAATTTGCCAGCACCAGACCAGCTCTTCTAGGAACCCTGAAGAAAGGAGTACTC
>NW_006159530.1:1624799-1688044 GCF_000334495.1 Tupaia belangeri chinensis | reverse complement strand
GAAATGCAGATCAAAACAACAATGAGATACCACCTAACCCCAGTCAGAATGTCTAAGATTAAAAAAAAAAAATGATAAATGTTGGCAGGGGTGTGGTGGAAGAGGAATTCTCTTACACTGCTGGTGGGAATGTAAATTAGTCCAACCACTGTGGAGAACAATTTGGAGATTCCTCAAAAGTCTACAAATAGAGCTAACATATATGATCCAGCAATCCCATTCCTTGGCATCTACCCAAAGGCCAGAAGAATTCTTCATTGGAAAAGTGCTTGCACATCAATGTTTATTGCAGCACTTTTCACGATTGCTAAGACATGGAACCAACCCAAATGCCCCCTCATATGGATGAATGGATTGAAAAACTGTGGCACATATATTCTATGGAATACTATTCAGCCATAAAAAAAAACCTGGCTTTTGACAGAAAATGGAAAAACATGGAAGATTTACTGCTGAGTTAAGTAAGCCAGGCTATGAAGGAGAGACACTGTATGTCCCCACTTAATATATACCAAGTGTCTGCACTCTATAACTGAAACGGATGGGCTAAAGGATGTACAAGAGATGGGTGTGAATGCCAGATGTGGTGTGTGTGGAGGAGTGAGGCCTGGGGAAAAGCATTTGGAGGAGGGATAAGGAGACAGCATTGTTGAGATAGGGAGGTAGTATTGTTATATTTTGATCAACTGGGCCAGGGAGAAATGTTCACATATTGAAATGATCACCTTGTAAGCTAAATAATGTGATTGAATGTATTAAAAAATTTTTAAAATAAAAAAATTAATTAATTAATTAATTTTTAAAAAGAAAAGAAAAAAGAAATATTGAATGTATAATAATAATGAATCCCAATATTCATTATTTGGAACAACTGGAATATTTACTTGTTGCTGTGGAATTCAAAGTTGATAAATTCACTTTGAAAGACTCTTTTCATTGTGTAGAATGTAGCTCACATGCAACTCATAACCCAGAAATTCCACACCTAGGTACATACTCATGAGAACTGGGTATATACCAGGAGTCTTCAAATATTTCATAGGAAGTGTCTACTACAGAAACACTACCCATGAATTCCAAAATTTTTGCACTAACATAAACTTATACTTTAATTCCATTTTCCATGAACTTAAAAAAAAATTTGCTAGCAGTCATGTGCACTTACCAGAGAGAAAGAGAGAAAGTGAGAAAGCACCACCCCATGGGGGATGGTCACACCTCAATACCTTCTCTTCTGTTTCTCTGTTTGGGGTTTGGGGCACATACACATATGTGTCTGGTGTGTTTTCCAAGCCACCAGGTCCAGCACTTAAACAGTGCAGTTGACCATGTGGGATCCAGTTGCCTTAATCACCAGGCCACAGGCCACAGGCTGGCCCTCCATGAGCTTTATGAAGTCCCTTTGTATATCTTTTACCAAAGTTCCATGCAAGAATATGAACTAAACTGGAAACTATATAAATTCCCATCCACAGTAGAATGGCTAAATAAAATATTCAAACCAAGTAGTATCATACAATAACGCTAGTAAACAGTTAACAACTGCATTCAATGATAAGACGAATATCATAAACGAATGCTGAGTGAAAGAAGCCAGACACAAAGAGGATTATGCATCATCTGACCCCATTTATGTAAGTACATAAACAAGCAAAACTAACCTGTGTTGTTAGAAGCAAGGTTATGGTTACCTCCGGGACAAGGTGGGGAGAAATGACTGGAAGGGGACATAAGGAGGGTTCTGAAGTGCTGGGGAAGTTCTGTTTCTCGATCTGGGTACTATTTACATGGACTTGTTCAGTTTGTAAAGTTCGTTAAATCAAATTCTTAAAGTATGTACACTTTTCCATATACTAGTAGTAACATAATAATGATGATGATGATGATGATGACTGCAATTCTTCTCCCATTCTTGTATTCAGACTTTTACCATGTAATTTTTTAAGCTCTCTGCCCTGATGCTGTGTTTAGGCATGTGACTTGCTTTGGCCAATGAGATTATAACAAACATGATTCTAGTAGTGACTTGAAAAGTGCTCACACAGAGCCAGTTGATGATATGGTGGTTAAAGGAGCTGGATCTCACATGGCAACCACGAGATTTGAGTTCTGGATATAGCAGCTTGAAAACTCAACAGTGGCATGTGCAAGCATGTCCAAAACCCCAAGAGGAGAATGGAGGAGAAGGAATTGTGGTGTAGCTGTCCCCGAGGGAGGGCTTTCTCACATTCTCTCTCTTCCCCTCTTTGCCTCTCTCTTGCAAGCACACATGCATTATAGTAAATTTTTTAAAAAGATAAAACAATACTGGGAACCAGCAGTTAGCGTAATGGCTATGTCGCTGGACTCCCACGTAGTCGACCGTGGTTCGCGTCCCGGACCCGGTGGCTTAAAACTCACGCCAGGCACGTGTGCGTGCATGCCCAAGATCCCGAGAGGAGAATGGAGGAGAAGGAATTGTGGTGTAGCTGTCCCCGAGGGAGGGCTTTCTCACATTCTCTCTCTTCCTCTCTTTGTCTCTCTCTTGCAAGCACACATGCATTATAGTAAATTTTTTAAAAAGATAAAACAATGCTTACGCATTTCTACTTATGCTCTTATCCCTGTTCAGTTTCCATGAAAACAGACCCAGGCTAGTCTGCTGGAAGATGAAACAGAGTAATGCCTAGTAGCCCGAGCCATGAGAGCCAAGGCCATCCTACATGAGCAAAGAAGCAGCTGACACCCAGATATGCAAGTGACCTGAGACAGACAGAGAATAGTCCAAACAAGCCTGGCCTAAACCATCAGTCTACATGCTCATACCAAAATAAATGCTTGTTTTAAAGCACCTAATGATAAGATATATTGCTAAGCAGAATTATTATATAATAAATAAATGATACAGCTATATACTTCAATGTAAAGTTTTAAAAATACATGTAATATAAAACACAAGCAAATTTTGGCTTCAAAGATTCCTCTAATACATTCGTTTTGAGCATGTTCATACCTGCTAGGAAAAATAGCATGTCCGGGATTTCACAGGAGCAGATCACCAAAACATAACATGACCGAAATCAAATCTAGGCCTCAGCCAGCCACAAACAACTGGTATACAACTGGTATACCTACCTGTAAAAGTTCTCCCAGGCATCTAAAATCTGTCTCCTGTTTTTCCCAGAAGAGATGAAAGCAAATGATTGCTTCTTATACCTCCCATTAAAAACAAAACAAACAAACAACAAAAAAAGCCTCATCTGCTATCTTATTCTGTATTGGAAACCCTTTCACAATATTCAACATATTATATGTGCAGAAACATTATATTTGTTTATGTTCCTGGTTTGGCCATGTTTCACCATGGTAGAAAAGAAAAACAACTTTTAGCCCCCCATTTGCAGGGCTTTCGCCAAGGTGAACACTGAGGGGCTTGAGGGCTCATTTGGTCTTCTGGTGTGTCATTGAATAAAGGCGTGTTACCTGGATTAACCTGAGCTTTTGTAGAACTCAAGATAGGCAGCAACAGCAGCAGCACCAAGGACATTCTGGGGATCTGGATCATCTCAGTAGATGCTGTTGGAACTGGAGTCTGCAGCCCACCAATAACATGAGAAGACAGAAAGAGAAATAGAAGACGTGAGTGAGACAAAGACCACCCATGTGAATTAACACAATGTTCACAGTTAACTTTGTGTCCTTGCAGGGTTTATTTCTACATTTAGGACTTCAGATCACAAAATTTGGAAGTTTAACAATATATCCAATAATCCTTAATATAAGAATTTTGAACTGTATTAAATTGTACATCTTAGAATTAAAAGTAGCATAACTATAGTCAAGTAACAAAGTTCTACTAAGATAAACACTTACCCAGCATTAAACAGTGGTGACATGAAACTTCTATTTATGATGCCAATCATACTTTCATCATTTTGATATTTATTTCAATATTAGACCAAGAATAACACTCAATAATTGTAATGTGTTTGCCTTTTAAAATCTGTAAGTTTAATATTTATCATGATTCATTAGCTCTGTAGTGATAGCTAGGATTCTGTATTTTTAAGTTTTGCCAGAATAATCTTTGTAATAATGGATTCTATTTGGAGATATCAGTATGAACTCAATATAGATGTGGATAGTCAACATGGGAACATTCTAGGTAGGTGCATGAGGAGTCACGTGCATGGACTAGTATACACACAGACCTCCTTGCTCTATCAGCCAAGAGGACCAAGAAGAAATGAAGTCCCAGTAGTGAGCAAAGACAGTATCCAGGTCATGATTTCTCATACCTTTTTCCAATTTAAGAAAAAACAAATCAGGATTCTAGGGGAAAAGACTGATGCTAGGACTGAGCAGAAAATATACAAGATGAAACCGTAGTGTCTTTTAGTGGCAGAAATTGAGAAAATGTATACCCCAAATGAGGGAGGCATGTCAAAGTGACCCAGGAGCCAACTGAAAGAGCTCCTATTAGCCAAAGCCAGAACTATGTGGGCAACAGAATAAATAAAGTAAATACCATGAGACCATGCTGATTCTGACGTAAACAAACAACCGAGTAAACAAATAGGGGAACACAGACACATTTCCCACACAATGGAATTCTAAATAATTTATGTATTCATTTGCTCTTAAGGAGGTGGAACACAACTCCTTCCCCAACTCCTAGGTGTAAGTTGTACATAGTTACTTTGTTCAGAGAGGACAGTATGTAGTTGAAAAAAGAAAAGGAGTATGTTTGCAGTGGAGAAATCTGACAAAGATTACGTGGAGCCAAGTGATCAAGCCAACATCTATACTGACAACGCATATCAATGATATGTGCCCTCTATATGATGTGATGGGAGTGGCATGTTGCCTTCCTCCCAAAGTCTCATCATGACAGAAACATCACAAATCCCAACTGAAGGACAGTCTACAAAATTCCTGATGAGTAATCCTCCAAACTGTCAAGGTCATCAGAAACAAGAAAGTCTGAGAAACTGTGACAGCTCAGGGAGTCTAAGGAGACGTGATGACTAAACGTAATGTGAGAGTCTGGATGGGATCCTGGGGTGGGGAGGGAGACCTTAGGGGAGGACTGAGGAAATCAGAATAAAGTGTCAATATCAGTATACTCATGTGAACAAGTGTAGTGTACTAACGTAAGATTTCATAATGGGGAAACTGGATGTGGCATATGTAGGAGTTCTGTTTACTGCCTTTATACTGATTCTATAAATATTAAACTGTTCTAGAATAGAGTTTTACTAGAGGGACCCCCCAGATGGCATAATGGTTATGTTGCTGGACACCCATGTAGTCAACCATGGTTTGAGTCCCAGACCCAGTGACTTAAAACTCATGCTGGGTGCTTGTGTGTGCGTGCCCAAGATTCTGCGGGGAGAATGGAGGAGAAGGGATTGTGGCATGGCCATTGCCCCTGGAGGGGATTTCTCACTTTCTGTCTCTGTCTCTCTGGCAAGCACATATGCCCTATAGAAAAAATCTCTCTCTGAAAAAAAAATAATAATAAGGTTATTAGAAAATAAGCTCCCTCAAAGTGAATAACACTAACAAATAACCAAACTTTGGATCCACCATTAGGAAGAGTATGCAACAAAAACTTGTGAAGGGAGGAGAAATCCCTTGAAGCTGGAGTGATTAGGAAGGATTTGTGGAGAATCAGCATCTGATCAGTTTCTTGAAGAATGAATAAGATTTATTTTCAGGTTTTTTGTTTTGTTTGTTTATTTACGTTTTTGTGTAATGGTATGTGTGTGCTTGCTGGCTAGAGATAAGAGAGAGGAAAATTGGGAAATTACTCCCCACTGGGGTTGGACCCACTGCAACCCCTTCTCCTCCATTCTCCTTTCAGGATTTTGGGCATGCATGTACATGCTCCTGGCAGAATTTTCAAGCCTCTAGGCCTGGGACTTGAACCTCAGTCAGCCAGCTTCTTAACCACTATGCCACCTGTGGCCTCTGTTTTTAAATTTTATCAGAGAGCCCGTACACTTGTCAGAGAGAAAGAGAGGAAATGTAAGAAAGTACCCCCCTCAGGACCAGCAGTTGGTATAACGGCTATGTCACTGGACTCCCATGTAGTCAACCGCGATTTGAGTCCCAGACCCGGTAGCTTAAACGCACGTCAGTGCATGTGTCCAAGATCCCGAGAGGAGAATGGAGGAGAAAAGGATTGTGGTGTAGCCAGCCCCCCTGGGGGCTGATTTCTCACTTTCGGTCTCTCTGTCTCTTTCTGTCTTTCTGGCGAGAGCAAGCGCTCTATAGAAAAAAACCTCTCAAAAGAAAGAAAAGGAAGAAAGTAAGTAAGCACCACCTCACTATGCAATGCCTTCTCCTCCATTTCTCACTCCTCTCTGGATTTTAGGTACATAAACACACACACCTGGCATGTTTCTCAAGATTCCAGGTCCAGGACTAGAGCCATGCAGTTGGCCACGTGGGGTCCCACTGCCTTCACCACTCCACCACAGCCTGGCTCAACAAGTAAGATTTTAATGGACAATAATGGAAATGGAGTAAGTAAAAGTTTGGCACAGATGAGACACTCTTTTAGGGAATGGGAGCTTCTGAGATAATTTCTAAACAACAGAATGCGGACCTACTCAAAGTGGTAAAGAAGAGTTAGGTATTCAGATAATTTTGCCTGAAGAAGATGAAGCCAAAGCAAATTAACACAGGAGACTGAAGTGGCCCCATGGTGGGGGAAGGACTTGGATAACTCACAGACCACAGAGGGCTCTAAGCCTGGTTTCAGGGCACTGAGTTGGAAGGGGTAAGATATAGGTCGCAGTGTGCCTAGCCACTTCCACCAATGGGAGCATTGTGTTTCCAAAAGTGAGTGCCCAAACAAATGCACCTAGAAAGAGAAACATATCGGCAGGTC
Organism: Tupaia belangeri chinensis; assembly: GCF_000334495.1. Taxonomy (NCBI): domain Eukaryota; kingdom Metazoa; phylum Chordata; class Mammalia; order Scandentia; family Tupaiidae; genus Tupaia; species Tupaia belangeri. Next base: position 1,681,167 of record NW_006159530.1, on the reverse strand, counting down.
TTGGAGACATTGGTCTTGGCCATAGTCTAGCAACAGCTTAGAACGAACATCCAGGAAGTCTTTCCACAAAGACCTGAACATCTTGTGAGCAGCCATTTCAGGAAGCTATAACCCAGGACTGCCATGGGCAACCTCCTCACTTTCCAGCAGTCTTTTGCGGAAGAATTCTTCAATTTTCTCTCCTGGCACAAATCTCATGGTTATTGACCATAAATGTTTCCCCTCCATAACTTTCCCCAGTGGTTCCCTGTACAAAGACTCTCTTTCACCTTTTCCCCTTCCTTTTCTTCACCAAAACACAGGCTAAACTGACCTCTATTAGATGTTCTGTACCCTCGTTAGAAAATGACCCATTTCATCGTTAGTTTCAAAATGCCTGTTCTTGTACTGGCAAAGTAATACTTCTTGTCTTACATGGAAGGGGTAAGATATAGGTCGCAGTGTGCCTAGCCACTTCCACCAATGGGAGCATTGTGTTTCCAAAAGTGAGTGCCCAAACAAATGCACCTAGAAAGAGAAACATATCGGCAGGTCTTGGAGACATTGGTCTTGGCCATAGTCTAGCAACAGCTTAGAACGAACATCCAGGAAGTCTTTCCACAAAGACCTAACCTTCTTGTGAGCAGCCATTCAGGAACCTATAACCCAGGACTGCCACGGGCAACCTCCTCACTTCCCAGTCTTTTGCGGAAGAATTCTTCAATTTTCTCTCCTGGCACAAACCTCATGGTTATTGACCATAAATGTTTCCCCTCCATAACTTTCCCCAGTGGTTCCCTGTACAAAGACTCTCTTTCACCTTTTCCCTTCCTTTTCTTCACCAAAACACAGGCTAAACTGACCTCTATTAGATGTTCTGTACCCTCGTTAGAAAATGACCCATTTCATCGTTAGTTTCAAAATGCCTGTTCTTGTACTGGCAAAGTAATACTTCTTGTCTTACACAAAATATATACTCAAAAATGGCTTTTAATTGAGCAAGAACCCTTGGTGCTCAAAAGAGGCTGTCTAATTTCCCTTCACAACTGTTGTTGAGTTCAAGCTGTGAACATCCAAAACCAATGATTATTTTTTTCTGCTTTGCTGAATTTGCTATATGATAAAAAATATATATTTACATGATATATATGTAAAGAGAAACACCTTCAAAAATGTAGCTATAAGAGCCAACTACATTTATTTGGAAAAAAAAGTGCCCCATCATTTTCACACTGTGATAATAAGGAAAGTAAACAAGGCAGGCAATACTCGTCATACGTGTCATTTTGGATATAAGTGTCATTTTCGTCATACGTGATATTTTTGACACACGTGTCATTTCATCATACATGCCATTTTCAACACATGTGGCATTTTCATCATACATGTCATTTTCAACACACGTGTCATTTTGGACACACATGTCATTTTGGTCATACGTGTCATTTGGGACACATGTGTCATTTCCATCACACGTGTCATTTTGACACACGTGTCATTTTTGTCATGTGTGTCATTTCCGACACACGTGTTGTTTTGGACACGTGTCATTTTCATCATACGTGTCATTTTGGACACACGTGTCACACTTGGGTGCTTTTTCCTCAACAAAATGTAAAGCTGGAGTACCTCTGTGCTTCCCATGACCTTTAAGAATGGTAGAGCTCACTCACAGATGGTAGAGCTTTCTTTTCCACCCAAGTCTAAATATGAGCAAAAAAAAAATATTCTTTTGCTCTGAAGCAGAATTAGAGGTATATCTCCCTCTAAGAAATGTCTGAACTTAGCAAACTCATGAATTGTGAAATGTTAATCCATATTACGGAAGAGTTCTCTGCAAAAGGATTCAGTGCTGGGTAACGTGGAATAACAAAGCCCACACAGTATATTTATAATAACATTCCATATACAAAAATGTTCCATCTACTTACCAAACTCATAAATCACTGAGCGAATAGCCACCTTACAAAATAACTCTTCATTTCGCAAAAGGAGTCAGTGCTGGGTGTCTTTGAATATCAAATCCTTTCAGTACTTTCACAATATGATTCAATTTGTCAAAATGCAGTTTATACCTAACTTTTCAGTAATATGGAAAATATACCAAGCAGGGCCTGTCTGATTTGGCAGGTGGTCATACTTCCCCAAGAGTCCATCTTCCCAGATGCAAAAGCTGGGGACAACCTGTGATGACCTTGACTTTGCTGAAGGATAAAAGTTCACAGATTTTCTTCAGGATAACACTGAGTCTGTGATGGGCACCAGAGAGGAAGTGCTGGCCCTCCCAGAAAATCCACTGTGGCTTAGAGCCCGGGCCCCTCTGCCAACACAGATAGGCCTTTCCCTGCCGGAAAAGGAGGGGTCCCAGAAAGACTGGAGGGTGCAGAGGAAATGGGACAAAGGGACCTGGATCAAGTTGGAGCAGACATACTGTGTGTGTGGTACTTGCATTTATATGTGTTCAAAATTAGGCTTTCATGAGAAGAATAAACTTACATATTTAAATTCTGGAGCCATTCAGGGCATTCAAAACTTGTATTTCTCTCTGCTGAGTCATTTTCATCTAAGATTCAACAAGTATGAAGAGCAATCTTTGGAGTATGTCATATTCAGCAAACAAATATGCAAAACTGTGCCTGGTTTTGGCAAGAAATAGCCCCCTCCACACCCCATGCACACAAAACAGAGTCATCCCATTCTCTTGTTTTATCTGGATTGCAAGGACTTGTTGAAATCTTCCTCTCTCCCAATTTTCCTCTGGGAGCCTCAACCTCATGTTTCTCAAAATGCAGGCCCTCTACAGAGAACCAGAAGCCTAGAATGGCCCAACCCACAAATGTGAGAGCACAGGGATGAGCTCCAGGTGTCCCGGGAAGACCCTCACTACATCGCTCTGTGTATAGCAAGCTCCGTTACTGTCTTCGTAGAAGGGCATTTTCCTTCCCTCCACCTCTGTCTTTTCATCTACAAAATGGAGACAGTCTGTAAAAGAGATGAAGGGGGCGAGGAGCCAGATAGCTATCACATGCTCACACTCTCCTTCTCAGTAGAAGAGAGGATGCTGAGTGAAATTACTGCCACAGAAGACACCCCCTTCCAGGACCCAGTGCAGTCACACAACTGGATGCCAAACACCTATTTTCCTTTTCTCTCTCTTTTCAAGTTCACTTATTTATGTCTTCCATGAGAGAAAGAGAGAGAGACAGAGAAGAGAAACAACGAGACAGGCATCTCCATGCCATGATCCACCCCCATCAGCCAGCCTGGATTATGGGATATACGTTCATGCCTGACACGCTCAAGGAGATCCCAGAATGCAAACCCACACTGCCGAGCTCAGCCACCTCAGGAGAGAAGAGATGATCATAATAGTGATTGTTGTTGTTGTTTAAAGTTACCTGTATTTCTAAATTTTGTTAACCTATGTCTTTCATGAGAGGGAGTATATTTCTTCCAGGAGAGACAGAGTGAGAGGGTCATATACCATCCCCCACCCAGTCTCACCTGACCCGGATCATGGGCACATGTGTGCCCGCATTGTTCATGGAGATCCCAAGATGTGAACCTAGAACCTTCTCTAGTTCTGTTACTACTACTGCACCATCACCTGGACCTGCTAGTGAGTTTTGAGAAGATGTTTTTTGAGAAGATGTATTATATAAGCAAGAAATAACTAGAACAATTTCCTGGACTGAGACACAGCACCCCACAAACTTAGGTATTGGTTTTTGAGTGTTGTATAGTTTGAACTCATCACCAATCTATCCATTGCTTCAGGGCCTAGAATGAGGTCTGGGCCTATGGCCGAATGGGAAGTAATGGCAAACGGGCTAAATCACTCTCCTTAATCCCAGGAGTGCGTTTGAAGACAGCCAGTGTCAAAGGATAGATGTCTGTCCTTTAAGTCCTCAGTGGTGGCCTGGTGAAGAGTCCCTGCCAATTCCCTCTGCTTCCTCTGATCCCTGGGCCCCCGTACTCAGTGCTCTGCCTCCTGCTCCCTGCTGCTCCTTCTGAGTCCCTTTGTTGGCAGTCAGACCTACTGGATTTGAGTCCTGCCCCTACCTCTCACCCACTGTGTGGACCTGGCCACACACCAGAGCCACATGTTTCCTCATGTGTACAGTGAAGGAATCTCATGAGGATAAAATGCGTTGACTCATAAGAGAGGCTTAGAACAGCGCCGGGCTCCTACATGTGGGCATTGATTTGTGTTTCCATCTTTTGTTTTTACTGTGCCTGGCATTCTTCTTGATGCTTTTGTCTTCGGTTTACTTATTTATGCATTCCATGAGACAGACAGACAGACAGCACCCCTACCAGGGTGGTGACTCTGTGATCTATCTCCAGCTTCAGTCACCCTGGATCATGGACACATACATGCCTGGTGTACTCAGGGAGGTCTCTGGACACAAACCCAGAACCTTCCCATGTGGGTCAGTCTCACAAAGTGTCACGTTTTACTGCTCCACCACCTTATGGCCACTCCTCAATAAATTCGCAAGTTAGCAGCATAAAGCTTGGCTCCTCCAGTTATAGCCTTAATTTTGTTTGGCTTACCTAGATAGTAGGTGTTCAGGGAATACCTGTGAGTTGATTGACAGGTCATTTAAATGTTAATAAAATAGGCAAGAACAACAAACACTCTTTGCCTTTGACCAGCACACTGAACTTGGCTGAGTGCATCCTGTGATCAACGCCACGCCTGGAGAAAGTGGCTTGGACTCTAGCAGTCATGAAAGATCCATGTGCTAACTATGGACCAGCACGGTGGAAATCAGCCTAGGGTTGAGGAGGACTGGGTGGTGGCCACATCTGTGAGGACAGCGATGTGATCACACTGTTTGTTTGATCCAGTTCCATTCTACGCCACATATGAGAGTGCACACACCCAATGCCCTTCCAACCCTGCCGCCCAAGGCCACAAGGGCCAAGAGCTTGTTTTGGTTGTGCAGTTTCCATCAGGACCGCCCTGTTCTTGGGGGTCTATGGCTGAGCTGCCTCTTAAGAACACATGGCTCTGCAGGGTGTTTACTTTTTGCCCAGGAAAAATCAGCATGGGCTTAGAGCATCCCTGAGACGTGAATGAATTGTATCTCATCCAGTCATAAGAAAACTGCTGGAACCCAGAAGAGATTGTGTGCAATGCCAGCAAACCAAGTATCTCTGTAGAAGGCTCTTCCAGGACAGACACTGGGACCCGCTAGGCCAGAGCCAGCAGGGTCTGTCCTTCCAGCAGAGCAGTCTAAGTGACTGTCCCTCCACATATGCAGGACCCACATAATCAGGGCTTGCCCCAGTGCTTTTGCCACGAGAGAAAGGACACCTTCACTGAGACCATCGGTGAAAGGAAGCAGAGAGTTTTACCTCCTAGGCCTTCACAACCATATCCTGCAGTTAACATTTCTACCTTTAGCAATGTTATGGGCCAGGTACTTTTAAAATGGCCAGATACCAATTAGTGTCTGAGTTGAGAAATGCTTTTCTATATACCTAGGAAGTACAAAACATGCGTAAAAGTAGAAAATTGTGTCTCTGTTAAAATTCAGTGGGATGATGTGTATAAAGGACTCGCAGCTCAGTTCCTGGGAGATAGCAAGTGTTCATTAACTTTCAGTTAATAGTAGAAGTATTATGGGCCCAGTCACAGTGACTCACGCTACTAAGCCACTGTGCTCCATAGGCTGGGATCACATGGCAGGCCTGACTTCAAGTCTTGGTCTAACCCAAAGGCGAGGTGCAGTGGCATGTGCTAAGACCCAGTGAGATGAGGAGGCCGAGGCAGGAGGATCACGTGCCTGAGGATGGCTCAGACAGCAGAGCAACATAATTTGTCTGAACAAGAGCTGGACATGGTAGCATGCACCTGTGGCCCAACCTACTCAGGGAGATGAGCCGGAGAACAGTGACACAGTGAAACTCTGTCTTAAACTTTTTTTTTTGGAAAAAATGATATTATGAATAAAATGGTACATAGGAAGAGAAAACTAAAGCCAATCAGCAGTCAGGGTGACAATTCTATATTGGATATCTGTTGTGAGCCTAGCCCAGGCTGAGTCACCTAGAAACAATAACACCACAAAAAAGCATCAGTCTTCGTTCTCAGGAGATTTACAGGACTGGCAGTTGTGAACATTTGGGAAAACAAACACGATAGGAGGCAAACAAGTTTATGCTAAGCAGTGGTTGCAGGGATGTTGCAATAGACCAGGACGCATGTGAGTGGGCCAAGATGAACACTAGACTTTAGGAAAGACCAAGAGGGAAAAATATGAAACAGAGAATCATGTAAAATTGCAAAGTTTATGTCCTGGCCAATGAAAGAGGCGAAAGGCTTAGGAAGACCTTCAAGATTGGAAAGGTTGAGAGAAAAAGAGACAGTGTTGAATTCAGAACCAACCAGCTTGTTCTCCCTCCCCTCTAAGTCTTGGCAGCTGAAGACTCTGAGAAGAAAGTGGAAAATGGGGTATGGTACCTCTTTTGGCCCAGGGGCATGGAGTCACTAAAAGCGAAAGCTCAGGGGCCCCGCTACATTGGACAAATATGGTCTGGGAGCTCCTGTTCCAATCCCAGAGCCTGAAAATCTCACTCAACTGTTGCGTTAGGACCAAGGGTCTGGCATTCTGGTCCCTAGCCTTTCTGCCAAGCTAGTCATTCCCTCAGCACCTGCAGCTCCTGTAACCCTTGCCAGAATAATATTGTCATTGACCAAGAGAGGCTTAGCCTCTAGCCCTTTCCCTTTCATGCTTTCTTCACACTGCTGGCTGTGTTTTCCTCTGTGTTACTTTCATTGCCAGCCTCTGGGCTAAGCGGCACAGGAATTATCCGTTTGTTTAAGGTGATTGAACATCTGCAGCCTCCATCTCCGTTCAGGAAGTTCCTCCTGAGTCACCAGTGCCTGGTACTCACTCTCAATGTGTGAAGGGCGCCCCGTCAGGCCAGCACCTCTTCACTTCCTAGGCCATCCAAGGACACCGCATTGCCAGGGCCATGTGTTGAGATCAAGGGCCCACCCAGTGCGGGTTCAGGAAATTTCTCAGTCTCTGTCTCAGAATGCTCTTGGCTAGGACTCATCTCCCACCAACTCCACCTCTCTGCCAGAAAGACTCACATTTACAATCTCCTTTGGATAAGGGCTCATGGCTTTTGAGTTGCCCCCATTTCACCAGATAAATCCATACTTTCCTTCAAATTCTTTTTCTTATTCAGAACTCCTTTCTGACTCATCCCATATGCCCTTTGTGCCAGGTGATTGCATTGGAGATATACATGTAGAGGCATGTAGCATTGATCAGTGGCATATCTGTGTGCATGCCTACTCCCTGGCTAGGCGTTGAGCTCCCAGAGGGAGGGACTTGGTCCGGTCTTCTCTAGATTCCTTGTGGGTAGTGAAGGAATATGTTCCTGGTGATAGTGAACATATTACACAGATGAATGGATGGCCTTAGGCTTCTGCAGGGTTCAGGAATGACTGCAGGCCTGCTCATCTCACTGCCAAGTGTTGAGAAGAAGCACACAGGCTTTGTCCATTAGGATCTTACCTTCTTAGTCACACTTCTTCCTGGCCATAATAATCTATCTCTTCTCTTCCTTGACTGATTGTATCAATGCCCCATAACTTAGCAGAGAGCAACTCCCTTGTGTGAAAATCATGATCATAACCAGACCCTAAATGCCTGCAAGGCAAGGATATTTTGCATCTCTCAGGGCTTATGAGAGTAATGGTAAACATTTATGGAGTAGTTATGAGGGCTCTTCAAGATGTTCATGGAAGCTCTGGGCCCCATGGTTTAATGATTAAGAGAGTCAGATCCCACATGGCCAACTTCAGTTTGAATCATGGGCCTGGTGGCTTGAAAAACTGGGCATGTATGTATGTATGCATGCCCCAGATCGTGTTGAGCTAGAGAAATGGAGAATGGATCACAGAGTGACCACATCCCATTGGAAGGTGCTTTCTTCCTCTCCCTCTCTCTCATTCTCTCTCTCTGGGTCTCTCTGTCTCTCTCTGGAAAGTGCATACATACATTAGAAGTTAGGGAAAAAGTTCATAGAAGATTCATGCTATAAAAACTGCATGCATTTCAATTTTCTTTTCTTTTTCGCACCAAAATAAATTTGTACTTTAATTCTATTATTCAGTTAACTCTTTGAAGTCCTTTCCTACTATATGTTAGGCAGTACGTTAAGCTTTACATGAATTTTCCTCATTTGGTTAAGGCCCTCAGAGGATTTTGAACAAGGGAAGAGAATACATGCCGAAGCTTTACCAGATAATAATAAACTGACCTGGGCCCCGAGTTCTAGTCCTAGCTCTGCCACTACGCATCCTTCAGCCTGAGCAACTATTCTCTCCCCAAATGGACCCAGCTCCCTCTTTTTTCAATCAAGACGGTTGGGATAGATGAGAATGGAGGAGGGCCCAGGCTGCCCTCCACTGTGGCTATGACACAGTTCCAAACACTCTCCGAACTCACTACGGGACAGAGCTGCCCCCTATCTGGAGCCATCGGCTTGTCCTGAAGCACATACTGTATTACAGTAAGGAGAGCTTGGGCTGCTTTAAATATCACAAAGCAAAAACAACAGGCAGACCGTGTTCCTCACTATCCCCATCCAGACCACAGAGGGGAGCATTGCCAGGCCATCCTGAGCGCGATGGCGAGAGAAGCCCACACGTCCCTCTCAGGAACCCGCAGGCTCGGATCTGAAACAGAAATCAGCAGTGGCAGGGGCGGCTAAGAGTCAGTCAGAGGAGAGCCCGCAAGGTCACTCTGGGACAGAGAGGCACTGGCTGCAATGAGATTGGAGTTCTGGGTCCTGGATCCATCCGAGATGCACTGGTGCCAAGCCTGAGGCTGCAGTAACCGCGGCCTCTCACCTCTGGGAGAGCCAGGAGAGTCCAGCCAAAGGTCTCTGCAGCTCTGAGGCCACAGTCTCCCTCTGGGTCCTGGGAGGTGGATCAGAACAACGAGCACTCATCAGAAGGGAAGGGAAAGGGGAGTGCGAGGAAAGGACAGAGCCAAGCAGGCTCGCCCCATGCTTCCCCCAGAGACAAAAGATAAATCTTCAGGGCCTCTGGCAGATCCCACAAGAGGTCCCTGAGGCAGGATCTCGGCTGTTCAGCTCATCGTGGAGAGTCCTTAGCAAAACCATGGTCTGTAAAATGGACTGCAGATGTCCAGAGGCTTTATCAGACGGTGCTAAGGGCTGGGCATTAGCGTTCCCCACCAGTCCCAGATTCCTCTGTTGAAATCCTCATTCTCAACATGATGGCTCTTAGGAGCTGGGAACTTTGCAAAATGCTAAATTCATGAGGGTAGGGCCTTTGTTTTGTGCCCAATAAGAGAGACCTCAGGGAGAGTCCCTCACCTCTTCCTCTGTGTGAGGACACAGCTGGAGGGCACCGTCTATAAATCAGGAAGCCCTTCCCAGACATCATATCTGCTGGCACCTGATCTCAGACTTCCCAGCCTCCAACGTGGCAAGAAATAAATTTCTGTTGTTTGTAAGCTATCCAGTTTATGGTTTTTTGTTATAGCCCCCAAACAGAATAAGGCAGATAGTTATCTGACGCTGGTAGGTGCCACGTCAGGGTGAAGGACGTGTCCATTAAGTCATCCTCCACATAGAGAATGGATAAGGGTCAATGCGCTCTCACTCAGCAAACATGGCTTCTCTCCCTGCCTGCCCACTCAGGCTATTAGACTCCACTGCTCCAAGGCATTGCTTGCTGGAGGAAGGGAAGGGTTCAGGTCAGGGAGGTGCTTTTTTTACACCATGTCCACCCCTCAGCCTCAACCCCATAATATGTGGTACCTGTATCAGAATAGGAAGTTGGTAGAAGATGCACCAATAATTTTTGCTTGACAGCAATGATGTATGGGTAACTTTTTCCTAAGTTTTAGTATCTTTGCAGGCTAAGGCTTCTCAGTAATTATGTCTATCAAAGTTTTGAAGAAAGATAGAAGGATTGAGCTCTTTTTGCCTGGTTCCTACAAAGCATTAACTGCAGTTCAGGAATGCTTTATTTATTTATTTATTTATTTATTGGAAAGGTTTTTGCTATAGGGCGCGTGCACTCACTAGAAAGAGAGACAGAAAGCAAGAAATCAGCCCCTAGAGAGGATGGCCACGCTGCAATCCCTTCTGTTTCATTCTCCTCTTGGGATCTTGGGCACACGCACACATGCACCTGGCGTGAGTTGAAACCACCAGATCCAGGACTCAAACCATGGTCAACTACATGGGAGTCCAGTGACATAGCCATTGTGCCGTCTGCTTGTCCCATGCAGGAATGTACACCAAACAACAGGCACCAATGATGTATGGTGTCCCCAAGCTCAAAGGAGTCTCTGCATGCTCACAGAGTGTGGGACTGTGCTTGGGAAAGACAGAAGATTCTGGAAAAAGCTGGGGCTGAACAAAGGGGAAGAAGCTACTGCAAAATATAGCTACAATAAAACAGAACCTGGAATTCCTGCATAGGAAGAGATTATATGACTTCAGCCCTTCTTTGCTAAGACAAGTGTTTTATCTTTTTATTTTGAGTGTGTATTTATTTATTAGTCCCATGAGAGAGAGAGAGAGAAAGGCACTCCCAACTGAGCTCCAAGCCATGATCCACACGCAGTCAGCTAAGATCACAGGCACACACATGTACTCAGTATGTGCAGGAAGACCTCAGGACGTGAACCCAGGGCGTCCCATGCTGCTTCAGCATCACGGAGGGTTGCACCATCACTGTGGTTGACCATTAAGACGGATTCCATGAGGATCCTAGAACACAGCCTAACTACCCTTGAATTTACTGCTGTGCCGTGAACTGGCCCCTGATGCTTTATACATTTCTGAACAATCTTCACAGAGTTTCCCCCAAGCTTTGGCTTCCCTAGTTATACTTTCTGCATCCTTTCTCAATCTAATCTTTATTCTTTAATGTCTCTGTTCAACACTGACCCCCTAAGACCTATCACTGTGCCTGCTATAGACTAAGTGATAAGGAAATATTTGCTGAGTTAATATATAGTAGTTGCTCAGTAAACTTTTGTTCCCTTTTCTTTCACATTTTTTTTTTTTTGGAGAGGTTTTTCACTATAGGGCGTGTACGCTCGCCAGACAGACAGAAAGAGACATAGAGACAGAAAGCGAGAAATCACCCCCCAGGGGGGATGGTCACCCCACAATCCCTTCTCCTCCATTCTCCTCTCAGGATCTTGGGCACGCACGCACATGCACCCGGCGTGAGTTTTAAACCACCAGGTCCGGGACATGAACCGCGGTCGACTACGTGGGAGTCCAGCGACATAGCCATTAAGCTAACTGCTGGTTCCCTCTTTTACAGTTTTTTTAAAATTTATTTTATTAAACTTTATATATTCATTTTATTGTCTTTCCAGAGAGGGACAGAGAAAGAGAGAGAAAGCAAGGCCGCCAGGTCTGGGATTCGAACTATGGTCAGTTAGGTGGGAGTCCAACGCCCTTAACCACGACGCCACCTGCTGGCCCCCTCCTTTTTTACATTCTTAATCCCCTCTGTTGCAGGAACTTACACTGATCATAGATTTGTGGTCTGTCTGCCACATGTGGCTGGAACTAAAAGACAGCTCGTCTCTGGAGCACACCCGCTTCTCATTTCCCCTCTGGCTTCCCTTCCAGCCACACACTCACCCCTCTTCCAATGAGAATAACAACCAAATAGTAAACTCTCCATTCCCTTCCCTCCTGCAAACCCCTCGCTGATGTCGATTACATTCTTTTGGACTGGAGGCTAATTTTCTCCATATGCTTCAGTCTTGTCTCTATTTTTAATCTCATTTATATAATGCCAACTGTGTTTATCCTATTACAAACTCATTATGATCAAGGATCACTATACATCCTTTCTAGGCACACAGCACGTAGTGCTAAGCTGTTTATGTATTTTTGTTTGTTTCTCTTTTAATGATTATTTAAGAGAGAGAGTGAGAGTCAGGCATCCCCAAAAGGGGCTTCATGCTTCTCCCAGCCTCATCCAGCTTGGGTCAGAGACATGCACAGCATACCCGTGTGTCCAGGGAGACCTCAGGACACACTCCTAGGGCCTCCCATGTGGGCCCAGCAGGGCAGAGCATCATTTCCTGCTGTTCTACTTTCTGGCACTGGGTACTTAATATACATATAAATATTTTTATTTATTTGTTTATTAAGAATTTTTAAAATTGTATTTGTTTATTTAGTTAGTTTTTAATCTTTCTATAGGGCCTGTATGCTCACCAGAGAGAGACAGAGAAAGAAAGTGAGAAAGCAAGCCACCAGGTCTGGGATTCGAACCATGGTTGCTCATGTGGGATTCCAGTGCCCCAACCACCATGCCACCTGCTGGCCCCACTTAATAGATTTTTGAAAACAGACTTCATAGATTTTCTCTTGTAAGCTATGACTTCCCTACTTATACTTATGCCTGATTACTCAGTCTAGTATTTTCCTCTTAAACATCTTCCCAACTTCCAAAAATAAAAAAAGAGTCTTTAAATTATCAACTAGCACTTACTGAGAACTTATTACATACCAGGCAATGTGCTAGATGATAGGAAAAAATGCACAGACACGCATAGAGTACAGAAGATGAGCAATGTCATAGTTTACCTTTCTTTATTCAAGCCAAGGGAGTTTGCTAGCTGACAGTTTAGTAGAAACAGCATCAACTAATGATGTCACCCCAAATGAGCCAAATATGCACCTGGAATTCTTTCTTTTTTTTTTTTTGAGAGATTTTCACTGTAGGGCGCGTGCGCTCGCCAGACAGACAGAGAGAGACATAGAGACAGAAAGCGAGAAATCACCCCCCAGGGGGGATGGTCACGCCGCAATCCCTTCTCCTCCATTCTCCTCTTGGGATCTTGGGCACGCACGCACACGCGCCCTGGCGTGAGTTTTAAGCCACCGGGTCCGGGACACGAACTGCGGTCAACTACGTGGGAGTCCAGCAACATAGCCATTACACTAACTGCTGGTTCCCTAGAATTCTTTCTTGATCTGTGAAAAAAAAGGGGCGATCTGCCAAGGACATATCCTCTCTCACACATATTGTTCTGTTCCCTCTGGACAATGAACAGAACTGAAGTTTGTGTGACTAAATCCTATGGTAGAGGTTAAAATTGCCATAATGATTGAGGGAAGAATGAGATCTCTGAGGTTGACATCATTAGGAGGTAACATTTAAGCTGCATGTATATGTGACTAATCTTAACCCCCATCAGCACACTCAGACTCTAGTCAGGACAGACACTCAATGAATGACCGGTACTGAGTCACACATGTACATCTAGTTGGGCAGACAATATCCACATGAAAGGAGAGTCAACAATAAGGTGTTACATTGTCCTTGGACTTCTTAATTTTTTTAAAAAATTATTTATTTAATTTCATTATTATTATTTTTAAATTTGACCAGAGAGAGAGAAAGGGCAAGTGGTAAAGCAAACCTCCCAGTCCAAGACTTGAACCATGGCCAGCCATGTGGGAGTCCAGTGCCTTAACCCTCACACTATATGCCAACCCTGTTCTTAGATTTCTAAACTCTCTGTTTCTGTGGGCTGTAAGTAAAAGCAGCTTGCATAGTAAGTGTAAGCTAGAGGAGAAAATAAAAGAGACATTAAAGAGTGTCTCTTTTCTCCAACTGATGGGAAGAGCCAAAAGTTTTCCAAGGGAAATGCAAGAAATAATCCAAGAAGAAAGACAGGGTAACAGTAATTACCAACATGAAGCATGTGGCAGCTTTTAAGGCACTGTGCTGTGTTATGAAGACACTTGGACAAATAACAAGAATAAGAGAAGAAAGAGAAGAACCCAACCCTACAATGAGGACTCATAAATATAACGAGACCCTGCTCAGAGGAGATGGATTGGACTTTGTGACAAGGAAGCTGTATCCCCAAATCCAAAGACTCAAGGAACTTCGTACTGCCCAGTGGGAAGAGGAGAGTGGTGATGAAGGGCTCCCTATCAAGAAAACAAGATTCATCAAAAGACCTTGGAATGTTTAAAAGAGAAAAAAAGAGACTGTATTGTGTCCTTGGGACTTGATCATGGTCTCCAAATATGGGGTGCACCATCCTGATGTAGAATGATTCAGATCAGTTGATAGACCTTCAACGTCACAACTAAGGAAGTTGCAAAGAGGCTAAATTCAACCAAAAATAAGGGAGAACATCTTAAAAATGAGAACCACTTGGAAATGAGGTGTATAGGAACTCTCCAGTACTGGAAGGTTTCAAGTAGAGGTTGGATAATCATCTCAGTTGGGAGGCTCTAGGGAGGGAGCTTATCTGCACAGGATACCAGGCTAGATCATCTCTAGTATCCCTTCCAATTTTAATAGCCTATGTGTCTTTTTGTCAGATTGAGAAACCAGGATAACCAGGCACCAGTCTGACACAAAGGACACAATGATAGCTATGGTCAAGAACCATATAGTGTGTAGACATATGGATACTTTCACATGCACACACCATACTCTCATGCAGATGTCATGACTACCTTGCATTTTCTGCATATGCCATCTGGCCTAGATTCTGCAGCAAAACAGGTATAGCAGTCTATGCTTTTGTGCAGCTAAATTGCTAAAAGCAACTTTGAGCTTCAGTCAAATGTGACATCTGTAGGACAAAATCAATCACTTTTCCAAGAGAATAAGGTCAACCTGTTTAACACCATTTCATACTTATAAAGACTAATTTGATCTACAGTGGTCAAGTATAAAATCCTATTTATTCAAATGTTTAAAACTACAGATGCCCACTGATAAATTATCTCTCTCTCTTTTTTTTTTTTTTTCAGTTCCTCTTCCCAAGTCCTGATGTCCCGAAATCCTAAATTATTTATTAGGGTCTTGGATGTCTTTGAAATATAAACCAACACTGCTCAGGGTTTCTCCTATTTCATTCACTACAACATATGTAGAAGATGGCATATGGAAAAGAAAATGCTGGTATAATCACACAGCATCGAGTTTCCTTTTCTGTCTCGGCCAGTAGCTATCAGCAATTGGAGGTGTCCATAGTATCCTATAAGTGCGTAAGGACTCTGAGTAATATCTCATAGCTCTATCTTCTTAATAGCATCTCCTACAATAGCTTGTCATGGCCCCACATCCTCAAATTCGAGCTGTGGAGTCTCATTGCCTCTACTGGTTTGGTTAGAGAGTACATTTTAACATAAGCAAAGTAATTATTTAACCCCAGGCTGCTTCTGCTTCTGTGCAAACACTCCCTCTGCATACAGGTTTGTCTATATGTCAGGGACCAAAAGCCCAAAAGCATGTGCTAAAAACTCCAAAAGCTAAACACTACCCTGGAGTCCCAGAGTGGCAGGCTTCCTGGGTACGAAGTACTCCCCCTGGCTGTGACTGGTTAGTAGGGCACTGAATGAGTTGCATGTCTTCAACCTAGCTCCCCGACAACGGGCGTGCCATAGAGGAGTGAGTCATGGTCACGGGGCCATGTAGTCCACTAGGCACAGCACACATGAAGTCCGGAGCCTGGTAAGAGGGGTACATTTACCCACACAGGAGAAGAGGGGGTTGCCAGTAGGAGCCAGGACATGCTGCTGAACATCAAGAGAAAGGGGAGCTAAAGCTGCAAATGGGAAAGCAAATTAGCTGGTTAGAATCTTGCTGTTTTGGAAGCCCAAAACTTTGTGAGAGACAGGCTCAGGGCAGAGTCAGGGTCATGAAAAATGTACTCAGATGCCCACCTCTGCGTAGTCCGGGACAGCCTTAAAAGGCTCTCTAACAAGTTGCTAGTCATTTGTTTGAAAACAAAACTGCAGATAGTGAGCCAGCAGATGGCATAGTGGTTAAGGCACTGGACTTTTCACATGGTTGACGTGGTTCAAGCCCCAGACCTGGCAGCTTGAAACTCATGCCAGGTATGTTTGTGTGTGTGTGCCCAAAATCCAAAGAGGAGAATGGAGAAGGGATTGCAGCATAGTCATTCCCCCTGGGGAATGATTTCTCATTTCCCTTCTCACCATCTGTTTCTGTTTCTCTCCAGTGAGTGCACACACCCTATGGGAGAAAAATAAATTGTAAACGCGATAATAGGTAATAGTTAGGGCAGATACTTTAGTTAGGGATATTACTTTCCTAACGGAGCCACATGCCAGCTGGTACGACAGGGTAAATTGAGAACAGGTGCTATTATAATTGGGAGGAAGAGCTCTTTTTGAGTGTTATTTAAACTATTTATTTACAAATCCAAAAGTCTTGACATTTATGTCTAAGAGTTTTACCATAGAACTTGGCTCTTATTTTTATATCTGTGATAAAACTACAATGTGGGTTTCGCTTGGATAAAATAGGTGGCATTTGTAGTAATCATGAGTGATTCTTACAGAAAGATATCAAATGAACTCAAAAGAAGCTGACTGCATTGAAAATACTCTCCCTTTTGTTTTTTTTTCCCTCTTATGCCATGAGTGGACCAAGAAATTGAGAATGGTGAGGCCAGGAGGTGGCGCAGCAAGACCTGTGGGGGGAAGGTCCTGGGTTCACACCTCAGGGCCTCCCTGTACATCCCTGCTGTGTGACAGGCATGCCTGCCAAGACTGGGGAGGAGGGAGGATCATGGCGCGAGGCTTCTATTGCAGGTGCCTGTCTCTTTCTCTCTCTCTCTCTCATGGAAGAAATAAACTTTTTAAAAAAGAAATAGTGAATCTCATCAAAGCATTAGGAAACAAGCCCTGTCAGCATGGTTAACATCTAACTGTTCACCAACAACACGTCGTATTCTTCAAAACCAGAGTTCATAGACGAGAACCATCCCAAGGTAGAACAACTACTGCAGTCAGTTTTTCACAGCATCTGGATTTGCAGCTGGAGGAAATGCTGCTTCTTAAAATGAATGGTACTGGGGAGCAGAGGTAGCCAGAGTCAATGCAGAATTGGGAAAATGAGACACGAGGGAATTCAAGCGGAGCCAACGTGGGACCTGTAAAGGCGGCCACTAAATCGTATGGTCTAGCAAGGCTGGTGTTAGAATTATAATGCAGATAAGATGTGTGCCTTCAACAACACGGCTCACTTGGATTTTAATTTGTGGTAGAGTGTGTACACGTATGAGAGAGACAGAGAAGCAGAAAGCACCCCCATTGGGAGCTCATCAGACCGTGATCCCCTTCCCATAGTTCTCCAGCTCCTCAGGGTCTTGGGCCCATGCGTCATGTGTTCCAGGCTGAACAGGCTAGGATGTGGGCCAGCCTGCAGGTGACGTTCAGAAATGCAGTTCAGTAGGTTACCGAATGTGCCACCAGGCTGGGCCTTGGCGAATGGTTTATGAGAGGGTTTGAGAAATCCACATTTCTTGTCGGGGCTCAAAATCTCCTTGCTTTCTCCCCACAACCACAGGCTTCATGGAATACCTACATATCCTGCCATGGGAGCCCCCTGTTACAGATAATCCTGGTTAAAGAAGGGTTGGGGAGTCCCAGAGAATATCCTCACAGCCCAGAAAACCCCAGAAGATTTCAAAGTTCCTGAGCTGGAGCCAGCAGATAGTGTGGTGGTTGAGGCATTGGACTCCCACATGACTGACCATGGTTCAAGTCCTAAACCTGGTGACTAGCTTTCTCACTTTCTTTCTCTCTTCCTTTCTCTCTTTCTCTCTCTGGTGAGTGTATATGCCCTATAGCAAACTGAAAAGTAATAGATAAATAATTTTTTTAAAAAGTTCCATGGCAGAAAAATACACACACACATACACACACACACGCACACACACACACACATATAAAATTAAGTATTAATAGCTTGCTCTGAGTCAAATAGGAATTCTAGGCTTGGGAAAGCCTAATCTCCTCTCCTTCTCAAGACTCTGAAAGCCCCCAGAACTGGCCTTATGGATTAAAGTAATTAAGAGGCCATGAATTTTAGGGAGACCGCCCAGGCTAGCAGTGGGAGTGACTGAGGGAACTCTGAATAGCCCTTCAGGCTCCTGAGTAGTTCAAAGAGAGAACCCTGAGTTGCAGGGTGCCGAAAGGCCTCTCAAACTCCCTGGGAAAAACATTCCTCAAACAGCTTTCTCCCAGCCCTGAATAGATGCTTGTGCCAGACCTTCTTCAGCAGGAGCTGGGGGAGAGGCAGGTGGAGGGTGGCCTGACCCTCCTCACAGGGTGGATCTGTTCTTCCCTCTGTCCTAGAAAATTATCATGGCACACCCAGAAGTAAAAGGAAAGGAGAAGGAAGGGTAAAGTGAGTATTGTCTGTAGCCAGTGGGCCTGGGGTGGCAGTGGGATTAGGCACCCCGAATGAGCAAGATCACACCTCCAGGATGCTTTGGACGACCCTGGTAAGCCGAGAGCGTGTCGTGTCTGAGAACTGAACCCCTGGACTGTTCTGCTTGAACACTGGATCCCACAGAGCTCTGCCATTTGTCTGCTCACTCTCCCTTCTCAACTTTCTCACCTTCTCACTTTCTCCTTCATGTTGGATTTCATTTAGCCAAGTGTCCTAAGAAGGTGGTTGTAATGCAGACAAGTGACCAACAAACTAGCAGATCCTATTCTCAGTCTCAGGAGGTTTTGTGCCATTGGCGGCTGCTGTCACTAATATTGACGACTGTAGATAGATTCTCAGCGTTAGGAACGGATGGATAGCCCTAGCCCAGGGTACCCGACAATCACATCTTCAAACCCCTAACAAGCCATATAACTCAGCAGATAAGCCACGGGCTTGGGAACCGGGGAGCCCAACTTTCCCTTTCAACTCTGACCTTCACTAGCTGTGTGATTTTAAGCAATGTACTTAGCACTCATGCCTCAGTTTTCTCATCTAGAAACGGGATGCTCACAGCAGCACGTCCCAGGAGGACCAGCCTGAGGAGTGAATGAGTTAATACTACAGCAGTGCTGGGCATCAGGACTCAGCTATCACTATTACAACTGGAGCTGTTTAAACTGGAGCTTGTCTCATTTCAGAGTAAATATATCTTGCCTATCCCTAGAACACGGCTTGCGTTCATACATATTAAGTAATCATGACATTATAACACCTTGGCAGCAAAGATCAACAGAAAGGCCCACCATCTTCTCCCTAATAAGAAGCAGTCCAGGTTAGCATGCAGAGCTGTCAGATGCGATCTCTTACTGGAACAGATCTCCCCAAGGAGTCTAATCCTACTTTGTCAGAAACTTGTTGAAATACTTCAGTTTTCAGCAAATAACTGTGTGAGATGCTGCAGTTTCAATGTTTTCCTTGCCAGGGGTTCTTGAGACCTGGATTTAGTCACCTGCCGAGGAGACCACTTTGGCTCCAGCAGTTGGGCTGCTCTGTGCATTCTTGGGGGGCAGAACTTGGTTCTTTTTAAAAACCACCTATCACTCTTTTTCTGCTGATAATCCTTATCCACGGACTCTCTGAAGTTTGACAAACAAAATAATGGAGAAAGAGGTGCTTTTAAATGTGGCATTACCTCTCTATGAGCTCAGGATCAGCCTCCGGAGGCAGGGGCCCCACCCAGAGTGATAATGGGGGATTCAGCAAACAAGTTTGGAGGCGCAAAGAGGGGGGTCCTCAGAAATCTGAGCAGGGAAGTGGGGATTCTGGGCAGCTCTGTTCAGGGACCCAGGCCCAGATGCTGGGAAGCAAATTCTGGAGCCTTAAACAGAGGATGAGCAGAGTCAGACAAGTGAGGTCTTTGCATCACAGAGGAAATGTGGTGGGTGGTGAGTGCAGGGTGGGAGCGGGGAGGGCCAGAGCGCAGGGCTTCCTCTGACTTCGGCAGCAAGCGGGGCAGGCAGCAAGGGTGTGGATGGGGTGGAGGGAGGAAAGGGGCCTCTCTTAATAAGGCGGTGGCTTGGGCTCCAGCCAGGAAGGTGTTGCTGTCAGTTTCATTTGGGGCCAGGGATTGGTGAGGTGCTGGTCCAGCAGTCGCCCCCACCAAATGTGCATCCAATCAGTGTCATTTTCCACCCTCACCCAGCTTTGGCCAAGGAGGCAGCCGCTGAAGCCAGAGGCTGGGGCCGAAACAGGCAGCGGCTGGAGCTTTGTGGCAGCCTCAGCCCCAGCTCTGGAGCTCATGAAATATGACACCCAGGGCGGGAACTAGGGAAAAGAGTCACAGCCAAACAAACACGCCTTCAGCCAGAACTCGGAGCTGAGGCCTTCTCAGGGTCTGGGGCCCTGCAGAAGGGACGGCCAGCCAGTTCACTCTTCACTCTCTTCCTCTCCGGGGTCTCAATTGCTCCAGAGAAAAAGAGACTCTTGGCTCCCATATACTCATCTGCCCCACCCACAATTTAGAGAGCGTCTCCTGTGAACTCTGGCTGGGTCAAGCTTATTTTAGTGCTATTTGGTGAAAAAAATATTTCAGCATCTTCTATCAATCAGATGCTCTGCTGAATTCGTGAAACTTGCTACTATTTCTCTTCTGCCCTTTTTTAAAGTTTATTTATTTCTTCCATGAGAGAGAAAGAGAGAGCACCTCCAACAAAGTTCTTATGCCACAATCCTCCCTGGGCCTCAGCTAGCCCCAGATCCTGGGTGCATGGGTACAGTTATTGGCTATATGTCTAGAAGAGTAATTCCCAAATCCTAGAGTTAGCATGTGTCCAGTTTTTTTTTTTTTTTTTTTGGAGAGGTTTTTGCTATAGGGCACATGCGCTCGCCAGACAGACAGACAGAAAGAGACAGAGAGACAGAAAGCGAGAAATCACCCCCGAGAGGGGATGGCCACGCCGCAATCCCTTCTCTTCCATTCTCCTCTTGGGATCTTGGGCACGCACACACACGCACTTGGCGTGAGTTTTAAGCCACCGGGTCTGGGACGCGAACCGCAGTCAACTACTTGGGAGTCCAGTGACATAGCCATTACGCTAACTGCTGGTCCCTGTGTCCAGTTTTTTGAAATGTATTCTTATTTATTTCTTCCATGAGAGAGGGAATCAGAGAGAGACAGATAGACACCCTCAACAAGGTCTTCATGCCATGATCCACCCCAACCCCACCTTGTCCAGAACACAGGAGCAATGTATGTGCCCAGTGTGTGCAGAGAGACCTCACGACACAAACTTAGGACCGGCCCATGTGGCCTCAGCATCATGAGGCTCCCCATTGTCTCGGTCTCACCATGGCTGCCCACTATATTCAACTTGAATGCACATTGCCAAAATAGTTTTCAGGGGTTGCACCAATTTCAGCTCTCACCCGCACTGTGAATTATTCTCTGATGCTCCAGATCTTTGACAACAGTTGGTTGTGCGAGCCTATTTGGGTCTTGCCATTCTAATGGGTGTATAGTGGTATCTCGTTCCACCAATGGCTGAAGTGAAGATGTAGTGTACTTCAGATAGGCATCCTTTTATAGATGTCACTTGGACACCCACTCTTGGGACGTTCTTGCTCAAGTCTTTTCCCCCCCTTTTCTGTCTTTTTTTGTATTGGTTTCTGAGGGTTCACTTTATGGGTTCTAAGTGCTGCAAATATTTTCCGTTATTTGCCTTAAAAAAAAAGTTTATTTCTTCCATCAGAGAGACAAAGAGACAGAGAGACAGGCACCCCAGCAGAGTCTTTATGCCACAATGCACTCCCAACCTTAGCTGGGCTGGGTAAGGGGCACACACATATGCCCAGCATGTTTAGGGAGGGCCCAGCCCACAGATCCAGGACCTTTCTCATGGGGGTCCAATTGCATTACGCTGTACCACCACATAGTCCCTGCCTCCCCATCCCCCATTTTTTTAGAGAGATTTTTGCCATAGGGTGTATGCACATGCTGGAGAGACAGAGAGAGATAGAGAGAGACAGAGAGATAGGAAGTGAGAAATCACCCCCCCAGGGGAGATGGCCATGTCACAATCTCTTCTCCTCCATTCTCCTCTCAGGATTTTGTGCATGCACGCACACACATTCCCAGTGTGAGTTTTAAGCTGCCCTGTCCAGGACTCTAACCATGGTTGACTAAATGGGAGTCTAGTGGCATGACCATTATGCCATCTGCTGGTCCCCTACCTTTCCCTTTCTTATCTTTTAAGGGGTACCAATTCTTAACTCTCATGTAATCTACTTTAGCAATCTTTTCCCTTATGGCAGCGCTTTCTGTGACTTGGAGCCACTGCAGTATGTTCAGAAAGAAGGGCAAAAGCCAGCCACGCTGGGGGAGCAGTCTTGCCACGCCTGCAATGCCGCAGCCACAGTGGAAGGCCCTGGGTCCAAGTCCTGAGTACCCATGCATGCCAAATGCATGTGTGCCTCTCATTCTGGCTGGCCAAGGTTGGGGGCGGACCCCAGTTGTGACGACACCGTTGGGGGTGCTTCTCTCTCTCTCATAAAAGAAATAAGCAAACTTTAAAAAGAAGGATGGGAACCTGCAGGTGATATGTTGGTTAAGGTGCTGGACTCTCACATAGCTGACTGAGGTTCAAGTCCCAGATCCGGTGGTTTGAAAATCACACCAAGCATGTGGGTGTATGTGTGCTCGCGTGCCCGAAATAATGAAGGAGAAGGGACTGTGGTGTGGTCTTACCCCTAGGGGGTGATTTCTCACTTTCCCTCTGACTCTCTCCAGCACATGCATGTGCCCTTTGGCAAAAACCTAAAAACAAACAAACAAAACAAAACAAAACAGAAAGGGTGAGTGGAGCAGGGAAATGGAGGGAGAGCACTTTCCAGATGGGGAGAACAGTATGAGCCAAGACATGGACATGCTCCCCAGACTAAGAAAACACTGGCCTGGACCAGTTAAAGTAGAAGGTTTATGTAAACATGGGAGAAGAGCTTAGCCAGATAAAGTAAGGCTGGGCTGACTTTAGTCAGGCGAAGGCCTGACTTTGACCTGAAGGCCAGGATATCTCCACTCGCCTCTGTGCCTTCTTCCCCGTCTTCCCTGCCCTTTCCTGCCGTGCACCAGGAGGGTACACTCACCACAGAAAGGATCGCCTATGACACTGCCTGCCTTCCACACGCTCCCATCCCTGCCCTTACCGTGCTGTGCTGAACGGACATGTTCTGGTCTGACTGACAGCTCTGAAAGCACACGTTGGCACTAGAGTGCTGGGCTGGCTTGCCCAGATTCATGAGAGTCGATTATTGAATTTTCTGGAATTCTGCAAGCCAGTCGACATCCTGTTTGTAGCTTGAAACCAAGCGTGGGAAGAGTATTTACACAATGGAAATCAGCAAAAGCTACAGATCAGGGCTACCCTCTTCCTCCACAGCGCCAGTTGCTAAGCCCTTGCTGGAACCTCGCTAGGCGTTGGTCTAATTCATCTCCGTATGCCTTTCCTTTACCGTGTCTGCCTCCATGTTTGCTGAATTAAAGTGTATTTTTTTCACAATATTTAATTACTCCTTTTAGGAACCTAAGTAAGTAAATCCTTCTAGGGCCGGTTAGGTGGTGCAGCACTATAGTACTGTACTGCTCAAGCAAGCTGGATTCACATGGAAGGTCATGGGTTCAGTTCCCATCTCAGCCTCTACACAAGGGCACATGTGCCCATGATCCTGCAGGCTAGTCAGGATAGTGGGGGACTGTGGTGTGAGATCCTGTTGAAGGTGCTTCTCTCTCTCTCTCCTCTCTCTGCTTTGTAATGGGACAAATAAGCTTTACAAAATAAATAAATAGGGCAAAGAGGTAGAGCAATGGTAATGCAACTGGTCCCACACGAGAAGGTCCTGGGTTTGCATCCGGGGGTCTCCTTCTACAGGTCAGGCATGTGCAGGGGCAGCCGCTACCTGAGCTGGCTGAGGCTGGGGAGGGTTCATGGCTCATGGTGTGAGGACTGTTGGAAATGCCCCCTTTGTTCCCTGTTTTCCTCTCTCTTGTGTGCACAGAAAAAAACTGAACTTTGAAAATAAATTCTTCTAATAATAATTATGAAAATGAAATGAAAATGACATAAGTGATGATATCCTTGATTTGATTGTCACGTGTGACTTGCATGCTCTGGAAAACCATGTTGGGCACCATAGAGAGGTCCAATAATGCATGAGAACTCACAAAATAAAAAATAGAATCATTATAGAAGCCTGCTTTCTGCTCCTTCAAGCGTATGTCACATTCATTGTCAGACACAATGGGCCCTCCCTGAGAGCCTGCCGGTGAGTCTGTGAAGCGATTAGAGAGCGTCTCTGGGTAATACACAATCAACTGCCAGACCATGTGTTAGAGAAGCCAGTCCCCCCAGTGCCTAGACCCCAGGAGATATTTGTAAGTCAGCTGGTAACTTGGGAACCAACCCCACAATCTTCCATGTGAATTTAGAGGTCTGTGAAACATCCTTTCCCATGAAATTCTTGGAGTAAAAACAGCCCAAACATTTCTTAGAGCCAAAAGCACATCTAACTCACAAGGCCCCTAACCGAGGAGCCTGGGGGCCCGCCATGTCAGAACATGGGCATGTCCCTTAAGGTTCCCTCCAAAACCAGGACGGGGACATGTCCGATGCTGAGAAACCTCATGACTCACATCAACTGTGTCCTGTGGGGAACGGGGATTTTGATAAAAGGAATGAGTAAAGTTTTATTTGCCACACAAATCCAAGAGCCAAAACTTAGTAAAAGAATAAATATAAATTACACAGACACAACCCCAGCATTTCAAAGCAATTAAAAAATTTAATTGTAGATCCCTTTGTTGTTAGAGCAAGAATCCCATCCCAGTGATTCCTCACGGAAAGTTTTTTAATGCCGAGGGTTGGGGATTAGAGGCTGGGGTGGTCAGCGTAGGAGAATCTTCTTAGGAATCAGAATGAGGGCCGGTGCAGTGCCCATAAAAAATTGCTCAGTATTTTAATTGTTTTCGTTTATTTTTAGCCATGGTAATTCACTTGGAAATTTCAAAGAATACTAGAGAAGGCATAACTAGTTGTATTTATTTTAAAAAAATAAAAAGGGCCTGGGCTTCCAACAGGATGAGGACAATTCACATGTTTTACTTCCATCTTTTACAGATGAGGAAATTGAACACTCAACTGTAAAATCTACAAAAGCACGAACCAACCTTTTCCATCAGTGTGACGTGTCCACCGCTAGCAATGCCAGGCGCATAGTAGGTATACCAGAAGGAGCTGCTGAATGGATGAGTGAGAACCAGAGCAGAGCTGGGACTTGGCCAGTGTGGCACATGTTGACATTTGGGCCATGCTGGTACGAGCGTCCTAACCCCAACCCCAGTGATCTTTCTACCCTGGAGTGGTGGTTAATTAAGAACACGGCGTCTGGAGCCGGACTGCCTGAGCCAGCCCCACCACTTACTAGCTGTGTGGCTGTGGGGCGTTATGTAACATCCCTTCCCCTCAATTTTCTCTTCCATAAAATGGGGATAATCACAGTCCAGCTCCCAGAAAGCAGTTATGAGCATAAAGTAAAGAAACACATACAAAGTTCCAGCTCCCTGGAGGCACTCAGTATCCAATGGTCATCATTATTACACCATAAATGATAAGAGAGGATTAAACAAACAGTTTCTAAAGACTCACTATTTTGTCTTCTGTGTTCTTGGTAAGCCCTTTGAAAAATCAGCCAGAGACAAAACCCTGAAGCATTATTTATAAATGACCCTGTGCATTATTTCCACTTGTTGATTAATTTCAGGTAAACCTGAAGACGACCAAAAACTGAAGTACATGACCTAGAGAAGACAGCCTTTAAGGGAAGGGCCTGTGTTCCTTACCACGTTATCCCCAGTAGAGCCTGAGGACAGGTGAGAGAGCCTAGCGGTCCAGAACCTAGATAGCAGCCCTTGACGGCCTTGGTTTCAACCCTAATTCCTCTATTTGCTTCCTGTATGACTCGGGGCAAGTTATTTTCCCTCCCTGCGCTTAATGCCTCTTTAACTATAAATTGAGTTTAATAATGGCACCTACCACGCAGGGCTGTGAGGACCAAACAGCACCTGACACTTTGCTGGAAACATAAGCACTAGCCTCGCCACACGGAATAGACATTCACGGAAAGTCACACGAGTTCCCACCAAGTCAGCTAAGTGACAAGGTGGGCTATTGCCTTGCCACTGGCTACCCTTGTAGACCACGTCGCAGTGAAAATCCACAGCACAGGCCTGACACTAGCCTGAAGAGCTGCACAAATAATACGCCAGTTCACACTGATGACTAAAACAAGTCCCCAGTCAGCCAGCCTGAATTAAAGAACCTGAGTCACTCGACAAAAATGTAGGCCATTCTCTGGCAGAGCACCGTGAGGGGATCCGGGCCCCAAGTCTTCATTTCCAGTGGGAGCAAAGCACTAGGTACCAATGAACCCACTGACTAGGTCTGGAGAGGCCCAGCACGCAGCCTGCACTGGCCAGGTGAGCACGCAGCCAGCCCTGGCCAGGCACCCAGGTGCGTGGGGACCTGTGCATTCTCAGGTTACCTCTCTGCCCCTTGGTACTTTCCTGGGCCTTCTCCAGCCAGTGTTCTGGCAGAAGCACAGCTCGGTTCAACCCAGGACAGCTTTTGGACTCTGATGTCTACTGACGCACCCCCGGACACCCCTCCTCCGTGAGTCATGCCAGAGTCTTCCTCGTGAGCAAAGTCATGACCCACACGCAGCTTGGGTGTTTAATAGGTAGTGTATAAGTGTCCTTCAACTAACAGAGGTTAAAGTCAACAAACTCGGAGATTTTTTACAGCTGGTAGGGTGTTATAATTAAGAATTTAGACTCTAGAACCAGGTGCTGTCCAACGTCAAATCTGGGCTGAACCACTTACTCGCCTTGGGTGAAATAATTAACCTCTCTGTGCCTCAGTTCTTTATCAGTAAAATATGACAATTACACCTACTACACATAGTTTCCATGAGATGATCTGAGTTAAAATGTAGGGAACACTGGGAGGAACCGGGAAAATGTAAGCACTCTATACAGGCTAGCTGTGATTTGCACACCACTTCCATGGGGTAGTGTAAAGTGTCGAGGAAGGAGACAGAGAAATCTCACATGAGACAGAACGAAAAAGTGTGTCTGCTTGGGCTGGAGAAATATGTTATTCTCACATGTTTCTTTCTTCTTTTCTTTTCTCTTCTTATCTTTTCTAGTTTATTTGTTTATTTCTTCCATGAGTGACAGAACACAGAGACAGTGAGAGAGAGAGTGAGAGAGAGAGAGAGAGAGAAAGAGAGCACTCCCAACAGGACCTTGACGCCATGATCCACCCCCAGCCTCAGCTGGCCCTCAATCACTGGCAAGTACATGCCCAGCGTACTCAGGACTCTCCTGATACAAACCCTCCTTCGTGGGACTGCCTCACAGAGCACCGTGGGTTACCTCTGCACCACCATCTAACCCCTCATGTTTCATTCTTACCTTATACTCACAGATTCTCACTGGTAAAAGTCAGAACACATCTAAAGCAAAGGCTCTTTTAACTGCCCCCATCCCTTCCTTTGCATAATACTAAAGTCTCAGAACCAATCTCATTCAAAGTTTCCAAAACAGTCACCTTTAGACTGAGTCAGCTTGGAAACTGTAAGACAGTAGACTGGTTGCAGTTTCAAAGAGCCGTGGGTGAAAATACCAGGCACTCACCTATATTATGTCTTCATTCTGTGATGGCACCAACATGTAACAGGGCACCCACAAGAATGTGTACCCCGAATACTCATTGTTCATGGCAGGATGAGAGTCATGACAGCAGTAGAGCCAGAATCGATAATATCAAGGTCTCAGAACTCAACCCTTGCCCTGACCCTAACCTGGCTCAGCCTTCTGGTTCAGTCTTTTGAGTGTCGCCACCATCTCTACCAGATATTGTGATCATAAAAGAACCAGAGAGTCATCACAATCCTATGGTCAGTAAGCTGCAAGCAAAACTGAGACTAGAACACTCAAGGTTACTGGCTCCAAGATCAGAGGTCTTTTCCTAAAACAGCTGGGAAAACACCTCTAAAGATCATATCCTTTTGGGACCAGCAGTTAGCGTAATGGCTATGTCACTGGGCTCCCACATAGTCGACCACGGTTCGAGTCCCAGACAGTCCCGGTGGCTTAAACTCACACCGAGTGTTTGCATGCATGCCCAAGATCCCGAGAGGAGAATGGAGGAACAGGGATTGCAGCATGACCATCCCCCCTGGGGGGGGGTGTGATTTCTCGTTTTCTGTCTCTCTGTCTTTCTCTGGGTGGGCGCACGGGCCCCATAGCAAAAATCTGTCTCAAAAAAAAAAATCATATCCTATCTACAATGTATAGAACTAAAGATAAAACAAAATGAAAACTTCAAAACGAAACAACATTCCATACCATGATTCCTCTGGAAATAATAAGCGACCTCTCCACCTTGCTAGGGGGAGTCTACATCATTGGCATGAAAATTGAAGAGGCCAGGCAAAGCAGATCAAGCAGTGGTGCCACTTCACAACCATGGCTTATGCTTAGGCTTAAGACAAGGCCACCAGCATATGAGAAAGGCAAGTCACTTGTCAGTGTTCCAGTCCAGGTAAGACCATGTCTTCTCGTCCTTCTATCACACCCCGGGCACCTTTGAATGAAATCAGAGATGTGTAACTTCACCTCATAGGAACATGACAAGACCACTCTCCCAGGTAAACAAAGATGGCGGTGGGCAGAGGGAAAGGCAGAGTAGCCCCATGCCTAGCAGCCTCATCGTCTGCTCCTTGTTCTGGATCTTCCCACTATCTGCCCTGTCAGGAACCCTCTTTGCATGCATAACATCGACAGAAGAAAATGAAACTTAATTTGTCCAACTTTGCTACATGCTTGGCAACCCAGGAGGCTGAAATCAATTTAATCCACCATATACTTACCATCATGATCAATAAGAAGAATGGTAAATACTGAGGACCTATAAGATGCTTCAGATGTCAGTCTACAGGAGACACAAAACAAACAGGACACAGCGCCTCTTCTTAAGTCACCTTTTGCCCAGCACCGAATGGTGCTAATAGAATTCCTGGCATGTGTACCTAGCTTTTCTGGATACAAATCCCAGTTCTGCCATCCAATAGCCATGTAGCCTTGGACAAATCACATGGCCTTTCTTTGCTTCAGTTTTCTTACCTATAAAATGGTAATAACAATAAAGCCTTCTGTATAGGATTGTTGCAAGGGGGAAATAGGCCAAAGGGCTTAGCAAGGTGACTGCTACAGAAAAGGAGGTCAAGGGAACCAGCAGTTAGCATAATGGCTATGTCGCTGGACTCCCACGTAGTCGACCGTGGTTCACATCCTGGACCCAGTGGCTCAAAACTCACGCCAGATGTGTGTGCGTGCGTGCCCAAGATCCCGAGAGGAGAATGGAGGAGAAGGGATTGTGGTGTGACCATCTCCCCTGGGGGGTGATTTCTCACTTTCTGTCTCTATGTCTCTCTCTGTCTGTCTGGCGAGCGCACACGCCCTATAGCAAAAACCTCTCCAAAAAAAAAGGTGGTCAGTACCTATCAGCTATTAGTAAACTACCATGGCATTAATGTTGATAAAATGGTTTATTCATCGATCAGGCACTGTGTCTCTTAGGAGAGTATTTCAGAGTTCATGCCCCTCAGCCTTCTGCAGAAAAGATTGAGGCTCAAGGGGCCAGGCAATGGTACAGCAGTAACACAATTGGG
Source organism: Tupaia belangeri chinensis (assembly GCF_000334495.1). NCBI lineage: Eukaryota > Metazoa > Chordata > Mammalia > Scandentia > Tupaiidae > Tupaia > Tupaia belangeri. Next base: position 1,651,652 of record NW_006159530.1, on the reverse strand, counting down.
TCACCTGGGAAAGGTCCTGAGTTCACAACCTGAGGCCTCCCTATACCTGCCAGGCATGGACATCCCTGTGATCCAGGCCAGCTGAGACTGGGGGTGGACTGTGGTGTGAAGACCCTGTTGGGGGTTACCTTTCTCTTTTCTGTCTCATTCTATGTGTATCTCTCTCTCATGGAAGAAGTTAATTAATGAAAAAGAATGAGATTCAGATAAACCCGATGACTTGTTCTCAATCATGTACATTGTTAGCGAGAGTTCTGAGATCAGAACCAGGCCAGCTTCTAGGTCTCCAATATGCCTCCCAATCTAAAAAGCTGGTTTATAAATCATTCTGTTCTCCCCTCAAGACCGCTTTGTATTGGGTTGCCAATAAAGTCATGACACATTTTGCATAGAAAAATACGTCATGACTTTCATGACAACCCAATATTTCAGTGGCTCAAATAAAGAAAAAGAATAATGGTAGGAGAATTGTGACAGTAGCACCATGACAAGAGTTAAGAAGACAGTGTTTGAAAGTAGCAGGCCCCAGTATACCATCCCCATAATCAATACACTATACAAAAGAACAGATATGTCTGCTTCGCTCTGTTCTAAATGTGTTCCATGCATAAAAGCACAGTACAAATGATTTCTTCAAATACTCAGAGAAATCTCATAAGATAGATACTAAAAGGGTACTGAAAAAAAAGTTGATGAAAAAATGGAATCAGAGGATACCTCTATGTGTCCTTATTTTTCAAACAAGCGCTATATTCAGAGTCAGGAAGTCAAAGTTTAAGTCCCAGGACTACTATCCACTTGCTAGATGGCCTTGGACAAGTGATTTCTGCTAGCTCTAAAACTCTTAGGTTCTCTTGGGATTAGTGAGTGGCATGGTATTAAGGCACTGGACTCCCACATGGCTAACCACAGTTCAAGTCCCAGATCCAGCAGCTTGTTTTCTCACTGGTTTAGTCAATTTGTTAATATTGTGTTGAGTACTTTGACATCTAATAGTGTAGCTAATACTGCTTTTCTATGATACTTTCATGACACAGATTTTTTTTCACCCTTTTTCTTTCTTTCTTTTTTCTTCTTGGAGAGGTGATTTGCTTTTTGTTTGTTTGTGTGTTTGTTTTTTGATATAGGGCGTGTACACTCACCAAAAAGAGAGACCGAAAGTGAGAAATTACTCCCCAGGGGGATGGTCACGCCGCAATCCCTTCTCCTCCATTCTCCTCTCAGGATCTTGGGCATGCACGCACACGCGCCCGGCGTGAGTTTTAAGCCACGAACTGCGGTCAACTACATGGGAGTCCAGCGACATAGCCATTATGCCAACTGTTGTTCCCTCATCCTTCTTCTTTCAACATGTCTATACCATTATATTTGAAGAGAGTTTCTAAATAACATATGGTTGGATCACTCTGTTAATCTTTCTTCTTTTTATAGTTCAGGACAATTAAATATCAGCAATTACAGGTGTTTTAATCTAATATGTTCATTTAATCCTAAAAACAATATCCTCACAATCTTTAAAATGTGCCCATTGCATAAATGATAAAAGCAATACAGAAAGAGTAAAGGTACTTGTCCAAGAGCATATCCAGCATGTAATGGGACTGGAATCTGAGACTCGTCTGGCTTTACATTTTTGCTTGCGTACTCTATGCTTTATCAGCCTGGGCTGACCAGCAAGTACAGCTGAGTTCTCCCCCTTAGAGTTGAGTTCAACATAATATGTACATATTTTCACACTCAGAGAACCCCAGCCCCAATTGGAAGAGAGCTGAACATCCGACTCATTGGTTAGATCTTTGCCCCGATAGTATCTGCATGCCAGACACAACTGGCTGCAGTTGCTGCTGGACTCTGGGAGGCAAGGGTAGTACTGCTCTCTTTATGATCCCAAGGCCTGGGCTGCAGGGGCTCAAGTCACTGGCAGGCCAAGAGAGAGAGGGGAGAGTACCTGGCCAATTAAAAACAGATAGGCATTCCTCAGTCTGGACAAACAGAGCAATAGTGTCCAGCTCAAGTGAGGCCCACCAAGATAAACATCGATCCCCCACTCTGCACCTTCAGTGTGGGTTTCTCCAGGAAAGATGTGGGAGGGGCCCGGATATGATACAGGGCAGAACCTTGGGTCTGGTCCAAAGCAGACACACAAACATGCCAAGGGACCTCATGAAGTTAATAGCTCAAGACTTTTCTGTGTTTGGCAAGAGCCACCTAAATGTCCCAAGGGGGATACGATTTACCTTTCCCCTTGAATGAAGCAGCTTGTAAGATAACTCAGAGCAGAGGAGTGAAGTTCTACATACAACTCAGGGCTCCTTCAACTGTAAACATTCCTGTGCTATGAACATTCACTCCCTAATATAGGCTGATTGTTCATGTCTCCCAAAAATCATATGTTGAAACTCAACTCCTAACGTGATGATATTTGGAGGTGGGGTCTTTGGGAAGCAATTAGACCATGAATGCAGACTCTCATGAATAGAATTCATGCCCTTATAATGGAGGTTCTGGGGACACCCCTTTCCCTTTACACCATGTAAAAAGACAGCCATCTATGAACAGAAACTGGGTCTTCAACAGACACCAAGTCTGCCAGCACTTCAGTCTTGGACTTCCCAACCTCCAGAACTGTGAGGAATAAATTCCTGCTATTTAGAAGGCACCTAATGCACTTGTTATAGCAGCCTAAACAGACTAATACCCTACCATCTCTATCACCCATGCATGGTCTCCTGAGAATTGAGTGGCCTAATTAAATAGAGGAGGACTGAATGATCTGGCAAATGACCTCTGCCACCAGCGAGCAGAGCATACAAAGGAAGCAGCATAAAGAAAGACAGATAGCAATACCTTCAATCAATCCACAATTGTGAATTGTAGAAAGCAGCCAATGAAATTGCAGTCAAAAATCATATACGTGAAATTTTAGCCCTGAGTTCCTACAAACTTTTCCTATGTGTCAAGGCTGAGCACAATACAGATTAAACAAGCCAATGTGCCAATAGTCTACTTTATAAAAGTTACAAAACAGATCCAGGAAGGCAAAGACACTTTTTCAAGAATATCTAGCCAAAGAAGAAGCAGAGCCTAGGCTTAAAATCTGGTTTCAATCTGGATCTTTTGGCACCAGGCAATGTTCTCTTCATCCCACCACACTCCATCACAAAAACAAACAACGTCGATGCTCAGAATTGGGAGGACATAACACTCCTCCCTAAAAAGAAGCCAGAGTGTCTTTTCTGAGCATAACCAGCAAGTCTCTAACTGAACTTGAGTTTTCTTAGAAATGTCTTAGGTCTGTAATTTCAATTGTATCAAAATTCTCTTTATAGGAAAAGACTGGAATGTATTCAGCTGATGGGATTACGAGTAAAGTTCTCTCTCTGCACCAAAAAAAAAAAAAAAAAAAAATTAGGAGAAAAAGAAAAGAAAATCCTTCACTAAGGTTGAGATATGTTATTTTTACACTTTTTTGGTAAAGAAGTTCATTTATAAATGCCATTCTAAATATGTCTAAGACAATTTAACTAAAGCCTTCAACAAGAAAGAAAAGAACTAGGGAACTAGCAGTTAGCGTAATGGCTATGTCGCTGGACTCCCACGTAGTCGACTGAGGTTCGCGTCCTGGATCCCGGTGGCTTAAAACTCACGGCGCGTGTGAGCGTATGACCAAGATCCTGAGAGGAGAATGGAAGAGAAGGGATTGCGGCGTGACCATCCCCCCTGGGGGGTGATTTCTTGCTTTCTGTCTCTATGTCTCTCTCTGTCTGTCTGGCGAGCGCACGCACCCTATAGCGAAAACGTCTCAAAAAAAAAAAAAAAGAAAGAAAAGAAAGAAAAGAACTAGTGGATGCCACTCTTGTTCAGAACATGCCTCAGTACTGTAAGAACCATCCCAACAAAAATACACCAAGTTCTTCACTTAAACATAGGATGCTTGGGGTCAGACAGTGGTGCAGCAGTAGAATGTGACACTCTGAGGGGCAATCCCACACAAAAAGTTTCCCGGTTCAAGTCTGGAGACCTCCTAACTATGCCAGATGCCCGTGTGCCAAAGATCTGGGGTAGCTAAAGCTGGGGGTGGATTGCAGTGTCAGGACCCTTTTGGAAATTCTGTCTTTCTCTATCCCTCTCTATCTCTCTTGCTCATGGAATAAATAAGTAAATAAATACGTTTATCTATATCTCTGAGAATCTGCATGTTTCTCATTCCATATCAAATTAAGTTTCAGGACCCCTTTCTCTTTTTTAAGATTACTTATTTTTATTTCTTTCACAAGAAAGAGAGACCAAGAGAAGGGGGAGGGAGGGAGGGAGAGAGGGAGAGAGAGAGAGAGAGAGAGAGAGAGAGAGAGAGGCAGGTACTCCCAACAAGTTCTTCATGTCACCATCCACCCCCAGTTCTAGACATGAGCCCAGAACGTACCACATGAGTCAGCCTCACAGAGCATCGTGTTTTACCACTACACCACCATCCAGCCCCAGAAGTCCAGAACTCCCTCCTTGACCTATAGGTTTCCAGAACTCTTGACTGCACCAAGCTCTTCTCACCAGGTCCAACCTAGAAATCAGTTGCTGGAACAGTTTTCTCATCTCACAGGTCCTTAAACACAACCCACTGTGTAATATGAGGGACTTGTATAGACATTGTGCATTGTTTGTGGGGAGATGGCCTTATGGGGAGGTTAGAATTTACCTCTGGAGGGCTTGACCATCTGCCCTCCAGGGCATCAATGGGTAGCTTTGTGAGAACTGTGCCCTGGCAATAGACCAGACCGCTTTCTCATCTCTTAGTGACTTGCTACATGACTCTGAGCTTGGGTTTCCTCATCTACAAATGAAGCATTTGGATCACCTTCTCTCTCTAGGGCTGCTCCCAGCCCTAATTCTATGCATGCCTAGGTGTCTAATGTTAAATCCCAGAGGATTTATTTGATAGAAGGTGACACATCTGGTTGGACAGAACTTAAGCAACCAAATATCAATAATAGCCCGTTTGAGTGAGAGTTCACCGTGTGTAATGCACTCTGCCTACATTGCCTCCTTTAACCCCCACAGCAACCACGTGAGGTAGAAAGTATTGCTGTTAGTAATTTACAAACGACTGAACAGTCAGAGAAGTTGCTTAACCTGCCCAAGGTCACACAGCTGTTCCATAACATAGTCAGCTCTTGAACTCAGATATTTTGGCCCCTAACTGTGACATCATGTTCAAAGATGCACCTAAGGAATTAACTGTCTTCCAGGTAAGTGACCTAGGGCTTGACCTTCCTCTGAGTTTTACCAATCCCACTCTCTCTCCTCCTTACAAGTTGCTCAAATTCTTCATGAGTTCTTTCTATAAGGAAACATTTTTTAATAACAACACAACAAAACACACCTTTGTCAAAGTCCAATACCTGGGTATAAATCATGTAAGATGCAAGAAACACTGAGAAGTTGCAGGCAGGGTCTTCAAAAAGTTCATGGAAAATACTAAGTGTGAAAATAGCGCATGACTTTCATAAATGCTTTGTACTGGAACCAGCAGTTAGCATAATGGCTATGTCGCTGAACTCCCATGTAGCTGACCACAGTTCAAGTTCCGGACCCAGTGGCTTAAACTCACGCCAGGCATGTGTGCATGTGTGCCCAAGATCCCGAGAGGAGAATGAAGGAGAAGGGATTGCAATGTGGCCTTCCCCCTTGAGGGGTGATTTCTCGATTTCTTGCTTTCTATCTCTCTGTCTCTCTCTGTCTTTCTGGTGAGCACACACACTCTATAGCAAAAACCTCTCAAAAAAAAAAATGCTTCTTACTAAAATAAACATATGCTTTAATTCCTATCCCATGAGTTGTTTCAAGGCACCTTGTGTTTAACGTAGCTATAAAAACTGAAAGCCAAAGGAATGAAATGGATATCCAACAAATGGGAGAAGCGGTTTAGGAAGTAGGATACCTGCCTGGGGCCACGAAATCATTGACTGCTCTGAAATCTGTAAACTCCTAGTTTCCTTGTTTCAGCTGCTTGGGAGGTGCTAGCCAGTTCCAAGATGCTAAATGAAAAGGCTGCGTGAATGAGTCATTCAGCTTGCCAGAATGCCTCCTTTGGGTGACCCAAAGGAGGGTAGGAGAGGTTCTTCTGTGCTCCCTCTTCCTCCCAGAGTTACCCATGACAATGACAATGAGAAAACAAAACAAAACAAAACAAAACAAAAAAATGAGAAGCCCGGGAAGATCAACTGTGATTTATTCATGAATAGAACCATGCAGAGAACATTGCATTCCAATACATGCACACATGCACACCAGCCAGCTAGAATCCACTAACGAATAAAATATGAATTGAATGCCGACCATGTGCAAGGCAATCTGGAGCCATCAGGCCCTTGCTCTTTCAGTTAAGCCCACCATAGTAACTAACAAGTTAAAAAGAAGAGACCCTTAATACATTGCAGTTTTCCACCCAGCAACAGAACATCATTTGGCAGCAGCTCCCCCTGGGGTAGAAAACATCCTGTCTGGATCCTTGGGGAAGAAAAGAAAAAAGCAATAGTTTCAAGGAAGAGGAATCTTTATCCTCACCCCACCATGGGGCTGAGTCTCAAGTGAGCTATCATCATTCCTCATGTGCTTCTGGGATCCAGCTCACGGCGTTCAGAGCTGGAGCAAACCCAATCTGGCCACATCTCTGGGATAATATTGCTTTTGGTTCGGTCTCTGTGATTGGCCAAGGCCCCCTGAGCACAGAGGAAACACTGCTTCCTTTTGACCAGATTGCACCCTTTTATTTCCCACAGGAAGGGCAGTGACTTTTGCAAGAGCGCAGGACAAAGAAAGCCCAGCATGGCTATTACAGGGCAGGGAAGGCCGCGGGCATGATTGTGCCTGAAGTTCCTGTTTCAGCTCACTCCGTTCCCCATTTCTGTCACCTGTGAAGGCAGTTGCCAATATTTACCTGTCAGGATGTTTTAGAAACACTGCGCATAACGTACTCTTGTACACAGTGGGTTCTTTATTTTTTTTTTTTTTTTAAAGATTTTTTGGCTAGAGGGCACTGGTGCTTGCCAGAGCAAGACAGTGAGAGGAAAAGTGAAAAATCCCCCCCCCCCCCATGCCACAATCCCTTGTCCCCCAGCCTCCTCCTGGGATTTGGGGCATGCACACACATGCAGCAGGCATGATTTTCAAGCTGTTAAGTCCAGAACTCAAACCACAATCTGCCTTGTGGAAATCCAGTGCCTTAACCACCAAGCCACCTGCCAGTCCCCCACAGTAGTGTATTAACCAATGGTAACAGATATTGCTGTCCTTTCCAAAAGATGCAGAGGATATTAAATAGATTTTGCTTTGGAGACCTTATATTTTGACTTCTAAAGCTACAAAATGAGGCTTTTCCTTTAGTTTATTCAACACACATTTGTTGAGAACCCATTAGGTGCCTGAGTAAGTTAGACTCTGGGATACAAAGAGCAATAACACATTTTCCGGTTAAGGATTTCACAGCTGAGCAAGTGGAGAATGTTATATAACCGACCAGCAGCGATGTGACAAGTGTTCTAGAGGAAAGTGCTGTGTGAGCATAAAGAGGGGACAATTAACTCACTTGGCTACAAGTGGCTTAATGTGAGTCAGGATGGAATTATAGGGCCGAGCTGTCCTGGCCATATCTCCATGTGATTTGGACCATGTGATTAGGAGTAAGGCAAGGGGGAGCTGTATGAGCCTTTGGGCCAAGTAGATTAAGTATCAAATATCATTCTTGACTGCTCCCTTGCACTGCACACACACACACACACACATGCACATCCCACTGTGCTAGCATGTGCTGCATTCCAACATACGCACACTCCCACATTGGACACACATGTCTATATTCCAATTAGGAGTGCACACACACGGTTTTCAGCTCACATGCCTGCATACACATTTCAACTTATGCACGTGCACACATGCACGTGCACACATGCATGTGCACACATACATTCTAATTTGGTCCCTCACATATGTGCACATTCACCTTAACAGAGTCCGATCACACATTCCAATCAGTCTCCAGAGTGTGACCTTCCACTTCCTTGTCTCAGCCTCTCTACTGCTAGGCCAGACCCAGAACTTTTTCCTAACTACTGGCACAGCCTCTGGATACCCTCACTGTGGATATGTTCATTTCCCTCTGGGGGCTCAGGTACCCATCTTGTCTATGCTCATGGCTTCAGTCACCCTCACCACTCCATCCTCTGCTCTGCAGCCAAAGAGATTTTCCCAAAACTGAAACTGATCAGGGACGTTGCATCCTTAAAGAAAACCCCACTGACTTCCCATCATGACAAACGAGGCCCTCCATAATGTCGCTTCTTCCAACATCTCAAGCTCCTTCCTGCCACTTTTACCTACCCATGCATGTATTTCTTTAATAAACATTTGCACTATGATTTCTAATTAGAATATAACATTATAGAGAATAGTACGGTTTTTCAAAACATGCGTACTATGTGTAATGATCCAGTCAGGGCGGTAAGAGCTACCTTCTCCAATAATAACACATAGTAACTAAGTGCCCACTTTGTAAGTCTTTGGATTAGGCACATTCTCCTTGAAATGTATTTTAACAGGCCAAAGGGTGGTTTCTTGAAAACCCTAGGGCATCTCCAGGCTGCGTTTTGGCTTATCTGTTCCTTTCGGCAATGACATGACCACGGCCCTTCCCTTTTCCACCATCGGCCGCCCTAGAATTGACCTGTTATCCCCATGGTCCCATTCATCCCTTTCTCCCATCCCGACTCCTCTATGATCTCCATGTTATTCACTTCCATGTCCCCCACATCCACCTGGTCTCTGGACCCAAGAACCTCTCTGGCAGCGTTTGTGAGTGAAGCGGTGTTTTTCTGCTGATGCCAGCCCTGGAGGCCAGGCTATGCACCTGCTATTCCTCACAGGGACATGCCCCACCTGCTATTCCTCACAGGGAGGGACAGGCCCCCAGAGAGTAGAGTGCCTGCCTCTATATGAGGTTTCCAACACCGATATTAGCTTTATTCTCCATAATTACAATGTAGCTGCAAACAAGTTATCTTTGTACAGTGCTCGGCACCCGTCGATCTTTACACTAGTGAGTGGCAGGAGTAGAACTCAAGCGCAAACTTCCAAAGAAAGTGTGTTCCGTGTAACTGGTGAAAACAAGAGATTAGGCAAAGAGACAGGGAAGTCTGCTCTCCCCAGATGATACATGCTATACTTTACCCTGTTCATCAGATACCTACAAAAGCAGGTTCATCCTGTTCTTATTGAATCTTGGGAGGCGGTTTCTGTTACTCATTCACCCACTCCTCAGTGTGTATTACTGAGTACCAGCCACATCCACGTTCTGTGTGAAATGCTGGCTAATTCACCAGCCAATTAAGAGTGCACAAACTGTTCTGATGGCACTTACAATTTGTTGGGGGAAATAAACACATGACAAGACATGGCAAGTTCTATGAGAGAAATGAACAGGACTCAGTGGCTGAGAATAATAAGGAGGCCTACAGATAGGGAGGTCTTCCCTGAGAAGGGGAAAGCCCAGAACTGAGAGATGACAAGGAGTCACCAGGAGAAAGTTCAGGGGGAGAGGGTAAAGTTGGGGTTGGTTGTTCCAGACATGTGAAATAGCTTGCAGGAAGATCTGAAAGCAGATAAGAGTTTGACCTGTTCAAGAAACCAAAAAAAGCCCAAGAGACTTTATTGCTGAAAACCGGGAGCAGTAGAAATTATGACATCCAAAGACAGTACCCAAAATTCATATGCTGAAGACTTAATCGCCGGCGTTGCTATATTTGAAGATACAATCTGTAAGGAAGTAATTAGGGTTAAATGAGATTATCGAGGTGGAGCAGAAGTAGTGTCCTAAGAAGAGAGGCCAGCCAGCAAGCTCTTGCTCTCTCTCCCCCGCCTCCCTGCTGTGTGAGGACACAACATAGACCCGCTGTCTGCAAACTATGAAGAAGCCTTCACCAGAAACCAACCCTTGCTGGACCTTGATCTGGGACTTTCCAGCCTCCAGAACTGTGAGGAAATACATTTCTGTTGTTTCGGCCATGCAGTCTGTGGTATCTTCTTATGGCAGTTCTAGCAGATGAATGATATCCCACGGTGAGGAGTTTGAGTTTTATTTAAAGGAAGTCAATGCGAAATGTTAAACAAGGAAATGACATTAAATTAAATTTTTTTATAATAATCGCTCTTGCTGACATTGAGGAGATAGGTAGGCAGAGGCAAGCACTGAAGAGGAGAAAACAAGAAGCAGTTAGCTGGGTGAGCAGTAAAGCAGCCTGAGCTGAAACAATAGTACTGGAGACAGAGGGGAGCGATGAGTGTAAGAGGCGCTCCGGAGGAGGAGAGGAGTCTGGCTGAGGGCTCGCGCATAGAAAGAGCAATGATCAAAGATGACTTGGCTTGAATACCTGAGTAGCTGCAATTCAGGTATTTAATTGAGTTTGGAAAGAACAAATAGCAATGATTTTGGAGAGAAAGCAAATTCAGTTTTAGTTTAAGCTTAAAGTACTTGACTTGTTTAAGCGAAATTTCAAGATTCCTTGTTGTTATCTGTATCTGGAACACAGGCCCAGCCTGGTGGTGCAATTAGCAGCAAATTGAACTGCACTGCTGGAAGCCACATGGCCAAACCTGGGTTCCAATACCCGGGCTGGCCTAAACATATGTCTGCCCAAGATGCTGGAAGACTGGGAAAGAGGTTCATGGTGTGACAAGGTCCTGTCAAGGCCCACTCTCTCCCTTGTACATGTATGCACTTTCCACCATGAATAAAATAAACTTTTACAAAAACAGAAAGAGAGAAGGAAGGGAGGAAGGGAGGGAGGAAGGAAGGAAGGAAGGGAGGAAGGAAGGAAGGAAAGAAAGAGAAAGAAAGGAAAAAATAAAGAGAAAGAAAGAAAGAAAGAAAGAAAGAAAGAAAGAAAGAAAGGAAGAAAGAAAGAAAGGAAGAAAGAAAAAGAGAAGTCTGAAGCTCAGAGAAGAGGCCTGGGCTAGAAATATAAATTGAGCAGGAGCACAGAGATAGCATTTAAAGTGTAAGATTAGTGAGAGTACATAGGTAGAAAACATACATGTAAAAAGAGAAAAAAGCCAGAAGTCTTGCTAAGCCTCATTATTTCTTTAATTATTTCTTTAATTAATTTATTATTTTTTAAAATTTGCTATAGGGCACATGCACTTACCAGAGAGAGAGAGAGAGAGAGAGTAAGAAAGCAAGTCACCATGTCCAGGACTTGAACTGTGGTCAGCCATGTGGGAGTCCAGTCCCTTAACCACCCTGCTATGGCTGGTCCCAGCATCTTTCAACTCTAGCCTACTACATTTTTTTATCTTGTTTAGCTATATAAATGGAGGGAAACAGATGCCTGTGTAGAATCAGTAGGATAAAATGGACATAGCACAGTCCACGCAGAATAACTCTGGAGTTAGTCTGGTTATTGTTTTTCTTTTGAAGAAGAGTGCTATAGTTAGAGGGGAAAAAATGGAGATCTGAGTTGTCGAGAGTTCTTATAAAATGCATTCCAGTTTAATCAAAGTCTGCACTGTTAAAAATATAAAACAATCTCTCAGCCTCTCTCTCTCTCTCTCTGGCAGATGTTAGCTGATAATCAGCTGCTTATACACAAAGAAGAGTTACAAAGTTTGTGAATTTAAAGTGCCTCATTTTCTCATTTATTTGCCTTTTAGTTACCAGAGGGTATGTGTGCTCACCAGAGCAAGACCAGGGAGGTGGGTGGGGAAGAATGCACCTCCAATGGGGCACGGTCATGCTGCCATCCCTTCTCTTCCATTTCTCCATCTTGTTGGGATTTGGGTCACACACACATTCTCAGTGTGTTCAAGCTGCCAAAGTCAGGATTTGAACCCTAGTCAGCCATGTGTGATGACTCCTTAACCACTAAGCTATGGGGCTGACCCATCATTTTTTTAATAAATCAGCAAAGAAACAAAAAGTCGAACCTGACATAACATTAGGTCTTTTCTCTTCCAAGTCTCATTCAACATCGATTTCACCTTTAAAGTTTCCAGTTAGGAGAAATTGGTTCTATATGAATCTAGTGAGTTCCTCCTGCCCTAGATCCAGCAGAGTCTGCCTTCATGCAGCCCAGTCTATGATGAATAGAGGCATGCTGATGGTCCCATATCTTTCCTGAACCAGGGCTCCTCCTGCGAAAATGCCCAGTGGCTCGCAGATCTGCCCTCTGAGCGTCTTCTACGCACAAAAATTTTCCTGAAGTACTATTAAAGGTAGGGTAGGAGGAAGAATCTGAAAGTACATTTGAGATCTACAAGATTAATGTCTCTATATCTAATTACAGAACTAAAATGGACAATTGGAGTCCATAGTTAAAGAATGTACATAATGATGAAATTACAGTGTACAGTGATTTTAGGAAAATGCTAATTATATTCTGTGAACCTAACGTCCCAGGCACTACCTCATTTTTATCACAGAAATAGCTTGCATGATCTCATCTCAGAGGTCTGCCATGTCTCTGAGTGGGTTCATTTTATGGAGATAACAGCCCTGGGAACACGCCCACTCGTCTCTTTCATTAAGTCCAGGCAGCACAGACCACCCTATGAAAATGCTGAAAAACACAGCACAAAAGCACATCTCATGATTAGCATGATGGGAAGCTAGTCTTTGAACAGTCTTCAAAATTAAACTTCTGATCACAACACAATAGGTAAAGCTTTACCTAACTCTTTTTTTAATTTAGAAGCATCATCAAAACATTGAGTCAAGTTTTTTTTTTTTTTCTTTCTCTGAATCTTAGCTGGAAGTTCAGTATTAGGTTTTGTAGTGTCTGATGTCAGCTTGTGGTGTGTAGGTCGTATGCACCGAAAGAAACAGTGATTTTAGGAAAATGCTAATTATATTCTGTGAACCTAACGTCCCAGGCACTACCTCATTTTTATCACAGAAATAGCTTGCATGATCTCATCTCAGAGGTCTGCCATGTCTCTGAGTGGGTTCATTTTATGGAGATAACAGCCCTGGGAACACGCCCACTCGTCTCTTTCATTAAGTCCAGGCAGCACAGACCACCCTATGAAAATGCTGAAAAACACAGCACAAAAGCACATCTCATGATTAGCATGATGGGAAGCTAGTCTTTGAACAGTCTTCAAAATTAAACTTCTGATCACAACACAATAGGTAAAGCTTTACCTAACTCTTTTTTTAATTTAGAAGCATCATCAAAACATTGAGTCAAGTTTTTTTTTTCTTTCTCTGAATCTTAGCTGGAAGTTCAGTATTAGGTTTTGTAGTGTCTGATGTCAGCTTGTGGTGTGTAGGTCGTATGCACCGAAAGAAGATTCAAACTGGACCTATAGGAGGTCTCTCTCCAAACATATCTCTGCACTTAGAGAAGCATTTAAACATCCAGACCCAAGAAATACAGAAGACTCCAAATAGAATCGACCCAAGAAAATCTTCACCACAGCACATCATTGCCCGAATGGCCAAAGCCACAAAGTCAAGCTTCTAAAACTGGTAAAAGGGAAATATTGAGTAACTTGTGTTAGCCATCGGTCTAACACTGAACCTCTCACCAGAAACATTGCAAGCAAGAAAAGAATGGGGAAATATATTGAGTGTTAAATGAAAAACAGTTTCAACCAAGAATACTATAATCAGCAAGATAATCCTTCATATGAGAAGAAAGATAAAGAAAATCCTCAGATGAACAATATGTGAAAGAATTCACCACATCCAGACCAGCTCTTTAAGAAATTCTGAAAGGAGTGCTATGCCAAGAAAACTACAGACAGACACACAGAAATTAGAGAACCAAAATCAACCAAGAAAGTGGCCAAATTAATGGTAAGGATAAGTCCAGAAATATTGATAACAATGCTGAATATGTTTTTCTTCTTTTCTCTTAGATTTGTTCATTTCTTTTTTATTAATTAATTTATTTTTATATACATTCAATGACATTGTTTAACTTATGAAGTAAACATTTCAATATGTGAACAATTCTCCCCAGTTCCGTGGATCAAAATACCTTCAACAGATTACACCACACCTCCCCATCCTGTAAATGCTCTGCCTCTGTATCCCTCCTCCAAATGTCCTTCCTTAGGCCTCACTCCTCCACACATGTTGAATATTAATGGCATAAATTCTCCAATCAAAAGACACAGACTGGCTTAATATAAAAGAAAAAAAAAACAGAAATTCTCATTTGTTGCCTACAGGAAATCCACCTCATGGATAAAGACATACATAGACTAAAAGTGAAGGGTTTGAAAAAGATATTTCATGCAAACAGAAACCAAAAATAAGGAGGAGTCACGATATTGATCCCGGACAAAATATACTTTAAGACAAAAACCATAAGAAGAGACAAAGAAGGGCATTACATAATAGTAAAAGGACTAAGACATCAAGAAGACATAATGCTTATTAATACCTATGTACCCAATTTAGGAGCACCCAAATATGTGAGCACCAAAAGATCTAAAAGGAGAGATAGACTTCAACACACTAATTGTTAGGGACCACAACACCCCATTATCTCCTTTAGACAGATCAACGAGACAAAAAATAAGCAAAGATATTCAGGACCATAAATTAGAAGGACTTAACAGACATCTGTAGAACTTTTCACCCTACAACCACAAAATATACATTTTTCTCACCCCCATATGGTATCTTCTTGAAGACTGACCACATAATAGGGCAGAAAACAAGCCTTTACAGATTCAAAGGCATAGAAACTATATCCATGATGGAATTAAATTTCATATCAATTTCCAGGAAAAAAAAATACACAAATAAATAGAAACTAAATCTTCACCACAGCACACGTGACGTCATTCAGGAGCACAACCTACTCCTGAATGATGTCACAACTACCAGAAAGATTAAGACAGAAATCAAAAGATTCATGGGAACAAATGATAATGAGTGCATGAGTTTCCATAATCTTTGGACACCCAAAAACAATCATAAGAGGGAATTTCATAGCAATTAGTGCACATAAGAGAAAAATGGAAAGGTGACAAGTGGACGACCTGACATCATGCCTCAGGGAATTGTTAAAACAACAACAAAAGAGACAAAAAATACCAGGATAAAATAAAATAATAAAGATTCAACCAGAAATAAATGAAATAGAAAATAAACAAACTATATAGAAAAGAAATGAAAGCAAAAGTTGATTCTTTGAAAAGATAAACAGTATTGACACAAGATTATCTAGATTAAGAAGACAGAAAGGAAAAGGAATCAGATAAATCAAAATCGCAACAAAACAGGCAATATTACAACAGACAATAGAAATACAAAACATCATTAAAGGATAATATAAGTAAGTATACACCAACAAACAAGAAGACCTAGATGAGATGGACAAATTCCTGGACACATATAATCTACCAACATTGACTCACAAAGACATAGAAAGCCTGAATAGAACCATAACAAGCCATGAGATTGAATCAGGAATAAATAGGCTCCCAACAAAGAAAAGCCCAGGTCATAATGGCTTCACTTCTGAATTCTACAAAACTTTTCAAGAAGTAACCTCTACTTTTCTTATTTTTAAAGTTCCAAAAGGAAGGGACCCTCTCAAATTCATTTGATGAAGCCTGTATCACCTTCATTCCCCAAACAGATAAGGACATGACAAGAAAACTACAGACCAATATCTGTGATGAAAATAGATCCAAAATTTCTCAACAAGATACTAGCAAATTATATCCAACAACACATGAAAAAGATTATTCATCATGACCAAGTAGACTTTATTCCAGAGAAGTAAGGGTGAGTCAATATAAGCAAAACCATAAATGCAATAGACCATATCAACAGAAAGAAAAACAAAAAACAAAAAACATTGAGTCAAATAAAAAATAAGAGTATACATATATATGAATCTATATGCATATATGTGTGTGTATATATATATATATATATATACACTTAGTTTAATATATACATAACTATGTACATATACTTAATTCAGTGTGTGTGTATGTATATATATTTACTGGGTAATATATAATTTATATATATTGCATATGTATACACACACACACACACACACACACACATACACATATGTACTGGGTTACCATCTGGATAATCTTGGACAAGTCATCTACATGATATATAATATATTTGTCTTTCTTTATATTACTCTAAAAACCAACAATAAACACACACACACAATCTCCAGCAGAGTTGGATGTGGAATCCAGGCATCTGGCTGCAGAGCCTAGTAGCAACCCACTCAGGCCTCCAAGCCGCAGAGAGACAGGAGAAGATCTACAAAGCACACGTACTCCAGCAGCTCTGAAGAGGGTGGACTAAACCTGAGGGAAAACTGTGAGCATGCAGGATGTTGAAAGCTGTGGCCTCTGCACAGAAAAGTGGCCAAGACAGAGTAGGCATTGTGCATGGCAGACAACTTGAGGGAGAGAGGAGAAATGGCGTGGGGGTAGAAAGGGCAGGGCTAAGTGCTTGGACAGTGTGAGACAGGAGAACGGTCAAAGGTGACCAATTTTTTTTTTTTTTTTTACCTAAATGACAAGAATTGTGCTCAAACTGTCAGAGATAGAAAAGAGAAGGAAGAATATAATGGGAAGGTTCAGTACTCCCACAGATGTCATCTCTGAAATGCCTGAGGAGGTGTCCATCAAGTGTCTGAAGATTCGAGACAAGGTCTCTGAGTGAAAGGCCAGGACGGAAAGGAGTCTGGGAAAGGTCTGTGAAGAGTGGAGACCAGGACCAGCAGTTAGCGTAATGGCTATGTCAATGGACTCCCATGTAGTCGACCGCGGTTCACATCCCAGACCCAGTGGCTTAAACTCAAGCCAGGTGCGTGTGCGTGTGTGCCCAAAATCCCTAGAGGAGAATGGAGGAGAAGGGATTGCGGCATGGCCATCCCCCCGGGGGGTGATTTCTCGCTTTCTGTCTCTCTGTCTCTCTGTCTGTCTGGTGAGCACTCGCGCCCTATAGCAAAATCCTCTCCAAAAAAAAAAGAGTGGAGACTGAAGCCAGAGGCCACCTGAGAAGGTCACTTGAGAGGGCAGAAGAGGAGAAAAGAGGGTTATAGAAAGGACTTGATGACAGGGACCAGCAGATGGCGTACTGGTTATGTCGCTGGACTCCCACATGGACGACTGCGGAGTCCCCGACCAGGCAGTTTAGAACTCAGGCTGGGCACATGTGCATGTGTGCCTAAAATCCAGAGAGGAGACTGAAGGAGAAGGGATTATGGTGTGGCCATCCCCCTGGGGATAATTTCTTGCTTTCAGTGTCTCTGTCTCTTGGGCAAGCACACACACCCTATAGCAAAATTCCACCACTCCCCCCAAAAAAGGACTTGATGCCCAAATAGAAAAGGTATTACTAATTAATCATTGTCCCCCAGGTCTCAGTGGCTCTGACCAAGGCTAACCCACTACCTCCCCTATCAAACCACACATGTGGGGCATCATATCCCTCAGTACATACTAACGACAGAACGTTCTTCTTCATTAAAATTGCTCAAAAGTGCATTTTCAGCAGACAGGTAGCATCTGCCTGCTCACTCTCGAACCCTGGAAGTCTGGCACCTCACCTGGCACTACATAAATACACCCTGGCCAGGAAGCAAGCACAGCAGTAGGTGCACCATGGGGAAGGCCCTCGCTCGAGTTCCAGGGCCTCCCCGAGTGCAGTGGGCACGCACATGCCTGTGCTCCTGGCTGCCGAGACTAGGGGGGACTGCGGCACGACAACCCCGCTCAGGGTCCAGGGTACACAGCCTGCCTCTCTGCCTCTCACGCCCATGGAAGGAAGAACTCAGTATGTCCTGAGGAAGGAAGGAATGAGTCGAGGGTTGGACAGAGTGGGCTGATGGGAAGTTGGCAGTAGGAGTTTGTGCCCAGCCCAGCTCTGCGTCCACGGCTCCCACTGCCTCTCCCTCCCTTGTCCCCTGCCCGCCACAGCCCTCAGCTGTTAGAGCCCCACGGTCACTCACATGTCACAGAGCACGTGTGCGTGCTGACGGGCGCAGGGAGGCCAAGCCACAGCCACTTCTCCCTAGCAGCCCACACCCCTCACTTACTGCGAGCCTCCTGGCACAGGAACAGAAGGCAGAATCCAACACTTTAACCACCACCGGCACGGAGTGTTTACCAGGGCCAGAGGAACAAGCAGCCTCCCACCCCCAAGCCCCAAAACTTGTACAAGAGGCAAATGAGCGTCTGGCTCCTCCGCAAACATAACCACCTGCTTCTGGCAAATCAGAGAGAAGCCACTCATCCTGCAGATCACATGAGCCTTTGGGTATCAACAGACAACAGAGGCGGCTGGGGTCTGTGTGGTTCCGGTGGCCAAAGCCAGATGCACCGCTGTGGTGGGATTCGGTCAATGCTATTCAGGCATGGGGTATGCATTAGCTGCCTCGTAGATGCTCAGGCCAAAATCCGAGGGAGAGGGCAGTGGGTCCTTTCCTCTTCAGTGTCATTGTCTTTCTGATCTGTCACCTGTCCCGTTATTCAAATCCTGATCTAGGCATTAATGTGAAGGTACTTGTAAAAGTGATTAAAATCCACAGTGGGTTGATTTTAAGTAAGGGAAGTCATCCCAGATAACCCAGGTAGGCCTAATTCAATCAATTGCTGTCTTAAAAGCAGAGCTGAGATGAGGTGGTGGCACCATGATAATGTAGCAGGACCATAAAGGAAAGGTCTTGGGTTCTCGTCCTGGAACCTTCCTAAGTACTCTGGAAATGGGTGAGTGCTTGCAATGAGTTGGCTGAGACTAGAGGTGGATCCAAGCATGAAAACCCCACTGCGAGTGGATGCCATGCCTCTGCCTCCATCTCTCTGTCTCTCAGGAAAGAAAGACATTTTTATTTTCTTTTTAGAGAGATTTTTGCTATAAGGCACATGCCCTCACTGGAGAGACAGAAAGACAGAAAGTGAGAAATCACCCTCCAGGGTGATGGCCAGCCCACAATCTCTTCTCCTCCAGTCTCCTCTTGGGATTTTGGGCACACACACACACACACACAAACCTGGCATAAGTTTTAAGCCACCAGATCTGGGGCTCAAACCATGGTCGACCACGAGGAAGTCCAGTGATTGGACATTATACCATTTGCTGGTCCCCAGAAATAAATTAAAAAAAAAAAATTTAAAGAGCAGAAACTAATTAAAAATTGAAAGAGCCCTGGAGGAGGAGGAATCCCACCCAGCAACTTTGGCCCATGTAGGAGTTCCAGGCTGCCCTTCCTAAAAGTCTGGCCTGCGACCTTACCACCTGCAAGCCTGGCCTGCTCTCTTACTGACCTGCCTGCCTCACACTCAGCCAAGCCAAGTCCTCGCAGTACATCCCTATTTTTTTTTCTGCTGGTTCTGCTTCTCTGGTCGACCCCTGACTAGGACAATCAGGAGTCGCCTCTGTGAAGATTCAGCCATTTGCTAAGTAATTACCGAGGGGTGCAGAGTGCTGGGCCCTGTTCTAGAGAGCAGAGTCCTGTCTACACCCTGTGTATAGACGCCAGGACGCCTGTCTGCCATCTTCCCCACTGGCCTGACTTCCCTGCCAGTCGGTCCTGGAGGTCACCTCGCCCCTCTTACATGCAGACATGGGACTTGGCATTTCCCTTTCTCATTTATCCTGCAGGCGTTCCTTCTAAGGGTAAGAAACAAATGGGACTCATCTCACGGAAGTAAAGATCTTCACAGGTTCCCCTAAGACGAGGAAGAGTGCTTCGAGTACAGGAAGTCTCGGGGTCAGCTGGTGGCACAAAGTTCTGCAGTGCTGGCTCAGAGAGGAGGGTCCTGGGGTCCTGTCTCAAGGTCCCCATGTACACGCTCGGCACCTGTGCCCACAGTCTGGACTGGCTGCATCTGGGAGTGAACTGCAGTGTGAGAACACGCACTCCCACCGGCACTGCTCTCTCTTCCTCTCTCTTTCGGAAGTAATAAACAAATGAACATTAAAAAAAAAAAAAAGAATAGGTTTCTAATCAGGGAAGTGGGGAGAGGGTGACAGACATCAGCCCTCACACTCAGAAACCAGGGAAGAGGATCCTGGGACACAAAAGGATGAGGGTGCCTGGAGGGAACATGGGGTGTCTAGCTACTCTCCCTTGTGTTCTTGTCAGCCTCTGTCACAGTCAGAGTGGGGGAATGTATGGCAGAGGTGGATTTTTTTAGTCTCAAAGAAGGCATATGTTTTTGAGATTACGAGTTTGAGGGTACCTGATAGAGCCCCTGGAAATCTGACACTTGGGTAAATTAGAAAGAATAGAAGAAAAACCGTGTTGACTAATTCTGGCAGTTCCACAGATGGTACATGTGAAACCAGAGGTCCGGCTGGGGTTCCCCACGGCGTGTGCGCACAGGGAGCCCGGGGTGAGCTCACAGTGGGAGTCAGACCTGTCCTAGTGTGTGTGTGGAGGACTTCTGAGATGGGATTTTCCACAAGCCTATCTGGTGAGGGGGTGAGGAGCCTCCGAGGAAGTCACTTGTCCTACCAAAGGAAGATTCAAGACCACAAGTCTGGGCCCACTGGCCCACCTCTGTGCTGCTGGGGCGAGGGGAGTACAGCACTGAGCTTCCCACCCGAAGTGCTTGGCGCAGGAGCCTGCAGTAAGGCAGGACACATCTCTTTTCATTACAAATGTACATAGCAGGCCAGCCGATGGCATGGGGGTTAAGGCAGCTGGACCCCAGATGGCCAACTGCATGGTTTGAGTCCTGGACCCAGGGGCTTGAAAAACATGCTGGGTGTGTGCACCATGTGCCTCAAATCCCAGAAGGAGAATGGAAGAGAAGAGATGACAGTGCTGCCATCTCCCCTGGGGCTGCTCTCTCACTTTCCTTCTCTCTCTCTCTCTCTCTCTGACATGTACATTTTTTACAGAAAATAATTTTAAATGTATATACACAGGGGGCAGATGATGGTGCAGCAGTAATGCAACTGGATCCATGGGAAAAGGTCCTAGGTTCGCATCCCAGGATCTCCCTGAGCATGCTGGGTGTGTGGGCAAGTGCCGGCGATCCTGGCTGGCTGAGACTGGGGCTGGATCTCAGCATGTGGAGGTGTTCTTTTTTGGGGGGAGGAAGGAGTCCCTCTCTGTCTTTCTCTTTCTCTCTCTCCCCCTTGCTCTCTCATGGAAAAAATATATAAATAAACTTAAGAAACAAATAGGACCAGCCCCATGGCCTAGTGGTTAAAGGAGCTGGATCCCACATGACTGACTGTGGTTCAAATCCCAGCCCCAGAGGCTTGATAAACACACTGTATTCGTGTGTGTGCACAGAGAAAGGAGTAGAGTTTCTCTGATTGGGAATGCAAAGTTGGAGAAACAGTTGGCAGAAACATGTCATAGAGGGATATTCAAGAAGTCAATAAACAAAAAAATAAAATAAACTATGATGTGAAGAACTTGGGAGTGGTCAAGCCACATGGAAGGCTCAGGTTTGGATCCCTGGTTGACCTGAATATTCCAGGTGTACCTGGGCCTGGGATCCTGGCTGGCTGGGAGGACTGGGGCAGGGCTCCAGTAGGTGAGACCCTGCCAAGAGTCCCTCCCCCACCCTTTTTCTGATGAAATGAATACAACAACATTTTATAAATCGGGTATGCCCACAGTGCTGTCAGGATGGGCCAACATGAGCAAGTCACACTTTGCCACCATCAGAACACTAGGGCAGTCCTGGATTTTGTCCTGCTGTTGCTCTAACAAATTACCACAAAGTTAGCAGTTTAACAATACACATTCTCTGGGAGCCAGAAGTCGGGGTGTGGCCAGAGTTCTGCTCCTTCTGGAAGCTCCAGGGCAGAGCACCTCTCCTTCCTCTTCCAGCTTCTAGAAGCCAGCTGTGCACCTTGGTCCTGGTCAGCAGTGGAGCACCTGCTGTCCTCCAGCCTCTGCCTCTGTCCTCACATCTCTCTCTGTTTCAGATTTTTGACATAGGGTAAGTGCACTCACCAGAGACAGAGAGAAAGAGAGAGAGAGAGAGCTGGAACGTGAGAAATCACCTCCCGGGGAGATGGCCAAGCCCACAGTCTCTTCTCCTCCATTCTCCTGGCATGTGGGACACGCATACACATGTTTCCACTGTGATTTTCAAGCTGCTGGGTTCAGGACTCGAACCGTGGTTGGCTATGTGGGAATCCAGCACCTTATTCGCCACACCACTGGCTGGCCCCATCTCGCTCAACACTCACACACCCCACTCCCTCCCTTAAAGACTCTTGTGATTACATCAGACCCACTCAGATAATCCAGAATCATCTCTCCATCTCAGACCCTTAATCACAAAGCCCCTTTTGCCATGGAAAGGAGCGTATGCACAGGTTCCAAGGACTAGGATGCTGGCATCTCTCAGGGGAAGTGAGAGGGTCTCATTCTGCCCACCCTAGACCCCTCGCCTTTCTCAAGACATCACGTCTGCTCTCAGCCATCCAGGCCCAGGGGCTCCAGGTTGCCCTGTGTCCCTTGTGGCTGACCCACGGGGCTGGGCTGCATGACCACACTATGGCAACAGCCGGACTAGGTGTCTGCCTCCAGGACACTCCAGAGCTCACGTTCTGGAGCTCTCCACTCCCTCTCATGCTTCATCTTTGCTAGAGATCAGTATGTGAAGCTAGGGGAGAGATGCGACTCATCTCACATCACAGATGAGACTCGGAGGTTAACTGACTAAAGACAGTCACACGTGCAGAAAGCGGCCAAGCAGAGATCAGGTCCCAGCTTCGCTGACCCCAAGTCAGTAACTTTCTGAGGCTGCTCATCGCCCTCGGTGAAGGCCAGCAAGCGTCTTAGGGAGTCACGCAGTGGAAAAGTTCCCTCGGATTTCATGTTATCCTTCTTGATCCATCACCATGTACAAGGCCACACGCTCTTGGCACATTCGTAATAGAGCATCACACACATGCCCTCCTGTTCTAGAAGGAGAAACCCCAACACGCTCTCTCTAATCCACAAGTTCTTAACCTTTTTTTTTTTCTTGGCATGGACATTTTTTGCAGTGCAGTCTGGTAAAGCCTCTGAACCCTTTCAAGGAATAATAGTGTTAAATGTATAAAATAAGATAGGCTTGCAAAGGAAACCAATTATATTGAGCTACAGTTATTAAAATATTCAAAAGTACATGTGGAACAGTAAAATACGTGTTATTAATCCATTCAATTCCAAGACCTAGTCAAGGATCTAATAATGACTATAGTTTCAAAATGCCAAGGATGATATACTGAGAAAGCTGCCACAATTATTATGTAATATAAAAATACCTTTGATTTCTTCTAATTAGAAGGAATGCTAAATTCGGTTAGGACTTAGGGAAAAAACTTTTTTTTAAATGTGATCTTTTTTCCCATACACAGTTATTCCAATTCTAGTCACATGACCCCTTGTGTGAACTTCAGATTTAAGAATCTTCGTTGAAATCCATTCCCTCCCTCCGAGCAAGTCCATACTTAAAGCAAGCAGATGAATGTTGGGCATTTACAATTTTAACAGGGATGGAAAAAACAACCGTCTCCTTCATTCCTCTATTTCAAATTCTAGGATTTTAGTCCTTAGACACTTTCTAAAATGACGTGTTTGTTTAGATCCTACTCATTTCTAGGTTATACAGGATGAACTGAATTAAATTTAAATAATTTCAATTTGACCTTTCTACTACAGATATTAAAATTGTTTACAAAGCAAATCATCTATATAAACAGGCTGTGGGGAGAATTTGGGCCTCGTTAGAAAAACAAACTATCTTCAGGAACTCAGAAGAGTGTGCTATTAGTTCACTGTAAATACTGACGATGCGAATGATCGCATTCCTCTCTGTCCACTATGGCAAGGACCTTCACCTTGTGCCCAAGAACCTTGCTGCCATTCTTTCCCAATAATGCTGATGCCTTGTACAGTAGAGCCCAGGTACAAAAAGATGCAGCTGTCTACCTGTAATGAACTGGTGACCCCCAGCCAAAAGGAGAAAAAAATATATAGGGCATTTCAAACCCAAGTAAACAGGGTATCATTTCTAAGAAAGCATCACTATGTTAATAAATGAAATAATGCACATAAAGAGATCAGTCCTCTGCCTAGCACATAAGTATCCAATAAATATTATTATTTCATTGACTTATCATTATTTAATTATTAACTTAATCATTATTGAATTATTAACTATTATTATTGAATTATTATTATTCAATTGCTATTCATGAATTGTTAACTTAATAAATATACATTTACTATTATTGAACTAGTATTGAATTATTAAACACTGTTATTGAATTATATTTTTATTATTATTGCTATTATTATTATTAAATTATTATTGAATTACTATTATTGAATTATTAACATAATAATTATACATTAATTACCATTGAATTATCATTCAATATTATTATTGAATGATTAACTATTATTATTGAATTATTGAATTCAATATTATTAAATTTTTTTTTGAGAGGTTTTTGCTATAGGGCACGTGTGCTCGTCAGACAGACAGAGAGACAGAAAGCGAGAAATCACCCCCCAGGGAGGATGGCCACGCTGCAATCCCTTCTCCTCCGTTCTCCTCTTGGGATCTTGGGCACGCAGGCACACACACCTGGAGGGAGTTTTAAGCCACCGGGTCTGGGACTCGAACCATGGTCGACTACATGGGAATCCAGTGACATAGCCATTACGCTAACTGCTGGTCCCAATGTTATTAAATTATTAACTTAATAATTACACATTTATTGATTATACTATAATATTTATGGATTAGAGATACAATAATAAAAACAACTTTTTATTATTGCTGACACAATTCCTTGTACCTACACAAGCATATTTCTACATAAATATAAGTGTACTTAACATGTAAATATAAATTAAAGGCTATGAACATTCAAGTGTTAGAACTTGGTGGTGGGCCCAGCAGGTGGCTTGGTGGTTAAGGCACTAAACTACCAAATGGCTGACTGTGGTTCATGTGCTAGACCTGGTGGCTTGAAACTCAGGCTGGACACAGGAGCATGCATACCCAAACTCCCAAGAAGAGAATGGAGAAGAGATTGCAGTGTGGCCACACCCCTGAGGGGTGATTTCTCACTTTTCCTTTCTCTGTCTCTGTGTCTCTCTCTTTCCAGCAAGCGCATGCATCCTATGGCAAGAACTTACAAAAAAAAGAAAAAGAACAGATCTTGGTGGTGATGTATTTGGAAATAGAAGAAAATAAATAAGCTGCCCTGTATAAGCAATTTACTTAAAATTCTAATAGCATTCAATAACCTCCCCGTGTTTCACAGCCTTTGGGCAGGCCTCAGAGGCAAAATAGCCAAATTTTGTGAACTAGAAATGAGTGCACTAAGTCTGACTAAGGACATTTTTTCCCTAGGTGGTGATTTTATGTGGAAAATCTCTAAAAGTTATGACAGTTATATTAGTAATAACTTAATACATCATTGTGCATTTATATTGACAAGAATTAGAAATCAATAAAAGGAATATAAGATTTAGAACAAATATTTTCCAGTCACTATAATTTGAATATTTGAAATCAAGGCCACCATTAAAATTCCTGTGCCTGGGCCAACAGATGGCATGGAGTTTAAGGCAGCTGGATCCCACATGCCCAAAATCATGGTTCGAGTCCTGGACTTGGTGGCTTGGAAATCATGTTGGGTACACATGCATGCATCCCAAAGTCCTGAGGAGAGAATGGAGGTGAAGGAATTGTGGCATGGCCATCCCCCTGGGAGATAATTTCTCACTTTCCCTCTCTCACTCTGTCTCTCTCTGATGAGTGCACATACCCTATAGCAAACAAACAAAAATCCTGCACCTATTTGTCATCACATCCATAGCAAAGATCAAACAACATACCTCAAAGGAATACAAGTACATTTCTTTAGATTTTTCCTTAGGGATTTAACTCGTATTGGGGTCTGCCCCTGACTCCATTGCCAGATTCCCAGGAACAGATAAAGTCTCCACTGCATCTTGGTCCTCCCTGATTAATAATGTGGTGAGTTGAGACCAGCAGATGGTATAATGGTTATGTCACTGGACTCCCACCTGGCCAACCATGGTCAGAGTCCCTGGCCTGGTGGCTTCAAGCTCACATCGAGCACATATGCTTCCATGCCCAAAATCCCAAGAGAGGAGTGGAGGAGAAGGGATTGGGGTATGTTTATCCAACTGGGGGTCGATTTCTTGCTTTCTGTCTATCTTTCTCTGTCTCTCTGGTGAGCACACAATCCCTATAGCACAAATCTTTCAAATAGAAGAAAGAAAGAAAGAAAGAAAGAAAGAAAGAAAGAAAGAAAGAAAGAAAGAAAGAAAGAAAGAAAGAAGAAAGAAAGAAAGAGAAAGGAAAAGAATTGTAGTGAGTTAAATCATGCTTTCCCACCTCTCCCCCTACCCATACACAAATGTAACAAAGTCCTAACCTGTTGTACCTGTTAGCGTGACCTTTTTTTAGAAATCAAGTCTTTTTGCAGGTATTATCAAATTAAGATGAGGTCATTTGGATGAGGGTATTGACCAGTAAGTACTGGGATCTTTTTTTTTTTTTTTTTGGATTGCCAAAGGGTGTGTGCACTTGCCAGAGAGCATCAGAGACAGACAGAGCGTGAGAAAAGAAAAAAACATGCCCTACAAGGGAGTATGCTCATGCTGCAATCCTCCTCCATTTCTCCATCCTGCTGGGATTTGGGGCACGCATGCCCATGTACCCCCTGTATTTTACAAGTATCTGGGGCTGGGATTCAAACTGAGGTTGGCCATGTGGAGTCTGGCTTCCCTAACCATTAGGCCATGGGGTGGGGGGGAAGCTCACTTGGAATCTGTAAGAGAAAAGGGAGGCAGATTAGGACACAGA